>NW_021635594.1:0-338043 GCF_004799145.2 Neltuma alba | reverse complement strand
ATTCCAGTTAGGTGCAGTGAGAATAGGGGTGAATGATGAAACAAGCATAGATTTCAAAGTGTCAAAAGCATGTCTACACTTATCATCAAATTTAAATTCAATCTTTTTTTTCAACAAGGTAGAAAGAGGCAAAGCAACTTTACTAAAATCCTTAATAAAGCGCCGATAGAAACCTGCATGCCCTAAGAAAGACCTCAAATCCTTTAAACAAGTAGGATAAGGAAGGGATGAAATAACTTCAATTTTGGCCCTATCAACCTCAATCCCCTTTGGGAGATGAGGTGACCTAAGACTATCCCTTTATCAACCATGAAATGACACTTTTCAAAGTTTAAAACCAATTTCTTATCAATACACCTCTCAAGAGCCTGCTCTAGGCTATTCAAGCACTCATCAAAACTCTCACCGTAAACAGTGAAGTCATCCATAAAAACTTCCATGTTTTGCTCTAGAAGATCACTAAATATCGCCATCATGCACCTTTGAAAGGTGCCGGAGCGTTACACAACCCAAATGGCATCCTTCGATAAGCAAAGGTACCAAAAGGGCATGTGAAGGTAGTTTTGTCCTGATCTTCAGGAGCGATAGGCACTTGAAAATAGCCAGAAAAACCGTCAAGAAAACAATAGTGAGACTTTCCTGAAATTCTTTCCAACATCTGATCTATAAAAGGTAATGGAAAGTGGTCCTTTCTCGTAGCATCATTCAACTTCCTATAATCTATACACACTCTCCAAGCATTTTGAACCCTAGTTGGAATCAGTTCATCATTTTCATTTCTCACTACTGTGATACCGCTCTTCTTTGGTACTACTTGTACCGGACTTACCCACTCACTGTCTGATATGGGATAGATGATCCCAGCACTCAACAACTTTGAGACTTCCTTCTTAACCACATCCAGAATGAGAGGATTCAGTCTCCTCTGTGGTTGCCTAACTGGCTTGGACCCTTCATTCAAAAGGATCCTGTGTGTGCAAACTGAGGGATTAATCCCCGGAATATCCCCTAAAGACCATCCTATAGCCCCTTTATGACTCTTCAACACAGAAATCAATCTTTCTTCTTCAGAACTACTCAAAGAACTGGAAATAATAACAGGCAATTTAGAATCAGCAGCAAGAAAGACATATTTCAAATTAGAGGGGAGGGGTTTCAGTTCTAAATCAGGAGGTTGCACAACAGAAGGAACTAATTCTTTTATGTCAAGTGCATTCAATGCAAGTGGCATGTCCATATGGCTTGGGAAGGAGATATAAGCTCATCATGATGATGTATGTCCTCCACTTCCCAACTCAGTGCCATTCTTGGATGACCTACAAAAAGAAGGATCGGTATCAATTTTATCAACAGAAACATCAAGTAAATCACAAGAAAGAGTGGGATTAGAAGTGACTAAGTCAGTAGCAAGCTTGTTGCTAGCCTCTTCTAATGTTCCAGCACCACTCAAAGGAGAAGCTACCGGTGTAGCTTGTGTAACAGCTCCTTTATCATCAGTACCTGCAGAATCAACAAACTCGCCTTTCTCAAGGCTATCATCAAGTGTAATGTTCAAGGCAGAATCACAGTTAAGACAAGATGATGCATCAAAATCATGAGAGATGGAAAGGAGGAGGTGATCAACTTCTAAACAGTTAACACACACCACGTCACCATAACATGAGCAAAAAAGAGAAAGAATGAGGGGTAGATAAACAAGTAAATGCATCATCATGCTCAACAATCTCACCATACCAGTCATGTTCATGCATCTCAGATTCATGCAAATCATCAACATCATTAACAGCACAATCAATCAAATTAACACCCAAGTAAGAGCAATCTGCATAACCTTGACTCATAGCATCAGAAATGTTGAAGGTAATCTGTTGGTCCCCAAAGCCCATGGTAATGACCCCGTCTTTCACATTAATTATGGTTTGGGCTGTTCTAAGAAAAGGTCTTCCTAGAATCAAAGTGCTATCGGCTTTAATCTCATCAGTCATATCTAGCACATAAAAGTCAGCTGGGAACACAAGACCCTTCACTTGCACAAGAACGTCCTCAAGAAAGCCCTTAGGATGTCTCACAGTCCTATCAGCTAGACCTAGCACAACACTGGTGTCTTTCAAGGCATGAATACCCAAACTCTCATAGATAGAGGTAGGCATAACATTTATGGCTGCACCTAAGTCTAGTAAGGCATGTGAAATGTTTGTTTTGCCTATGGTACAGGGAATAGTGTAGGAACCCGGGTCTTTACACTTAATAGGCAGCTGTGGCTTGAAGATAGCACTAACACTAGACCCCAGTTGGATTCTCTCACTATGCCTATACTTCCTCTTGTTTGTACATAGATCTTTTAGAAACTTAGCACACTTAGGCATCTTTTAATCAAATCAAGTAATGGCACATTAACCTCAAGTTTGCTAAACATTTCAAAAAGCTCATCATTATCTTTCTTTTCAACAACTTTCTTACTCATGAGATATGAATGAGGAAAAGGCAAGTCAGAAATGTTTACCTCATCACCTTTGGAGATGATCCTTTCTCTATTGGCTCTTTGGATTGAATGGAGGTCTCTTGAGTGGCCTTGGGAATGTCTTGAGTGGTTTTAGAAGGAGGAGACTCAACTTCTATCTCTTCATCAACCGGTTCTTCATCCTCTTCATCTCTTTGAATTGCACTGTCTTAGCACCAATTTCCTTACCGCTTCTCAATGTAATTGCATTCAAAGATTTAGGATTTATCACCGTGTTGGAAGGCATTGAACCACTAGCCTTAGCTTGCTGTTCACTCACACCATTTGACAACTTAGTGACATAAGAAGTCAAATTAGAGGTTCTAGTTTCCCATTGCTCCATCCTATTCTCTAGGGCTGCAAATCTAGCTTCAGATTTAGCTTCAGACTTAGATATGTGCTCAGTCATTGCCTCAATGCCCTTGAGTATTCGAGAGAACCGCTCATCATCCTTAGACTGTGATTGCTGTGGGGTAGACATGGCTCTAGAAGATTCTCCTTGTAACCCTCCATAGTAAGATTGCCCTTGAGGAACCATATTCCCTTGAAACCCTTCTTGAACCTGCCTATTGTCACCTCCTCCCCATCGGAAATTTGGATGAGCTTTCCATCCTTCATTATATGTGTTTGAGTATGGGTTCCATTGCTTAGATTGATTGGCCCTTCCTTGATACATGGCAGAAACTTCCTCATATCTATGAGGGCAAGCAGCAGAGATGTGCATAACAGAATTACAATGCTCACAACTAGGTGCAGTCATCTCCATGGAATTAGGAGTCCGAGTGTCAACAGGGGGAGTGTGAGATGCAAGCTTATTCAACTGTGTAGTCAAAGCAGCAATTTGAGAAGTGAATGTGTCCAATTGAGGAATGTGGACTGAAGAAGGATTAGCATGCATTGCATTGACATTTTTAGACTCCCTGATGCTATACTGTTGATGGTTCAATGCCATTTTCTTGATAAGTTCCCATGCCTCCTCAGCAGTTAAATCAATGAGAGAACCCCCAGAAGCAGCATCCAACATCCCCTTATCTTGGGTCTTAAGTCCATCATAAAAGTATTGGACTAACTGCTCATCTGGAATCTGATGGTGTGGACATCTAGAAAGCAAGTCCTGAAAACGGTTCCAGTAGTCATAAAGTGACTCATCATAATCTTGCTTTGCAGAGTAGATCTCTTTTCTCAATGTAGAAGTCCGGGAAGCAGGGAAATACTTCTCCAAGAATGCTTTTCTGAGGTTGTTCCAGTTATGGTAGGCATCTGCCATATAACTAGGCAAGCTCATGTACCATTCTCGCGCTTTGCCCTCCAGAGACAAGTGGGATACCTTCCAAAGAACCTCATCCAGATTAGCCCCAACCGGCTTCATGCTAGCACATACCATAGAGAGAGATTTCAGATGATTGTACGGGTCCTCACCTGTCAAACCATAAAATTTAGGCAAATAATTAAGCAGTGGACCTTTAATCTCAAAATTAACATCAACATTAGGGCATGCAACATTAAAAGGATCATAATTTGCATCAGAAGTAGTGGCTTCCCTAATGGTTCTTCTTCTAGGGTTATCTCCATTATTCTCTCCTACTCTATCATGCTCCCCATTATGTCCATTGCCCCCTCTCATTACCACCATTGTTGTTACCATTAGGATTATTAACTGTTTCCATTATGTCACCTAAGTCAACCACCAAATCTAGATCAGTTAAATTGTCTAGTTCAACCTCACTAGTCCTTTCTACCCTTTGGTCTTGTCTAACTTCTCTTAAAGAACTTTGAAGCTCAAGATTAGAAGGAACTAGGGTTTTAGACCTACCCTTTCTTGGCATAAACAATCAATCAACCAGAAGCAATTAAGCAAAAGAAAACAGATGAATGCAATGCAATGCAAGTGTATGTGTATGAGAATGAAAAATGCAATGAATGAAAAATCAAGATATTTAGTTGTATTTTTGAATTTTTTTTTATGCAAAGAAAGAAGAAAAAAAAATGCTATGAAAAATCAAAAGAAACAAATGCAAACTACTAAAGAAAATGCAAAAACTAACAAAAATGAAAACTAAAAAGGCTCAACAAATGAACCCCAATCAAGGCTACTTGACACTTAATTACTAGAGAACCAATTTCTTGGCTCCCCGGCAACGGCGCCACTTGAAGTTGAACTTCCCTTAATTGTCGCTTTGGGGTTACTCCAAAAATTAACCGAATTAATGCAATATAGTGCAAAACTCGGGTCGTTTCACTTTGAGGAGCCGAAAACGAAATTAAACCCTAGTAAATGAATGCAAGTAACCTAAACTATAAAAAGAGATTTTTGATTTTGAAAAGCTGTTAATTAAATACTACGAATCAAATTGAAATTAAAATACTTTTTTTTGTTTTTATATAAAAGTGATTAAAATGAATGGAGATTAAAGAAATGAAAATGAGACACACAAATAACACTGATAAAAATCAATCCTCCAATTCAACAACGCAGGCAATCATCACTCTAAAAGATGTGGGAGTTAAAAACAATGAATTAAGAATTATAATTAAGCTTTTGATCCAACAACCGAGCCACCTCGAGTTGCCACAAAATATTTTCCTAAAATCCCAACTTACTAACTGCAACCAGAATAGTAAAATGGGATTAAGGATGCTAAAAACCAATGCTTAATTAGAACTCTTAAATCCAAAATAACAGAATTAAAAGCTAGCAAGAGACTATATGATCCAAAATTCTAAGCCACCTTAGAAAATCACAATATATTAATTCCAAAATCAATACAAATGTCATAACCACAACATTATAATTGAGATCAAAACTATAAACAGCCCAATGTCAAATACTAAGCAATAATTCAGTCACAATAATCCCCAAATATAATCAGATTAAGCAATACAATTATCCCAACAATCAGAAAAACTATCCTAAGACCTAGGAATTGTTAAACAATTATTGAGTAAGAAATTAAAGTAACTAGAACTCCCCCTTGAAGATCCAAGCTCCTGCCATTATTGTTGAATTGGAGAATCAGAGGATCTTAGCCACGGTTTGCCATCAAGTTTGCTGCCACCAGCAATTCACCGTATCCAGCCATGGAAGAATATCGAAGGAAGAGTGGAGAAAACCGTCAGCTCCCCTGGTCTGCTCGCTCTCAGGTTCACTCGGCGTGTTCGTGTGTGTTCTGCTCGCTTGCGTCTCCCACTCCTCCGTCTTTTGTTCGGCCGCTGTCGCGTGTGTGTGTTCCGTTTCTTCTCGTTCTCGCTTGTCGACTCGTGCTCAGCTTCCGTGCGCGCGTGTGTGTGTCTCCGTCGAACGCCCCCTGCCACCAGGAAGGTTCAACGGAGAAGATGATGAATGGTCCTTCCTCTCACGCCGTCGGCCAGCTCTTTCCCTGTTTCGCCTCTGCGTGTGTTCGTTTTCGTTCGGCCGCCTCCAGCTTGCTGTGTTTCGTCGTGTCTCTCCTTCGGCCTCTGTTTCGTGTGTTTGTTCGGCGCTCTCTCCCGCTGCGTGCTGATGATGATTAATATTAGGAATATTAGGTTGGGGCAAAACGTTGCATTTTGCCCCCAACTTATTATTATATTTTTTTCTTTTAATTTATTTATTTTTCTTTTTTTTTTTTTTTTTATTTTTTTTATTTTTGAATCTTCCAAGAACCTGCAAGTAAAATTCAAGGATAAGGTAGCATTAATTGTCTTTAAAAATCAATTAATCATAATTAAATCAAAACATGACAATTTTGCCCCTATAAAATAATAATTCAAAATAAAACAAAATAAATCAATTAAGGCAAAAAGGGACCAATTAAGCTGACAAAACTCATATAAAAGATACCAAAATATATAAAAAATAATTGAGTTTGTGTCATGTAATAAGTTAGTTTACAAATTTAGGAGCTGTTTGTTACAGTTTTTGGCCAAACTGACTTATGGTTCAAAAATTACTTTTTGAAACGATTGTAAGAGTACCTAAAATTACTTATGACATATGTATAAAAGCATCTTTTTAGAATCAAAAGATATTTTTGCCCTTACATTTATGTTGTTCTTATACCTCTCTCTATATATTCTTTGTGCTTCCCAATTAATTTTTAGTTATTTATTTTTTATATTCTCTTCAATGAAAATAATTTTTAACAATTTTTATAATATTTTTAATTTTTAATATTATTTTTATTTCATATTTACATAAATTATGCAAAGTATATTATCTAATTAATTATATAATATTATTTGGTTCAGATTTTATACATTACTATGATTTCTAATTTAAATATATTTTAGTCGTTAAATATAAGTTTTTCCTATTATAATAATTTAAAATTATTATATTTTGTACATTCATATTTTTTAGCATTTTTTTATTATTTAATAAAAATCATATCCATTTTAGTCAACTAAATTTACTTATTTAATTATAATCCAAACAACTTTTTTACTTTATAAACTAACTTTTATAAAAGTCAATTAAAAAACAAAGCACATTACCCAATTTAATTTTTACCTAATTTTATTTTTCCAAAAGTTAGATTGAAAATAAGTTACTTTTTCTACCGCTGATCCAAACAGATTCTATATCTTCAATCTTAAATATAAAGGCTAGTGGGAGGATTTATTTTGATTTTAAATATAATATCGCAATTCTCTTCGCTTCTTAAATTTATAACATTTTTCCTAAATTCTACCTAATAATTATGCATGTCAAAGGATTTTCTATCAAGGGAGTATTACATGATGTAAGTACTATATTCAATCATTAATATAAGAGCTAAATTACTAATTTATAAAAATTATAAAAAATAGTTAAAATAGTTAGCTGTAATAAAGGAATGTTGTATCATTATTAATCATGTGTGCTAGGAGTCGCTTAATGGAAACCTCTTAACATGCATAATTAGTATAGGGACAACTTGGAGAAAAATGAATTAATATTGAAGACAAATTAAAATAGATTGGGGTCTCATATTTAAGACTAAATTGAACTTCCGATTAACTCTTACATTAAGGACCAAAGATAGTATTAAATAAAGGGGTATTTTAGAATAAGTAACACACACTTATTACAAATAACTAGTTTAACTAAATATTGCTTAATATCTATAAAATAGTTATATAGATTTTATATTTAAGATTGGAGAGAGTATTTGTCATGTCACTATTTTACATTTCAAATCATTTCACTTGCCTTGCCTGCATGAAACTTGAGTCCTGACTATTCCAACGTCGTTCCAAAGCTTAACTTATTTTCCACAGATCAATGGCCCGATAACTTAATTTGTTGGATGGCATGACTGAAAATTCCAACCTAGGCTCTCGCTTTCTCTCTTAAAATTTTGTGTTAACTCAACACCAATGCAAAAGGACACATGTGGAAAAAATTATAAAATTTTGCGAAGAAAAATGTAGCGAGTGGTCTTCAACCAGCTGTAGACCGCCTACTGAAAACGACAGCTTCATCCTCATTTTCGCTGTGCAACTCTAGTCAGGGTCTGTTTGGATCAACAATTAGAAAAGTAACTTATTGAAAAAGTAGCTTATGAAGAAGTGAAGTTGGGTAAAAGCTAAATTGGATAAGTTGAATTGTGTTTAGATTGGAGTTCAGAAAAGCTAGTTTGCAAAAGTGAGATTGGTAAAAAGTTGTTTGGATTATAGTTGAGTAAAAGTAAGTTTAGTTGTAAAGTAACCAAAATGGATATGAGTTTTAATAAATAATGAAACATGATTAAAAAAAATGATTTCACATAGTACAATTAAATTAAAATAATTTAATATGAAGAAGTCAAATTTAATGAGTGAATTAAATTTTAAAAACTTTAGAGAAATCATAAAAAAAAATTGTAAATATAAACTGGAACATAATAAAAAATAAGTTTACATAATACAATAAATTTAAAATTATTTAATATGAAAAAGTAAAATTGAATGAGTAAATTAAATTTTTAAATATTAGAGAAATTATAAAAAATTAATGTATTTTGTTGACTAGGCAGACTTTTGACAAAAAATCATCCATGTGGCATCTGAGTGACTTACATGACAACACGTGTTTTATTGATTTTTTTCCCAAACAAAAATTCATCACATAATAGGGAAAAAAACTTTTCTAAAAGATCTTGACTTTAACAGTTTAACTTCATCACTGAACTGCTGGTAAAAAAACTTCATCACAGAACTGGGAAAAAAAATACGTTCGAGCCCCAAACCATGATCGACACCCTGAATCGCAAAGAGGAGTTTGCTCTTAAGCTTGCAAGGCAGATGAGTCATGACTCGTCTCTGCCATTGGACTTGCTGAGCTTGAGCATTTGAAAATAAGCTTTGATAGGGAGCTATTTGAAGAGCTTATGGTCTGTGTCTTGTCAGAATATTCTCCTCCCATTATTCTCTTATTGTTCACTCTCTTTTTTTTTACCAGAGCTCATTAAACCCATGACTCGTCTCTGCCATTGGACTTGCTCCATCGCCTCCTTGCTAGAAGCTCCGTACTGAACGATCCCTCCACCTATAACATAAAGAGCCCGTTCAAGCCTGGTTCCGTTGGGATGGGCAGGCAGCACGATTGTAGAAGCGTGGACGACAAGACCCTGGCCAAGAAATACAGTATCCGTTTGGATTAACGTTTGCAAAATTGACTTCAATTTTACTCCAGTTCTATAGCATTTAGTCACATAAACACTATAAGACATGCACCATTTTTGCAACTTTTCGTAGTAGTACTGTAATTGCATTTTGCAAAGTCAATAACAAGGCAATTTCGTAGTGTGGAATGTAATTTACGCTCTCGTTAAAAGTCAGTTTGAATACTTATTTGGTTTTTGTAACCCAAAAATGTGACCTCAGGTTTAATAGTTTGCCTCAAAATTAGCTTTGAGCTTTTTTTTAATTGGCTTTTGAGAATCCAAACAAATTCTAAGCAGAGTTGTGAATAGTTCCCTCCACATGAAGGAACCAGCCGGATCGTCTTGTTTTCAAAATTGTTTAGATATACATGAGAGTTTAGTGGAGCGCATTCAAAATGTGATGATAATTTATACTCCTCTAGTCTTATTTATGAAATAAAGAGAAAATATTTTTCTTGATCTTATTTATAAATCACTTAATTAAATTTTTAGTATGAATATACTATTTTGTTTTCATATTTATCATGTAGATTTTTTTTTGAAAGGTGTATATATTAAATAGAGATAAAGTTAAAAATTTATATTTTAAGGGAGAGTTAATGCAGTTTAAATATTTTCTTAGCCTATATAAAATATATTAAAAGTACCTTCTAAGTAAAACGATACAGTCATATTTTAAACTGTCTTAGTTATGTTATTTTTACATTTCAAGTCATTTCACTTGAGTCTTGACTATTATTGTCCAACCTAGCGAACCTAGTCAACCATAATTTCATTCACATAACTCTCATCGCAAAATAAAGATTCATATAATACACGCACGGGCGCGCGCACACATGTATGTATAATATCATTGCAATAATTTCCACTGTACATTCATGTCGTTCATTCAGTACAAAATATTTAAAGCTTCTTAATTTATATTCTTCTGGTTCTATTTATAACGCACTTTCAACATGTTTTATACAGATCAAAGAAAACTTTAAACTAAATTAACTCTTCATTAAAATATAACAACTTTTCAACTTTATTTCCATTTAATATGTACACATTTGAAAAAAATAATTATCTACACTATAATAAATTAAGAATAAAATAAAACATTTATGCTAAAAATTTAATGAAATGACTTATAAATAAGATAAAAAAATTTTCTTTCTATGCCTTATAAATAGGATGAGAGGAGTACATGATAAACATGCATCGAGTTGTAAACTAAAATAAAAAGAATACTACCTCCCATCCTTAATTAATATAAAATTTACCTAACTAATTTGGATAGATTAAAGAATAGATAATACTTGCATCATGTTCTTTATATCCATTATGTCAAGTTCTCTAATAACACATGATCATGTGTCATATACTTTTGAAATATTAACATTTAATAGCATTTATTAAAAAAAAAAAAAAAGGGACACAGATCATGTATAATTGGAGAACTTAATATAATAGATATAAAAAAATTTGATTCAAGTTTTTTTAAAAAAAAATTAGTTAAATTAGTTATTTGTCAAAAATATACTTGATATCACATTATAAAATGAAGAGTATTACACACTCTTCGTCTTGTCATTTAATTTAGCTACGTTTTTTAAGTCTTCTTTATAATCTCAAATGCTAATTCATAATTACGGACATTCTCTCTTATTAGATACTTCCGAAAGCACGATGGGTGTGTGTGTGTATAGGGTTTACAATGCCTATATATTTCACTTGAGCTATGTCAGCCAAGTATATTATTCTTCAACAGTATAACTATATTACTGGTACTTAGTCTGGATAAGAAGAAAATTAGAGAGAGAGAGTTTTTATTCAGAGTATTCTTTCCCCCTCTATATTTTCCTTTTTTCTATTATTTTTCATCCAAACCAAGTCATCCAATCGCTACTGTTTAGTGCAATCGACAGGAGCAAAAGAAACTTTTTTCTGATCAAGATCATGCTCCACCTCAAAATCAATCTGAGCCAGATTTCCGTAAATGGGCATTCCATCTGTAGGAAGCATTGTAAAGCACGCAACGTCGTTGGATATGAAACCGAAAAAGTTCTGAGGTTGTAAGGAAACCTCAAAATTCGGAATATTCTGGATAATAGAGTTAGCATTTCTGTAACACAATTTGTATTCATTGTTCTGAACAATGAATTGGTCGGCTCCAATGGCTTGCTTCACCAAAGCTTCAACCTGGTCATAAAAGCTTGATGGAAGCATGGTCAATGTCGTCCCAGAGTCAATTATTATGTTCCCATTGCTTTGACCAGTCCGCACATTCTGCTGTCCAACAGTGATACCTACCAACAACCATTTCACACGAACAATTTAAGCCAGGGATCAAAGAGTCGTATAAAATCGAACTGCATAAATCAGAAGATAAAACTAACTTGAGATGAAAATAAATAAAACAACCTCAAATTAAAAAATAACACTAGCTAGCTAGTACCTTCAAGGTTGAGGAAGTAAAAGAACGACAGGGGGCCATTTTTGGTGATCAATGGAGTCGACACAAGCCCATTTCCTGATATGGTGGCTTCTTCCCCGAACCTTAGTTTAGTTGTAGTCTTTAGACCGTAAGGAGGCAGACAGTACGAGAATTTGCGACCTACTTTGCCCATTTGTGAAACTAAAGACAAATTCCCTTGACCAAGCCCAACAAGTCCTGCGTCGTTCTCGTTGAATAGTCCATTGTCGTTGTGTCCACACCCAAACGCCGTCTTAGGAAACAAAACATTTCGGCCGAAACTAACTGATTCTGTGGCCAGTTCTCCCATTGTATATGAGTCATCCCCGTAAGAATAAAAATACGTACACACATTGGCTGATCCACATCGAGGATACGTTTGGCCTTGCACGTAGCGACGGGGCAGAGCTTTACAAGGGAGTGATCGACATGACAGAGACATATACGTGGAAGAACTTTTTGGATCAAAGAGAGGTGCCTTTTGACGGTAGCACTGAGGTTGGGGACATGGTTTGCATTGGAACCAAATAAGATCGCTTCCTGTGTCTGCAAGTGCCCATCTTTCTACGGGTGGAGTGCCAATAGATATCTTCATCAGGTAACTTCCATCGTTCGGGCGTATATCAGTTTCTACTGACTCAGCCATGGAAGACTGGCCAAAGCGATTCGCTCGAGAAATGGAGCGCAACACAGCGTTTTGAACTCGCTCCGAGTCGGTCATTGAGGAGTTGTAGAAGGGAGATAATGGTGAGTCACGATGAATGAGGTCGATGCTGAAACCTTTTGGGAGCTTAGTATTTGTTGCAGACACATTAATGGAAATGGCTGAGAGAAAGAGCATAATAAGAGTGAAAGAGAAAGAGAGGGAATGATGAGGAAGCATGTTTGCGGAATAATGGTAGGGATAAATCACAAACAAGATTTGATGAGCAAGGAAGCAGGTTGAGGCGCGTCCTTATATAGAAAAGTTTGGGTTACAAATTGCACGTAAACGCCATCAATACCAACTTACAAGTCTGAACTAACTTCCACGCTAATCACAGTAATAAGCGTCATGATACTCATTAAATCTCAATTTTTTAATTAAATATAAACAGCCGAGATTTAATTTTTATGTCTTTTTAAATTTTTTTTAATAGGCGGATAATACAAAGTAAAGGTGATCTTTTAACGGCAAGCTTTTCTTAAAAAATATTTTTAATTTAAAATTGTTAGTTAAAAATTTTAAATATAACCTATTAAAACTCTACCTAAATTATGTAGCTTTCGCTGCACTGCAAATATGATGGTATTCATCACCATGATAAGCACCAAAATTGGTTGTTAGAAGTTATCAATTTTGATTTAAAAACTGTTTAATTTCTTTTAAGATAAAAGCAGCTTTGCCCAAGTTTTTCGTCATGATTGTCTTTATAATATTCTTCACGTGCCCTCTTAATATTTATTTTTAATTAATATCTTTATTTAAAATAGTATTTTTTGAATGATTATTTAATCATATAGATATCTTTCTTACATTGTTTTTTCTTATAGATATCCCTTAATTTTTTCACTCTCAAACTGTTAAACTCCTTTTTCTTTCTTAAATCAAAGCAATACCAAATGAGCTTTCAATAGGTAGCTAGTGAGTTCGGCCTGCTGATTAGCGTGTACTTCTCTCATCCTTAATATAAAATACAATTAACTAATTTAAATAGATTAAGAATATTAGTTAAATTAGATAGTATAATTTTTTTAAAACATCCTAAGCATTCACTTTTATTCCCTTTCTCCCTCTTTCTCCTATTTGTTATTGTTAAGAGAATATCAATAGGGTTAATTTGAAAAAAAAATTGATAAACATGTGAAACCGATTTTATATATAGAACCAGCATTAACTCCCTAATTAGCTCTCGTATTAAGAACTAGAGGAGTATTTTATAATTAAACAGGCATACATTTGAGAATATACATTCAATTATTATTTTATTCTTATTTAATTTATTTTATATATTTTTCTCTAAATGTAATTGTTAGGTGAAATAGACTTTGGATGGAAAGTCTACTAATTTTTTTGTAAAAAATTAATAAACAGATAAAAATATAAAATAAAGGAAATAGATGAAAAATAAGAAAGTAAAGGAAAGAAGAAGAGTGGGAAAAAGACGAAGTAGGCCTCACATCAGATAATGGAAGGATGAGAAGGTACATCCTACAACCCTATCCAAATTCTTTTTTTCTTTGAAATATTTGGAGACCAAAAATTTTTTAAATATCGAGACTCAGTCAATTTCTTTTCTTAATGAATTTATTTCTAAATTCTCCTACTAGGGGCAAGGATGTATCTCAATTTCTCAGTCAGTTTCTTTTCGTAATGAATTTATTTCTCAATTCACTTACCAGGTGCAAGGATGTATCTCAATAAAGAATAAGAAACTACTTTAGATTATTCTGTTATTCACTCTAGCTTATTAGTTACGAATATATTTTAACTTCTCTTAGTTATATTTATTTCTTGTGTGCTTAATGTTGATTTTATGGTTACCATTAAATTAAACATGTGCGTAATCTCAATGAACTAGAAGGTAAAGGAAGAATAAAGTAGATCTAAAAAGTTAAATACACATAGCTTGTCACTATAATTAATTGGAAAATCAATTCACATAATAGAAAGTAGTAACTTATACGATGAAGACTTCAAGTGATTGTATTTTCTTCGGGTATTTATTTCTGGTGTGCTTAACGTTGATTTTATCGCCACCATCAAATAAAATATGTACAGGTAGTCTTAATGAACTAGGAGGTGAAGAAAGAAATTAGATTTAAGAAAGTAAATACAAATACGTGGTTTAATTGATTGAAAAGTCAACTCACGTCGTAGAAATCGGTAAATTATACAATGAAGACTTCGAGTGATTCTATTTTCTTTAGGTATATTTATTTCTTGTGTGCTTAATGTTGATTTTATAGCCACCACTAAAAATCAAATATATTGGTGGCTAATTTTAAGGAACTAGGAGGTGAATAAAGAATTTAGATATAGAGAAGTAAATAAAAGTATTGAGTTATTATAAAAATATTTAAAGTCATGATGAGATAATAGAAATTAGTACTCATTTTATAGTATAAATTACACTACAACATGAGTTTTATATTTAGAAACGAAAGAGTAACTTATAAGATGAAAACTTTAAATGATTGCATTTCCTTCAAGTATATTTATTTCTTGTGTGCTTAATATTGATTTTATGGTCACCATTAAATCAAATATCTAGGTAATTTTAACGAACCTGGAAGTGGAGAAGGAAATTAGAGTTAGAAAAGTAAATACAAGTACGAAGTTATTATAATAGATTGAAAAGTCAACTCATATGATGGCAATTAGCAACTTAAAATGTCAAGTGATTGTATTTTCTTGAAGTATATTTATTAGTAACTAATATCACTAGAAGTAAAGGTATTCAACTTGTCCTGTCCTAACCGTCCTGTCTCGGTCTTGGTTAATTTAGGATGGGATGGGATGTGACCAAAAAATTTTTGAGATGGGACAGAATAGTAATCGGGACAAGGCGGAACGAAATAGTAACTGGGACAGGACGAGAAGAGAGATGTGGTAGTCCCGTCCTGGGATTTTTTTTTTAAAAAATTATTTATTGATAATAATTATTAAATTATTTAATTTACTTATTAATAATACTACACCCAGTCTTTAATATAAGACTTCGTTTGATTTTTATTTTGATCCTAAATATAATATTCCAATGCACTTTGTCTCTCATATTTATTTTATTTTTTTTTCAAGTTAGTCCTTGTAATAATAATAGTTCTAATCAATACACTTGATTAACAAGGATATTTTAGGAAAGAGAACACTTATTTATTACAAATAACTAACTTAATTAATTTTTTTTAATCTACTTAAATTAGTCAACTAGCTTTTATATTAAGAATCGAAGGCAATAATTTTTTTATAGTGATTTTTCTCTCTTAAATTAGAGTGTTATGTCAACAAAATCTCCTTTTTCAATAAAATAATTCATAAAGCCATTATATAGTATTTTTTATGATTTTTCTTACAATATTATTTTACCCATTTTTTTACATTATATAATTGAGCTTTCTATATAATTTTTTTGGTAATGTTTTTATTTTTAGAAGCCCAATAGAAAACAAACATTATGACATAAAAAATATATCTAGTAAAATCTGTGGATAATTTTATACCTATTTAACCATCTTTTATTAATTTTTCTTCTTTTCAATCAATTATAGGATAAAAGATCTTGCATAAAATCTACTCAAATCTTTTATTATTTTTAATGCAGGAGACATAAAATTATTGAGAGAAGGAAATGTCACAAATAAAAGATAAAACAAAAGGGGAGCAACAATTGCAATAAATATAATATATATGTGTGTGTCGATATGTTAAGAGGGTCAGAAGCGTGGAGTTATGTGAAGTAAGGCAAATCATCATGATATAATATAATATATTATATTGAAGGAGATATATGGATAAGAGGCGGTGGATTCAAGGGATTCAAGGAAGAGAAGACGCAAAACCATTATAAATAGGAACTAGGGATACGGCGAATGGGGGCAGAAAAGTGGTGAGTAGAGAGCAATGTCGAATCCATTCGTAAATCTCCATTCCACTGTGACGGTGGCAAGGAATTGGGATGAACAAACTAGAGGTAGCAAGCAGATGTGGCAATTCTCTTTCTAGTGACAATGGAGGAGGACATCTGATGGTGATTTCTCTGACAGCAGCAAGTTCTTTCTTTAAGATCGGCAAATTTGCTATCTCTTCTGTTCTTAGTCTTCCTCTGTTTTTCTGTATGGATTGAATTTTTTTTTTATGAGTTCTATTTCAGTCATGTATAGCTAATTTTCTTCTAGACTTATAGTAGCTATGAACTTATTTATGAATTAGACTTTGTTTTCATTTAATTAAGGGAAAACTATGTTCTAAGTCCTTATAGTTTCATTCAAATTTGGTTAAGGTTCCTATAATTTATTTTTTAGGATATGTGTCCTTGTTATTTCAGTCAAACTTGGTCAAAGTCCTTCTGTTAACTCATATAAATTGATAGTGTTAAAAATGATTATGAGGCAAATGGTTTAATGAATTGGCAATTTTTTTATGATGACTGGACATGCAAAAAAAAGATAAGAAAAAAATTGGTGCCAGCTCATGATTTTGAGGAATGCCCACTGCTTACAGATCCTCTTCTTGCGTTCTTTATCTTGCCTTCCTTCTAGACCTGAGCTATTCAGACATTTGACCTTCCTTTTCGGTGATCATGACTTTGGATTTAGCATCCACCATGATGAGCTTCAGAATCCTCACCGATCCCATTTTCGTACCAATGCTGCCTTATTGCAGAAGAAGGAGCAGGGAGGCTGAGCAATTGTCATGGTTCTTCAACATCAATTTCTTCAACTACTCAGTTTACCAAAAAAAATTTTCTTAGCTGCTCATGATCTTTGATTTTATCTAGAATCGCATCCAAAGCATTAATGACTCTCTCGAGCATTTCAACGATGCCATTGACATTATCGAGTAAATCAACGAGTAAAGGCACGAATCCATCTAATATCGTGAGGAACTCACAATTCTCTTCAGATTCTTTGGCAAAATATACAATTCTTATTAAGGAATTGAGACAGTCCTCGCCTTGGCCATCCAAGTATTTCATAGAGTTGACGGCATGATTAGGGGAGAGGACTGTTCTGGTGGCCAGAGAATTGGTTGATTCGACTCGGTTGCTTACTAAGTCAAACAAGATATGGCTAAGCCCCTGTACAGTTAGGAACAAATTCTTTTGTTTGCAAAGCCTGCATGGTGGCTGGGCAGTTGTTGTTGCTGTTGTCGAGCCAGAGTTGGATGCTGTAACGGTCATAGGTAACATTGGTGCAGAGACTTACTAGAGATTTCTTGATACCGAGGGATATAGGACACCGAAGAAGCTCAGATCATGATGTATAGATCATCCCTAACCATGGTGACCATCGTTTGGCCTTCGTGAAAGCGAGAGAAGGCAACGAAAGCAAAGAGAGAGAAGGAGATAGATAGGAAGTGGAGCGGAGAAGAGCGGGAGAGGGAGAGGGAGAAGATTCGAAGTTCTGCTCACACACAAGCTGTTGAAATGATGTTTTGAACAACGAAAGATGAAACACGATTAACAGAAGAGTGCCAGCTCATACCCATGGCAGTGACAAATGATCAATGGCGACCCATGGTGACTAGAAGCGGAAGAGAAGGAATAGCGACTGCAGAGTGAACGAAACCCATGATGACCGCATAACATGGTAGAATGAGGAGGAACAAGGCACGAAAATGGCCCTGTTTTGGACCCTCATCATGGAATGGTCCGCTTTAATTAGGCACGAGCATCCTATTTTGATGATTGATCTGAAAGACTAAAACTCAGATCTAGAAGGAAGGAAAGATGAAGAACGCAAGAAGAAAAGCATTAGTAGGCGGTGGGCATTCCCCAAAATCGTGAGCTGGCACCAGGTTTTTTTTTCTTTTCCTTTTTTTTTAAATGTATAGTCATCATAAAAAAGTGCCAACTTATTAAACCATTTGCCACATAATCATGTTTAACGCTGTCAAGTTATATCAGTTAACAGAAGGACTTTGACCAAGTTTGATTGAAATTCTAAGGACCCATATCCTCAAAAATAAATTACAGGGACCTTGACCAAATTTGACTGAAACTATAAGGACTTAGAACATAGTTTTCCCTTTAATTAATTATGCTTTTGATGTTAATTTTGGTTACTTAATCCTGGTTTGATATATGTTTGGCCACAACCAAATATGAGTTTGAGCATTAAGGTTAACCTTGATAAATGAAATCTTAATTAGGCTCTAGACTTGAGTAATATGGGATTAGATTTTTATCTGATTTGTGAGTAGGATAGAAATATACCTAGGAGCTCCATATAATTTATAAAGAGTGAAATTAATTTATCTTCTTAAGTATTTGAGTTAGACATAACCTTATTACTTAGAAGAGGGTTATAAGTGGATTGAAAGACACTTTTAGATATAAATACTCTAGATTAACTATATTAACATTGAGACTAATTAGTTAAAAGCAAAAATCTATGAAACTAGTAAGGGATTAGTAACTCTAGGTTGCCTTTAATATTGAATTTTTTTTCTATCTTTATTCTTTTTACCCGATCAACCATAATTCAGCTTGCTTAACTTAATTGAAAATAGGAATTTTAATGCCTAACCACTATTTTGTCTGATTCTCCATGAGAATGATACTCTATACTTACTCTTTATTACTTGATTGACACACGTGCACTTGCGTTATTGACAAGTTGTGTGCATCACTTATCATGCCTTTAAGCTATTTTTTCATCCCCTAAACACTGCAACAAACAGGTTGTAAAAGAGATCTAAACTTATTATCCTGGACACACCAAAAAAAATTGTGACTAACCAAATTATTCAATCCTTTAATTATGTAACGTGAAGAAAAGTATATGTAACAAAACAAATGGAAGTGTTCAAATGTGAATACACAGGTAAAATAAGAAGATTTACAACACAAATGAGACTGTTTATAAGAAATATAAGATAATTATTTCACCTAGACACTTGTAAATTCACCTGTTAAATATAAGGTGGTCATACACATTTGGATGCTCGTATTTGTTTTATTGCATTTTTTTTCTTTGTATTATACAATTAAATAGATTGGCTGGTTTGGAGGTTGTAACTTTTTTTTTTTTGTGTGCAAAGGGTCATTAGTTCAAATCGCCCTTGACCACCTTATTTGCAACCACCAGCACTCTAGTGGCCAATCACCAAAGGTCAAAGATTTGGCAACCGAAACTCTAACGATGATTGGCTTTGCAAGTTAAAAGTTAAGCAACAACACTTGCGTCTTTTCACCCGTAAAATTTAATTTCATTTTGATCTAAGAGGGTGTAGTAAAATTCATACTGTTTTGGAATATTAGAAATTATCTTGCTACAATATGGGCTATCTTAAATTTTCCCAATAAATTATCATAAAATAAAATTTATAGTTAGTAAAAAATGACTGCAACTTTATAGTTAGTATAATTTTCATTCTCTCGTTTTATTAAAAATTCCAAAAAAAATACATTTATTTTTTTATTTTCTCAATTAGTTTTATAAAAGAAAAATATTTTTTCAAACCTTTTTTTTAATGTTTTTGTCACTTCATTAACTTTGAAAGTAATAAAAGGTTTTTCAAAAGACACGACTTGGGTTGTATTTTACTGTATAGTTTGATTAAAAAGGTTCAAATCACCACAACTTAATTCCAAATATCCAAGGAAGATGAATGTTCCACCCCATACATGAACTACATCCATCAAAAGATACTCTTCTTGTAGGTTAGGATCATTCTTGTAGTTAAATTAAAGATATCAACCTATATTTCACCCAAAAAAAAAAGATATCACCCTATAAAATCACGGTTCAAAATCTCTCCTCTTTTTCTTCTTTCTTTTTTAACCATTGGATTAATATATTTCAATGATTAAGATTTTAATTTTTATAAAATATTTATAAAATTTTTTAAAATATTTAGAGTATTTGCAAACTATTAGAATTAAATTTCGATGGGATTTGTAATTTATTATTTATTAATATAATTTAATATTTTAATTATAGTTTTAAAAAGATTTAAGTCTCAATCATTAAAATATTAATCTAATAGTTAAAAAAAGAAGAGGAGAGAAGAGGATGGAAAGGAAGGAGGAGAGGTTCTAAACCGATAGTAGTAGATACTCTTCATGTTATATAGTTCTCATTTAATTTAGCATCGTTTTTTTTAAGTGTTCTTTTATTAATTCAAAAGCTAATTATTAATAACAGACCCTCATCGGATACTTCCAACAACACGGAGAGTGTGTGTGTTGGGTTTACAGTGCCTATATTTCACCTGAGCTAGATCAGCCAAGGACATGATTCATCATTCAGCATATAACCATATCGATGAGACTTGAAGTCTCTACTCTTTAATTAGTACAGTCGCCGGGAGCAAAAGAAACTTTTGTCTGATCTACCTCAAAGTCAATCTGAGCCACGTTTTCAATAAATGGAATTTCCATTTGTGGGAGAAATTGCAAGGCACAGCACATCGTTGGATATGAGAAGGAATAAGTGCTGAGGTTTTAAGGAAATGCTGGCCCCTGAAAATGAACCTCAAAATTTGGAATATTCTCGATGGAGTTAACATTGGCGCAGCACAGATTGAATTGAGGGTTTTGCACTATCCACTGGCAGGCTCCAATGGCTTTCTTCACCGAAGTTTCAACCTTCTCGTAAATGCTTGATTGAAGAAGTGTCAATGTTGAGTCACTCCGTCGCTTTGATCAATCTGCACTATCTGTTGACCGCAAAATAAAGATTCTATATAATATCACTACAACATTTTGTACAATATATTTAAAGCTTAAACTGCAGAATTCTCCCACTTTATCGTATTTCAAGAATCATTTGAATTCGCAAGTTCAAAACTTTAAAACGAAAACACGCAAAAAAAAAAAAAAAACATTAATCTCAAAGTAAAACAGATATATACCTTCAAGATTGAGGTTGTAAAACGTGGGATGACTAGGATTTGGCGATCATGGGAGAGGACACAACCCCATTTGCTGATATGTCGACTTCTTCTCCGAATCTCAACTTAGTCACAGCCTTTGCGTCGAAAGGAGCCAAACAGTAGGAAAATCTGCTACCAATCTAATTACCAAGTTGTGAAATTAGGGACAAATTGAAGGACCATTACCTAGTCCAACAAGTCCTGCCATGTGCCTATTGAACTTCCCAAGATTGTCATGTCCACATCCAAACACTGACTTAGGGAACGAAACTGATTGGCCATCCCTAGTAACAAAACTGATTGAATCTGTTGCCGAATCTCCCACCATGTAGCCTGATCTCCGTATAAGTAAAAGTACAAACACCGACTTGAGTTTCCGCATCTATGTTGAAGCTGAGGGAGAAGAGCATAGTTTCTTGAGCCGCAAGACTCAGACTTGAAAGTGAAAGATTTTGTGGGATCAAACAATGACACATCTTGAAGATAGCATTGGACAAGGTGAGCATTGGACAACCCAAATGAGGTCGCTTCCTGTATCTGCCACACTCCATCTTTCTACAGGTCGGCTGCAAAAGAAGATCTTCATAAGAAAGCTTCCATAATCTGGGATATTTTATATACACACACATAACTACTCGCTTATTTTTTATATGAATGTATAATTTTACCCTTTATTTATTATTGTGTTGACTTTGTTTAGGTAAGGTAAGGTGTAGAATTTTAAACGAAAGTTAATAAAATGTAAGATTTTTTGTAGTCTGTGTAAAACATATTAAAAATAACTTATAAATAGAACTAGAGAAGTATTTTACAACTCTCTGCTGCTTTATTCATATCGCTCATCTCCATCTGGACTATATATATAGAGAGAGAGACTCATGCAGCTAATTAATCACACCTTTTGTGTCCCAATTATCATCAATCAAACTAATCCTTGTTGAGCATGCATAGGGAAAATTAGACAAATGCCACACCTCTATATATAGACGCTCATGGCTACCTTTATAAGATTTCTCATAAGCCTGGTCCCTTCCCCATAAGTTGCCTCATAGTCCATAGGTCCATATTAAGACAATATATTATCCATCAAGTATAAATAATAAACTACATATGTATATTGTGGATTTGGGGTACCCCCTGCTACCCTCTAATATTCTTCCATCTTCCAAATGTTATTTTTTGTTTCTTTTTATTATTATATTCTATATAAAATAATGAACTTTTGATATATTATCAGCAAAGAAAATGGTGCAGTTTTAAGTTTTTCTATGATTTTTAAAGAAAAAATTACTCAAAAATTTTGTATTTTTTTAATTTATAAATATAATTTTTAAGAAATCATAAAAAAAATTTAAAACTACTGCACCATTTTTTGCTCATAAGATATCAAAATTTTACTCATTTTATATAAAATCTAATAATAAAAAGAAGCAAGAAAAAACATTTGGAAAGGAAGAAAAATTTAAGGAGCAACAAATACCCTATATATTTCTTGTACGTACTTAAGAGTCTCTGCTGTTTAGTACAATCGGCTCGAGCAAAAGCTAGAAACTTTTTTCTGATCACGATCATACCCCACGTCAAAGTCAATCTGAGCTACGTTTCCAATTCCATAAATGGAATCTCCATCTGTGGGAGGCATTGCAAGGCATATCACATCGTTGGATACGAGAAAGAGTAAGTGCTGAGGTTTTAAGGAAATGTTGGCTCCTTTAAAAGGAACCTCAAAGTTTGGAACATTCTTGGTAGAGTTGACATTGATGTAACACAAATTTAATTGAGAGTTTTGCACTATCCACTGGTCGGCTCCAATGGCTTTCTTCACCAAAGTTTCAACCTGCTCATGGATGCTTGATCGAAGAAGTGTCAATGTCGTACCAGAATCAATTATTATGTTTCTGTTGCTTTCATCAATTTGCGCTATCTGTTGGCCAACGGTAATACCTGTCAACGACCATTTTACATGGATAATTCAGCCCGCAAAATAAAGACTCATATATGATAGCACTGGAACGTTTCGTACAAAATATTTAAAGCTTAAAGTACTGAATTGTCCCATTTTATTAGGGAGAATTACAATGACGTTCCAAGTAAAGAAAATAATTGAAAAATAAGTCCTAGAGGTTGTCATTCTTACTATAGAACTTGTTATTATAGACCGTTGAGTTTGTTACTGGGACTTTTTAGTAATTATTTTCTTTCTGTGGGACTTGATTGTAATTCTCCATTTGTTGATATCTCGGCTTCCTTTCCAAATCTCAACTTAGGGGGTGTTTGGATGAAACCAAACCGTGGTTTGAAGAATAGCTTTTGGAGAATAGATTCTGTGAAGAGTAGATTTTATGAAAAAGTGATTCTAAGAAGTGAGAGTGTTTAGATAGTTATTATCAGAAGCACTTTTTATATGTGGAAATTACCAAAAAGGGTATAAGTTAATATGATAATTATATAAGGGATAGATTTTATGATATATTTTGATTTGAAGAAATAAAATTGTTAATGAAATAATTTTTTACTAACATAATTAATAATATATAAGATAATATAATTAACACATAATTAATATGTGTATAGATATTTATAAAACATAATATTAAATATGTTATAGAAAAATGAATTTTTTTTGCTAACAGAAAAATATTAATTTTCTTTAAAGATTTTAAACATGAAATCCCATAACATTTTTTCACAACTAGTTTTTGTAATAACATACTACATGTATAATAACCTCTGATGTTTAATATAAGTAATTAATTAATTGTTACCACATCTATATATATTCATAAAATATAAGAGTAAAAATATTTTTAGAGAAGATGAATTATTTTGTTGCAAACAGAAAATTATGTATTTTTCATGAAGATTATAAACATGAAATGGGATGATATTGTTTGATAAAATTAAATAAACACATTTTAAAATAATTTATTAATTATTAAAGTAAGTAATAATTGGCATGAGAATATAAGGTATAATATTAATAAAAGGAATATAAATAAGGAAGTGTCATAATAATTAAGATGATGCATCGATACAAAGCATTTGTAATAGGTTTTTTTTTTTAACTACGTATTACAATCTATGATAAAAGGAAATAAATAAGATATGACTATTATCCTTGTATTGAATTAACAAGTTCGTCTCTTATGCTGTCACGAACCTGAGCCATGTAAGATGAAGATTGAATTGATGAATGTATACGTGAAAATCCAACCCCATCATCATCTTCTTCTGCATAAGTACCTTCTTCTTCCAACTGAACGAATCCAGAATCAGTAATAGATGTCGTTCTAATAAAATTATATATAGCCATCGTTGCACAAACGATTTTAACTTGTGTTTCATAGTCATAGGATAGCATGTTTCATAAGATTGCGAACTTATTTTTCCAAACTCCGAAAGTTCTTTCAACTGTACTTCTTAAACTTGAATGGAAATAATTAAAGACCTCATTGTCATTTGCAAACCCAGATGTCCTTCAAAAATCAGGAAGATGGTAACACTCTCGTCTGTATGGGCCAAGATATCCATTTGGTGTTGGGTATCCAGCATCTACCAAATAATATTTTTTTATATCAAAAATGAAATTATTGTAAATTATGTTTCTATTGTTAAGCTAAATATAAATAAAATGTAGGAAATAAAAAAATACCACAATGGATGGGGAAAGTTCATTGAAGGAGTTATGAGGGCATGATCAAATATCCAAGCATTATGTGTGCTACCTTCCCATCCGGCCAAGACAAAAGTAAAACACATGTCCCAATCACAAACCGCCGTGACATTTTGTGACACTGTTCCTTTTCTAGAGATAAATTTAGTTTGATCTGTTGCACTGACAATGCAAGAAACATGTGTGCCATCAATTGCTCTAATAGCATGTTTAAAAAAAGGCCAGTATTTACCAAACCAAATTTTTGTATGAACATGCCGGAATGTTGGATCTTTCGGTTTGATATTAGACATGGCAAGTCTATAGCATGCTATTAGGACATTATGAAAATGTCTGCTAATTGTCTCCCCTGAATGTTGAAATCTTGTTGCATTCTGCTACTAAGTGCATGGCTAATGGTATGTAAAAACATTGCAACTGATTCATATATCCCTATATTTTTAGTTTTTTTTAGACCATGTTGTTGCAATTGTTCCACCAGACTTAAGAACACACCCTGTTCCATCCTAAACATGTTATAACAATGACTGGGGTTGCCATCTAAAACGTCCCTTACCCATAAGCTGCCTGTATAAGCACTTGTATGCCGAGGCTCTTTTCACAAGTTCAAAGTAGCGTGTGCACCAACCAATGCTGCAACTTTGTTAACCCTTTTTTTTGGTCCCTTAGCATGCTCTTCCACAAGTTTAATTTCAGCATCCATATTCGTTTTATCCTGTGCACATACACATAAAGTTTAGAATCCTTACGTAGAAATTACGAAACATTTGTAAAAGTTACAGAGTTGTTTGATTCATACAACAATCCACTAGTCACATAAAACGATACACATAAAGAACTGTCTAATATAATAAACAAGTCATAAATCCCTATTATAATGCTCTAAAATGGGCAGAAGTTATTCCTTCTGATCCTTCAGAGCTGCATACATTTCCCCGTGCCTCTGGCCATTTCATAAGGAGTTGTGTGCACTGTCTAAAGAAATCAGGATCACTAACAACTTCAGGAACTGTTTTGAGGTGAGACAAGACTCCCCTAGTTGAAATCTCATAAGCACGCGCTTCTTCTTCCAACCTTCTAGCTTCTTCCTCCAACCTTCTAGCTTCTACTCGTGAAATGACCTCATTTCCATGCTCAGCCTCAGAAATATTTGTTTCAGCAATCTTGCTAAGTGCATCTGCTATTTTCATAGAGGGAGATGTGTGTTTCTTCATGATTTCACTCTTCCTTCTGACCTCTAGTGAGCTACTAGGTCGACTCCCACCTCTGCTTGTACCGCTACCATTATTATCCTGCCTCAATTCAGTGTTGCCCTCACTACCTCCACTATTGTCATTGAAGTTCACTGAGTTAAATTCCCTACTTATACCAGTTGGCGCACCTAAAATTTCATCACTATCTCCAGACCCTTCTTCCAAATCTTCATTGGGTGTTCCTTCACTTGAAAGTGTCATGAAAGAAGGTGCCCATGCTTGTGGTCCAGTTGCAGGCACACTCTTGAATAGTTGAGTTAATTGATCCCTAAATTGAAGTCCTCTTTTTCTGAATTTTTTGTAGTTTGGAACTTCCTGCATATTAGACACCAATAATATCATAAAATATTCAAAAAACAGTAAATATACCAAAAACATTAACAGGCAGAGAAAATGTAAGATCAAAAGGTTCAATAATTACCATTATTTTCCTCTCCCACCAATCATCAGTTGCACTGACAATATTCCTTTCAGCATCCTATCCCAAACCTGTCTAATGAAGTAGCCTATCCCATGGCTGCCACTCCTTTCGCAGGAAATCATATTTGTTCTTAAATTGAGGTTTTGCATACACTCTCCCAGTTTTGGCAGTAAACTTATCACCAAGAATATCCCAAGCCTTCTTTGTTAAGCTTGTACCTTTTCTTTCTCCTTGTTGCACAAGTTCAATGCACAGGTCAATAAACACTTTTGTGGTTCTTGCATCCCAGGAAGCTTTCACCGTATCCTTACCCATTATGCTATAGCACAATTACAGCTCTTCAGTCATCACAAGTTAATCAACCCAAAATCATATGAAATAACAAAAATCATATTGTCTATTGCAATAGGTGAAAAAGTTGACCACATCTTAAATCTCAATTCCTTCCTATCAAACCAAGCTCGACAAAAATTAACAAACACAAGAAAATTCTAATTTTACATGGCCAGAAAAAATACACCCCCTCCTATCCTAAACTTCATTATTTGTTTTTGCTTCAAAATACTAACTTTTAAAACGTCAAAACTAACTAAATAATTATATATACTTTTTCTTTTTCTTAACTGTTGTAGAAAGACGATTGGAATACAAAATAATAAGAAAAACCATATTTGAACCATCATGCACCATAAATCATATTGTACTTAACCTTTGAAATAACTGTGTATTACGAATATATTTGAAAAAAATTTGTTCATGTGCGTAATTAATACAAATGTTCATAATGAATGCAATAATATTATAAAGCACATAATTGTTTTAAAAAAATATGTTGCACAAGCCTTTCATAATATTTTTTTAAAAAATTATATTCTTATCGGATTTGTCAACCAAAAATTAAAAAAAAACTAGCAATATAAACCTCTGACCAAAATACAAATCACTTCCTTCAATATATACGTGGATTGGAGTTGTGATTCTATTTTTCCTCACTCTCAAAAGTTGGCCATAAATCTATCAAAGTCCTTAATACAACAGTACAGGACAACACATTTCTTATCTCGTCCCAAATCAGATAGACTCTTAACAAATAATGTTAATTAATTTAATTAATCACAAACCTAAAGTACTATCCAAGGAAAAAAAAAACCAAAGTCCCAATACATTGTTTGACTTCACAGGCTTCTTCTCTAGGGGAAATCTAGACAGAAAAAAGGGATCCCACGCCAAGCAACAAGAGGAAAAAGAACTTGCATTGAATTTATATAACCAGTAGAATTCAATTGCCAGGCTTTCTTGTCCAGATACATCCCCTGCCTCCAGAACCAGACATTGAGTCCAGCTTCGATCCGTAGAGAAATTTTTTGGGAAAATGTTTATCGAAGTCATCGAGCGGGTGGGATAGTTAGTTAATGGTTATTCCTTCGGCCCAGATTGTGTCAATTACCAAAATCTGTTCCCTCTTTGTTTCATAAAATCAGACTACTATGAAACCAAAGCAAGCAATAATGATCTCATTCCTTCGAACAACATGCCGATCAGTTTTGGAAAAAGCTGGTTGAACAAATTGAAAAACGAAAGTGGGAGGAAGCTTGCAATTCGAAGAGGATATTAGTACACTATAGCCAAAACCATTCCAAATCAACACACGACAGTGAAAATACTAATAGCCATAGTTCTAAAAAACATGAGTTGACAGATCGATGCCGGTTGTGAATGGAGAAAATGCATGAGTCAACAAAATGTTTAATATCACCAGAGAGAGCTAACTTGAGTACAAGATCTGACCAACCGAACTAGACACGGCGACCTGACCGGGCAAATTGAACAACGAAGATTGGAAACCGAGGATGTATGGATTGGACAACCCAACGCTTGATCTAGTTTTGGCGAGCTGAGAAACACACAACCATCCCCTGTTTTCGCGAGCCCAGGACGATCTCACCGGTGTAGAAATTCAAAGCAGTGACAGCGAAGAGGCGAGCCAGCAAAGAGTCGAGGCAATGATGAAGAAAGGGCGAAGAGGCGAGTCGGCGAAGAGGCGAGCTGATGATGAAGAAAGGGCGAAGAGGCGAGCTTCGAGCTGGGTGAAGAGAGAATAATCACTCTGATCATTTGGCGAAGAGAAGGAGTGTCGGCTAGTGAAGAGAAGGAAGAGGGTATTTGATGAGAGCCTTTGTCGTTTGCCTTGGGGTTCCCAATCAAAAATAAATCCAAGCAATGCAATATAGTACAAAACTCAGGTCGTTTCACTTTGAGGAGCATTTATTTGAAATTCTAAGCAAACTAAGTATCAAAAATAAAGAATTAACTTGAAAAGGAATTGATTTTCTTTTTAACTAACTAATTGGAAAAATTTAAAAGGATGCAAAATGAGTAAATAATTTTTAGATTTTTAGTTTATAAAATGGATATGAATGAAATAAGCAAAGTGAATTAACAAGTAACAGCAAATGAAAAAGCAATTCTCTAGCACAATGATTAAGGCTATAATTACTTCAATTAATTTGAGAGTTAGCTAAATTCAAAAGACTCTAAGGGCTACCCCTTAGACTCGGTTTAATTAGAATAATCAACACCAAACCACCTTGCATATTAATTATTCACAATTAAACTGTTTCAGCACAATTAGCCAAAAAGAAAATCAAAGAAAAGCAATTAACATGTTTAGTCCAATAACCAAGCCACCTTGAATTACCACTGAATGTTCACAATAATTTCAAAACATAGTCTGACCCAGTACAATGTAAAGAAATTAAAGCTAATCACAACATAATGTTAAATGCTAATTAAAGATTCCAACAACTATAACCAATCTCAATACAAATATAAACCATCATAGCCCATTCAACCATTATAAAATTTATTCTAAGACCCAGAAATCACAATTATAATGAAAGAAGTAAAGATTGGAAGAGCTGAAACTCCCCTTTGAAGCTTTAAGTTCAAGCCATAACCATTGCTCTAGAGAATTGGAAGGATTTAGCTAAGTCCCTGCATCACTATAGCTCCACCGTGTGCTTCAATAATCACAACCATAGCAGAACAACAGTGAAGGAGCCAATGGAAGATGAAAGCCGGAGGTATCATTTCGTCATTCAAGCTCTTTGTTCTCTGGTTCTATTCACGTTGTTGCAAGCATAGAGCGAACCAGACAGCAGCAGAGTGAGATGAAGGAGTTAGAGTCGACTTGAAGATGATAACTTGAATAGTGCTGTTTCGCGTCTCTTTTGCTCACCTTCTCAACGAGTTCTCTGGTCCTTCTCCTCTGCCGCCGTACTCGCTGGTTGGTGTCTCACTCCTCTTTTGATTCCAGACGCTCAAGGCTGAGCCCCCGTTGGTCCCGCCGTCAGCTCGCTCAGCTATCTCTCCACACCGTCAAGCTCTGGACCTCACTCAGCTCCCTCCCTCTCGCGTCTGCCATCACTCTGTTTTTTTCTTTTCGCTGCCCAGCTCGCTGAATGAATATGATGATGATTCTCATTTTAGTGTATTAGGTTGGGGGGAGAAAAACGCAACATTTTGCCCCCTCTTTTTATTATTATTTTTTTCTTTTATTATTTACTTAATTTATTTTCTTTTTTTCTTAAGCCTTCCAAAAACCTGCAATCAAAATTTAAGGATAAGGCAGCATTAATTGTCCTAAAAAATCAATTAGTCACAATTAAACCAAAATATGACAATTTTACCCTTATAAAATAATAATTCAAAATAAAACATATTAAATCAATTAATAATCAATTAAGGCCAAAAGGACTAATTAAGTTGATAAAACCCACATAAAAGATATTAAAATATAAAAATAATTGAGTTTGTCAGTATTTTTGGTCAATAAACCGTTGCCACCCGACTCGTTGCAAGTTTTTTTACCAGAAGCGACTATTATTTGCTTCTGATAAAACCATGGTTTCACTAGTTGAAACCATGGTTTTACCTGGACCACGGTTTGAAAATTTACACTGCCTGTTTGGATGACACTTTGTGCAAACCATGGTTTAGCCTTCCAAACCATGGTTTGCAATGTCATCCAAACAGGGCCTTAGTCGCAGCCTTTGCGTTGAAAGGAGGCAAACAGTAGGAAAATTGGCGACCAATCTGATTACCAAGTTGTGAAATTAGGGACAAAGGACCATTACCTACTCCAACAAGTCCTGCCATGCGCCCGTTGAACTTTCCAAGATTATTATGTCCACATCCAGACACTTAGGGAACGAAACAGATTGGCCATCACTAGTACCAAAACCGACTGAATCTGTAGCCAAATCTCCCACCGTGTAAGATTGATTTTGTGGGATCAAACAATGAGACATCTTGATGGTAGCATTGACGACAGGGTGAGCATTGGACCCAGATTAGGTCGCTTCCTGTGTCTGCAGCACTCCATCTTTCTATAGGTGGGCTGCCAATGAAGATCTTCGTAAGATAGCTTCGATTGTCTGGGATTATATCAGTTTGAGCCAGCTGCTCGCTTATTTCAGCTGCATTTTTGGAAGAAGATTGGCGAAAACGATTGACTCAAGCCACGGAACGCAACACAGCGTTTTGAACTCGCTCCCAGAGGGTCATTGAGGAGTTGTACAAAGGTGACAATGGCGAGTCATGATGAATGAGATCGATGCTGAAACCTTTTGGGAGCTTATTTGTTGCAGTGACATTTGCAACACCTCACTTTTATATACTAATAGGATCATTTTAATGTCTGTGAATCACTAACGCCAGGTTTCCGTCCTGGGAAAAGACAGGGAATTTTTTTTTTTCCTTTAACATTGGAATCCGTTGATCAAATATTTCAAACCTTCAAATAACTGATGAGTGATCCAATATCAACCCTGCTTTCAACTTAATCTATTATCATCTAAAATAATTTCATACTATACAATCTTATAATATTATATTAAAAATAAAGCAACGCTCTTAGTTGACAGCACATACATGCACCTGGCAATGCTCACTTCCTTCTTCTAGAGGATACAAAATAATATTTCCATAGAGCAAGTATAGTTACTTGCCCATATATTTTGCTATACAATTTACAGAATTATAACAGGTATCTCTGCTCTTCAACCAGCCCATCTTCTTCTTAAATAACCTCCTTGTCCTTCTAGCTACTAGCCTTCACTGTTCATCATAAATTGGGGGGTGAGATTCCGAAGAATCCCCGTAGTAGTAATTTCCATCAAACAAATGTGTAGATCACATAAAACATGCAAAACAAGCCAAAGTGGAACATAACCTTGCAAGCTAATACAATTAAGCATTTATGCGCAATGACAGATAGAAAAGCTGAATAAATAATGCACAAATACCTGGCGATCACTGTCCCATGTCTATTAGACAAGCTGAATAAATAATGCGCTAATAATTGGCAATCACTGCCGCGCATATAATTGGCAATCACTGCCGCGCAAATAACTGGCAATCACTGCCGCGCATATAACTGGCAATCACTGCCGCGCAATAACTGGCAATCACTGCCGCGCATATAATTGGCAATCACTGCCGCGCAAATAACTGGCAATCACTGCCGCGCATATAATTGGCAATCACTGCCGCGCAAATAACTGGCAATCACTGCCGCGCATATAATTGGCAATCACTGCCCCATGTTTATCAGCTGCACGTGGTCACGGTTAAAAATCCATGCAAGGAATTAAGGATTACATGTTCTCATGCTTTAGAAAAGTAATATGGCACAAACAGACATGCAGCAATCATACACAAGTGTAAGGGAGGAAAGAACTACTACCTGAACCTTCTGCTTCAAAATCAAACCTTACTTGTTTCCTTTCTCTTAGCTTCTTCGGTAGGCTTTTGCAGATATCAAAACCTATTATTTTAGTAAGGGTAGGTTAATGCTTGATCCAACATAATTTATAAATTAAATAACTCTCTTTAAATCCCAATCTCTTTCAATCTCTACCCTCACTTAATAGTTGGTCATCCTGGACAATTTTTCTTATTTGAACTATTATCTTTGGAACGCTTCCTTCCTTATCTCAACCCATAGTATTACCTTACTTAGTAACTAGCATCTCAATCAAACTATGCCACGTCCCTAAAACATACCAGCACCACTTCATTTGAAGTTTCTAAACTCAATTTAATAACCTACAATACTTGTTCAACAACTGGAGATACTAAACAGTAACTATATATATTGAGTTTTCATTACAGCACATCCCTATACACATGTATGTTTATATCTCCAATGATTCACATAACCTTGCACTTAATCTGGAAATATTTTCCAAATTTACGAACATACTTGAACATTCATAATTCAACCCACTAATATCTCTCTACATTTGAAAACTCAACTATATGTCCTCTATCTTTGACTTCTAATTTTAATCATTTGAATTCAAATCGAGCAAGTTCAAATTCTTTCAACAATGAAATAGCACCCTTGAATGTTTTCAACGTGCTTATAATTTATAATAACAACATTCCTTTCTTACTGATATGAAATTCCAGCTTCATAACATCATTCTATCCACCATTTGAAAGTCCCCAGTTTAAAATTACAGTTCCTCTTGAAACCCACTTGCCCGAAAATACTTTCCATATATCTATATATATAATTAAATAATTGCCTTGTGATTTAGTTTCAGCTCCCGCATCCTAACATTAACATCACGCCACATTCGGCAAGTCTGACATTTTCCAGATTGAAATATACTCCCAAAATAATCACCAAGTCACCAAAAGAAGTCAACGTTGTGCAGTCCCATATATATATATATATGTGGCATAATCTCTCTTCAATTTCATTAAAACCGACGCTAAAATAAAAACAGAACATAGAGTTAAATTTTAGATCACAGACCCAATTTTTTAGACAGTCATAAACCAGAAAAATCATTCACATGGAGTCCGAACCAACCTCTAAGATCTTCACCCGAATATCATCATCAAGATTCTAATCCACCTAGAAGTTTGACAGCACCGAGAAGGAATCAAAGGTCCGACTTCAAATCTTATAAACCAGAGTCAGTCAACCAGGAAACAAAGAAGTAATCAACATGCAACTTCGTATTCATGTATTACACGTTTCCTCTCTCCTAATACCTCAAACCCGATGCCTTTTAACCCAGAAATGCCATGCTCTGTTCGGAAATCATGAAACAGCGGTAATAGTAACGTGTAGGCTGGAAGATTAACGCTAAACACTTCCATCTTCTCACAAAACGCGATTCCATCACCTATCCTCCACTTTCCCTCACTTCCTCTCACTAACCCGAACTCAAACCCATCATCAACTTCATATTCAGCCTCCCAAAGCAGAAAATAACGATGGAAGTGTGCTTAAGAGACTCACCTTGATCAATTAATCGGTTTGCATGCAATTGAATCACCTCCGATCACCTTCTCGCTGGTAGCTTCTTCTGCGTTCTCTCTCTCGTTCTCTCCCTCTACGTTGCAGAACAGAATGAGATGAAAAAGGAGGGTAGGATCGGTCTGGAGGTTAAAGAGACAGAACACGTGGATGACCAGCTGATAATTGAGGGAGTGAATCAGGTGGCAAACAAAGAAGGCAGCACGTGTACTACATGGTTGCTGAGTCATTTTGCCCTCCTAAATAATTATTCCTCCAATCTTATTCCTTCTCCTATTTTTCTGAAATATAAGATATATCTAGAAATTAAACCAAAATATCATAAATGGATTTTTCTTATCCATTAGCTTCTTTGACCCATAAAATAATTTTCCTAAGAAAATAACCCATTTTTCTATGAAAATAGCTTTAAAATCATCTAAGCCAGATTTTGGGGAATGAACTTTTCCAAAATATTTCTAAACCTTGAAAAATCAATATTCCATAATTTTCCCCAATTGTGATTGAGCTATTAAATAATTTTAATGAACTTTCTCTTTTCTACTCATCCTGAGTCAGAAAATTCGGGATGTTACAACATTATTGATAATACTGCACAAAGTTGAGAGATACAACAGGACAAGGCCCAGAAAGAGTGAAGAGTTATGCATGTCTGAAGATGAACAATATTATGGTGGAGAAACACAAAGAAGAATTGATGGGTGAAGGAGATGTTGGATGGCATGACTAAAAATTCCAACCTAGGCTCTCGCTTTCTCTCTTAAAATTTTGTGTTAACTCAACACCAATGAAAAAAAATGAAATATAAAATTTTGTGAAGAAAATTACAGTGAGTGGTCTTCAACCAGCTGTAGACTGCCTCCTGAAAACGACTGCTTCATCCTCTTTTTCGCTGTGCAACTCTACTCATAACACCTTTGCCAATCACCACAACACCTTCTTGAGCCAAGGTCTGGCCAAATTGAAGGAAGAAGCCAACGACAATTCCAGCTTTGTCGTATCAGGCCTCTTCGACAGTTTCATGTCCGTACTGAACCATCCCTCCACTTATAACATAAAGAACCCGTTCAAGCCTTGTTGCGTTGGGATGGGCAGACAGTACGATTGTGGAAGCGTGGACGACAAGACCCTGGCCAAGAAATACAGAGTGTGCGACGATCCTAAGTCGACTTTTTTCTGGGATTTGGTGCATCCAACGCAAGCTAGTTGGCATGCCGTTTATAATAACTTGCGTTCCACCAATGCTCTTCAACAATTTCTTCAATATACTAGCTAGCCTGATCTCTTTCCCTCACACAAATCAAATTAATAACGTTGCAAGTCTATGTTTGTTGTCAGCATTCAATAAGATCACCTTGCAGACACGTCATGTGAGGGGTGATACCAGTTCGTGGACAGTATCCTTTTGGACTTTTGGAAATAAAACCACTGGGCTTGTTTGGATTATGGTTTGCAGAATTGACTTTAATTTTACTCTAATTCTGTAGCGTTTAGTCAAATAAACACTATAAAACATGCACTACTTATGCAACTTTTCGTGTCAACAACAAGGCAAAAGCCAGTTAGCGTGGAATGTAATTTATGTTTTCGTAAAAAGTCAGTTTGAATACCTATTTGGTTTTTGTAACCCAAAAATGTGACTTCGATCAGGTTTAATTTTTTGCCTCAAAATTAGCTTTTGAGCTTTTTGAAATTGGCTTTTGAGAATCCAAACAAATTCTAAGCAGTGTTGTGAATAGTTCCCTCCACATGAAGGAACCGACCGGATTGTCTTGTTTTCCAAATTGTTTAGCTATGCTTGAGAGTTTAGTGGAGCACATTCAAAAGGTGATGATAATTTATACTCATCCGGACCTATTTATATAGGAAAGACAGAAGATTTTTTTCAGTTTTATTTATAACTCAATTAAATTTTTAGTATGAATGTATTATTTTGTTCTTTATTTATTATAATGTACATGATTTTTTTTAAAGAATTATATATTAAATAGGAGTAAAATTAGAAAGTTGTTATATTTTAAAGGAGAATTAATACATTTTAAAGTTTTTCTTGATCTGTGTAAAATATACTAAAAGTGCCATATAAATAGGACCATGCAGTAGCATTTTAAGCTGTCTTTGTTATGTCATTTTTACATTTCATGTCATTGTACTTGAGTCTTGATTATTTGCGACGTCAACCTAGTCAACCACCATTTCACTTAATCACTCACATCGCAAACTAAAGATTCATGTATAATATCATTGCAATAATTTCTATTATACATTCATGTCGTTTGTTTAGTGCAAAATATTTAAAGCTTATTAATTTAGACATGATAAACGCGCGCAAGCTATAAACTAAGGGGAAAAAAATACTACCTCTCATCCTTAATTAATACAAGATCTACTTAATTAATTAGTTTGGATAGATTAAAAAAATGACAATACTTACATCAAGTTTCTTATATCCATTATGTCAAGTTCATCAATTACACATGATCGTGTGTCATATATTTTTTAAATATTAGCATTTAATAGTATTTAATTATAAACAAAAAGGGACACATAGTCATATATGATTGAAGAACTTGACATAATAAATATAAGGAGCTTGACCTAAGTTTTTTCTAAAGAAATTAGTTAAATATTGTCAAAAGTATGTGTTTCTTTTACTTAAATTAACGATATCACATTATAAAATGACAAGTATTACATACTCTTCCGTCTTGTCATTTAATGCAGTTACGTGTTTTAAGTCTTCATTTATATTCTCAAATACTAATTCATAATTACAGACATTTTCACTTAGATACTTCCAAAAGCACGATATACATGCGCATACATATATGTGTACACATATAGAGAGAGAGAGGGAGGGAGGGTTTACAATGCCTATGTTTCACTTGAGCTATATTAGCCAAGTATATTATTCATCAAGTGTATAACTATATTACTTGTACTTAATTTGGATGAGAAGAAAAATTAGAGTTTTTATTCATAGTATTCTTTCTCCCTCTATATTTTCCTTTTTCTATTATTTTTTCATCCAAACCAAGTCATAGAATCTCTACTGTTTAGTACAATCGGCAGGAGCAAAAGAAACTTTTTTCTGATCAAGATCATGCTCCACCTCAAAATCAATCTGAGCCACATTTCCGTAAATGGGCATTCCATCTGTAGGAAGCATTGCGAGGCATATAACGTCGTTGGATATGGGACGGAAAAAGTTCTGAGGTTTTAAGGAGAGGTTGGCTCCTGTAAAATGAACCTCAAAGTTTGGGAAGTTCTGGATGGAGTTAACATTGCTGTAACACAATCTGTGTTGATCGTTCTGCACCAAGAATTGGTCAGCACCAATGGCTTGCTTCACCAAAGCTTCAACCTGGTCATAAAAGCTTGATGGAAGCATCGTCAATGTCGTCCCAGAGTCAATTATTATGTTCCCATTGCTTTGACCAGTCTGTACTGTCTGTTGTCCAACAGTGATACCTATCAACAACCATTTCACACGAGCAATTTAAGCCAGGGATCAAAGAGTCATATAAAATCGAACTGCATAAATCAGAAGATAAAACTAACTTGAGATGAAAATAAATAAAACAACCTCAAATTAAAACATAACACTAGCTACCTAGTACCTTCAAGGTTGAGGAAGTAAAACGACGAGATGGGACTATTTTTGGTGATCAGTGGAGTGGACACAAGCCCATTTCCTGATATGGTGGCTTCTTCCCCGAACCTTAGTTTAGTTTTGGTCTTTGGACTGTAAGGAGGCAGACAGTACGAGAATTTGCGACCTACTTTACCCATTTGTGAAACTAACGACAAACGCCCTTGAGCAAGCCCAACAAGTCCTGCGGTGTTCTTGTTGAATACTCCATTGTTGTTGTGTCCACACCCAAACGCCGTCTTAGGAAACAAAACGTTTTTGCTGAAACTAACTGATTCTGTGGCCAGTTCTCCCATTGTGTACGACTTATCCCCATAAGAATAAAAATAGGTACACACATTGGATGATCCACATCGAGGATACGTTTGGCCTTGCACGTAGCGACGGGGCAGAGCTTTACAAGGGAGTGATTGACATGACAGAGACATATACGTGGAAGAACTTTTTGGATCAAAGAGCGGTGCCTTTTGACGGTAGCACTGAGGTTGGGGACAAGGTTTGCATTGGAACCAAATAAGGTCGCTTCCTGTGTCTGCAACTGCCCATCTCCTTACGGATGGAGTGCCAATAAATATCTTCATCAGGTAATTTGCATCGTTTGGGAGTATATCGGTTTCTACTGACTCACTTATTTCAGCCATGGAAGACTGGCCAAAGCGATTGGCTCGAGAGATGGAGCGCAACACAGCGTTTTGAACTCGCTCCGAGTCGGTCATTGAGGAGTTGTAGAGGGGAGATAATGGTGAATCACGATGAATGAGGTCGATGCTGCAACCTTTTGGGAGCGTAGTATTTGTTGCAGGGACATTAATGGAAAAGTCTGAGAGAAAGAGAATAATAAGAGTGAAAGAGAAAGAGAGGGAATGATGAGGAAGCATGTTTGAAGCTAAGAATAAAACTGAGCAGATTTGATGAGCAAGGAAGGAGGTTGAGGTGCTTCTTTATATAGAAAAGTTTGAGTTGTTTGTAAAGTGATTATATCTTTCATGCTTAATTAATTGCGTAGTTTTTTTTAATGAAGCTCCCTTAATTGCTTTTCTTCTGGAACTGCTAGACTCCTTAAAAAAAAAAAATTCTCTGCAATAAAATGAGTTGTCACTATGTTGAAGAGTGCCCAGCAAACTATATCTTCCCTCTTGAATATAAAACCTAATAAAACCTAGTAGGAGAATTTCTTTTGATTTTAAATATAAGACTCCAATTCTCTTCGCCTCTTAAATTTACAACATTTTTCCTAAACTCTACCTAATAATTATACATGTCAAAGGATTTTCTATCAAGGGAGTATTACACAATGTAAACACTATCTTCAATCATTAATATAAGAGCTAGATTATCAATTTATAAAAATTAAGAAAAATAGTTAAGTTAGCTAGCTGTAATAAAAGAAAGTTGTGCCATTGTTAATCATGTGTATTGTATTGGAGTTGCTTAATAAAAACCTCTTAACATGCACAATTAGTATATAGATTACTTTGAAAAAAATGAATAAATATTGGAGACAAATTAAAGTAGATTGGGATCTTATATTTAAGATCAAATTGAATTTCTAATTAACTCTTATATTAAGGACCGAAAGTCGTATTAAATAAAGGATATTTTAGAATAAATAATACACATATTACAAATAACTAGTTTAACTAAATATTGCTTAATATCTATAAAATAGTCATGTAGATTTTATATTTAAGATTGGAGAGAGTATTTGTCATGTCATTATTTTCCATGTCAAATCATATCACTTGCCTGCATGAAACTTGAGTCTTGACTATTCCGACGTGGTTCCAAAGCTTAACTTATTTTCCACAGATCAATGGCCCCACAACTCAATTTGTTGGATGGCAAGACTGAAAATTCCAACCTAGGCTCTCGCTTTCTCTCTTAAAATTTTGTGTTAACTCAACACCAATGAAAAAGGACACACATGGAAAAAATATATAAAATTTTGTGAAGAAAATTGCAGTCAGTGTCCTTCAACCAGCTGTAGGTTGCCTCCTGAAAACGACAGCTTCATCCTTATTTTTGGTGCACAACTCGACTCATAACACCTTCGCCAATCACCACAACACCCTCTTAAGCCAAGGTCTGGCCAAATTGAAGGGAAGAAGCCAACGACAATTCCAGCTTTGTCGTATCAGGCCTCTTCGACAGTTTTCATGTCCGTACTGAACCATCCCTCCACTTATAACATAAAGAACCTGTTCAAGCCTTGTTGCGCTGGGATGGGCAGGCAGTACGATTGTGGAAGGGTGGACGACAAGACCCTGGCCAAGAAATACAGAGTGCGCGACGATCCTAAGTGTGCTTTTTTCTGGGATTTGGTGCATCCAACGCAAGGTGTTTGGCATGCCATTTATAATAACTTGCGTTCCACCAATGGTCTTTAACAATTTCTTCAAAATTAAGAAAAATAATTAAAATAGTTAGCTGTAATAAAAGAAATGTTGTATCATTGTTAATCATGTGGGCTGTATTGGAGTCGCTTAGTGAAAACCTCTTAACAGTTAACACGCACAATCAGAATAGGGACTATTTGGAGGAAAAATAAATAAACATTGGAGATAAATTAAAATAGATTGAAGTCTTATATTTAAGACCAAATTGAATTTTCGATTAAATCGTGTATTAAGAAGTGGATATAGTATTAAATAACGGGGTATTTTAGAATAAGTAATATATATTTATTACAAATAACAAGTTTAATTAAATATTGCTTAGTATCTATAAGTTAGTTACTCCTCCGGTCCTTAATATAAGACCCATTTAATTAATTTGATTAGATTAAAAAAGTTAGGTAAGTTAGTTAATTATACGAAATGTGACACGTTTTTTCTAAAATATCACAATCATTTTTTTTAATACCTTCTCTTCTTCTCCTACTTTATTATGGTTGAAGGAGTATCTGTAGGGGTAATTTAGAAAAAAATTGATAAATATGATAAATTGGTCTTATATTTAGGATCAAAACCAACTCAATAATTGAATCCTATATTAAAGACCGGAGGAGTATATACATTTTATATTTAAGGTTGGAAAGAGTATTTGTCATGTCACTATTTTACAGTTCAAATCATTTCACTTGCCTTGCCTGCACGAAACTTGAGTCTTGATTATTCCGACGTCGGTCCAAAGCCTAATTTATTTTTCACAGACCAATGGTCCCATAACTCAATTTGTTGGATGGCATGGCTGAAAATTCCAACCTAGGCTCTCACTTTCTCTGTTAATAACATTGGAAGTCTATGTTTGTTGCCAACATTCAATAAGATCACTTTACAGACATGTCATGCGAGGGGTGATGCCAGTTCATGGACAGTATCCGTTTGGACTTGGAAACAAACCACGGGCTTGTTTGGATTAAAGTTTGCAAAATTGACTTTAATTTTACTCTAACTCTGTAGCATTTAGTTTGCAAAGTCAATAACAAGTCAAAACCCAATTAGTGTGGAATGTAATTTATGTTTTCGTAAAAAGTCAGTTTGAATACGTATTTGGTTTTTGTAACCCAAAAATGTGACTTCAGGCTTAATATTTTGCCTCAAAATTAGCTTTTGAGCTTTTTTTTCCAATTGGCTTTTGAGAATCCAAACAAATTCTAAGCAGAGTTGTGAATAGTTCCCTCCACATGAAGGAACCGGCTGGAATGCTGGATCGTCTTGTTTTCAAAATTGGTTAGATATGCATGAGAGTTTAGTGGAGCACATTCAAAATGTGATGATAATTTATACTCCTCTAGTCTTATTTATAAGGCAAAGAGAGAAGATTTTTCTTGGTCTTATTTATAAATCACTTAGTTAAATTTTTAGTATGAATATACTATTTTGTTCTTCATATTTATAATATAGATTTTTTTTTGGAAAGGCGTCTATATTAAAGAAGGATAAAGTTGAAAAGGTATGTTTTAAAGGAGAGTTAATGCAGTTTAAATATTTTCTTAGTCTGTATAAGATATATTAAAAGGACCGTCTATGTAAAACCATACAGTCTTATTTTAAGCTGCCTTAGGTATGTTATTGTTACATTTCAAGTCATTCCACTTGAGTCTTGACTATTTATTGTCCAACCTAGCGAAGCCTAGTCAATCATAATTTCACTCACATCATTCTCAACGCAAAATAAAGATTCATATAATGCGCGCGCGCGCGCACATATATATAATATCACTACAATAATTTCTACTATACATTCATGTCGTTTATTTAGTACAAAATATTTAAAGCTTATTAATTTATACTCTTTTAGTCCTGTTTATAACATACTTTCAATATATTTAATACAGATCAAAGAAAACTTTAAACTATATTAACTCTTCATTAAAATATAATAACTTTTTAACTTTATTCTTATTTAATATATACACCTTTGAAAAACAATAATTATCTATACTATAATAAATTAAGAATAAAATAGAATATTTATGCTAAAAATTTAATGAAACGACTTCTAAATGAGATAAAAAAATTTTCTCTCTATGCCTTATCAACAGGACGATAGGAGTACATGATAAACATGCATCAAGCTGCAAACTAAAATAAAGAAATACTACTTCCCATCCTTAATTAATATAAGATCTACTTAACTAACTTGAATAGATTAAAGAATAGATAATACTTGCATCAAGTTCCTTATATTCATTATGTCAAGTTCTCTAATCATACATGATCATGTGTCATATACTTTTGAAATATTAACATTTAACAGCATTTAATTATAAACAAAAGAAGGACATATGGTCATGTATGATTGAAGAACTTGACATAATAGATATAAAGAATTTGACTTTAGTTTTTTTTTTAAAAAAAATTAGTTAAATTAGTTATTTGTCAAAAATATGCTTGATATCACATTATAAAATGGCGAGTATTACACACTCTTCGTCTTGTCATTTAATTTAGTTACATTTCTTAAGTCTTCTTTTATATTCTCAAATGCTAATTCATAATTACAGACATTCTCACTTATTAGATACTTAAGAAAGCACGACGTGTGTGTGTGTTGGGGAGGGGGGGTTTACAATGCCATATATTTCACTTGAACTATGTCAGCCAAGTATATTATTCATCAAGCGTATAACTATATTACTGGTACTTAGTTTGGATAAGAAGAAAATTAGAGAGAGTTTTTATTCAGAGTATTCTCTCCCCCTCTATATTTTCCTTTTTCTATTATTTTCTCATCCAAACCAAGTCATGGAACCTCTACTGTTTAGTACAATCGACAGTAGCAATAGAAACTTTTTTCTGATCAAGATCATGCTCCACCTCAAAATCAATCTGAGCCAAATTTCCGTAAATGGGCGTTCCCTCTGTAGGAAGCATTGTAAAGCACACAACATCGTTGGATATGAAACCAAAAAAGTTCTGAGGTTGTAAGTAAAGGTTGGCTCCCGTAAAATGAACCTCAAAATTCGGAATATTCTGGATAATAGAGTTAGTATTTCTGTAACACAAGTTGTATTCATTGTTCTGAACTATGAATTGGTCTGCTCCAATGGCTTGCTTCACCAAAGCTTCAACCTGGTCATAAAAGCTTGATGGAAGCATTGTCAATGTCGTCCCAGAGTCAATTATTATGTTCCCATTGCTTTGACCAGTCCGCACATTCTGTTGTCCAACAGTGATACCTATCAACAACCATTTCACACGAACAATTTAAGCCAGGGATCAAAGAGTCGTATAAAATCGAACTGCATAAATCAGAAGATAAAACTAACTTGAGATGAAAATAAATAAAACAACCTCAAATTAAAACATAACACGAGCTAGCTAGTACCTTCGAGGTTGAGAAAGTAAAACAACGACATGGGACCATTTTTGGTGATCAATGGAGTGGACACAAGCCCATTTCCTGGTATGGTGGCTTCTTCCCCCAACCTTAGTTTAGTTGTAGTCTTTAGACCGTAAGGAGGCAGACAGTACGAGAATTTGCGACCTACTTCACCCATTTGTGAAACTAAGGACAAATTCCCTTGCGCAAGCCCAACAAGTCCTGCGTTGTTCTCGTTGTATAGTCCATTGTTGTTGTGTCCACACCCAAACGCCGTCTTAGGAAACAAAACATTTCGGCCGAAGCTAACTGATTCTATGGCCAGTTCTCCCATTGTCTATGAATCATCCCCGTAAGAATAAAAATACGTACACACATTGGCTGATCCACATCGAGGATACGTTTGGCCTTGCACGTAGCGACGGGGCAGAGCTTTACAAGGGAGTGATCGACATGACAGAGACATATACGTGGAAGAACTTTTTGGATCAAAGAGCGGTGCCTTTTGACGGTAGCACTGAGGTTGGGAATAAGGTTTGCATTGGAACCAAATAAGGTCGCTTCCTGTGTCTGCAACTGCCCATCTTTCCACGGGTGGAGTGCCAATAGATATCTTCATCAGGTAACTTCCATCGTTAGGGAGTATATCAGTTTCTACTGACTCAGCCATGGAAGACTGGCCAAAGCGATTGGCTCGAGAAATGGAGCGCGACACAGCATTTTGAACTCGCTCCGAGTCGGTCATTGAGGAGTTGTAGAAGGGAGATAATGGTGAGTGACGATGAATGAGGTCGATGCTGAAACCTTTTGGGAGCTTATTATTTGTTGCAGAGACATTAATGGAAATGGCTGAGAGAAAGAGAATAATAAGAGTGAAAGAGAAAGAGAGGGAATGATAAGTAAGCATGTTTGAGGAATAATGGTTGGGATAAATCACAAACAAGATTTGATGAGCAAGGAAGGAGGTTGAGGCGCGTCCTTGTATAGAAAAATTTGGGTTACAAATTGCACGTAAACGCCATCAATACCAACTTACAAGTCTGAACTAACTTCGATCATTATCACAGTAATAAGTATCATGATACTCATTAAATCTCAATTTTTTTAATTAAATATAAACAGCTGAGATTTAATTTTTTATTTTTTAAAAAAATGTTTTTTTAATAGGCAGATTATACAAAGTAAAGGTGATCTTTTAACGGTAAGTTTTTCTCAAAAAAAATTTTTTTATTTAAAATTATTAGTTAAAAATTTTAAATATCACTTATTAAAACTCTACCTTAATTATGTAGATTTCACCGCAGTGCAAATATCGTGGTATTCATCACCGTGATGAGTATCAAAACTGGTTTTGTTAATTTCTTTTAAGATAAAAGCAGCTTTGCTGAATTTTTTTGTCATGATTGTCCTTATAATATTCTTTGCGTGCCCTCTTAACATTTATTTTTAATTAATATCTTTATTTAAAAAAAGTACTTTTTGAATTATTATTTAATCATATAGATATCTTTCTTACATTGTTTTTTCTTATAGATATCCCTTAATTTTTTTTTGCTCTCAAACTGTTAAACTCCTTTTTCTTTTTCAAATCAAAGCAATACCAAATGAGCTTTCGATATGTAGCTAGTGAGTTCGCCTACTGATTAGCGTGTACTTCTCTCTCTTGTCTTGAATATAAAACAAAATTGACTAATTTAAGTAGATTAAGAATGTTGGTTAAATTAGATAATATGATTTTTTTTATAAAAAAAACACCCTAAATATCTTCCTTAATTTTCCTCTTTTCCTCTCCTGTTTGTTATTGTTAGGAGAATATTAATAGGGTTAATTTGAAAAAAAAAATTGATGAACATGTGAAATAGGTTTTATATAAAGAACCAACATTAACTCCCTAATTAGCTTCTATATTAAGAACTGGAGGATTATTTTATAATTAAACAGGCATACTTGAGGATATATATTCAATTATTATTTTATATATTTTTCTCTAAATGTAATTGTTAGGTGAAAATAGACTTTGGATAGAAAGTCTACTAATTTTTTTTAAAACAATTAATAAATAGATAAAAATATAAAATAAAGGAAATAGGATGAAAAATAAGAAAGGAAAAGGAGAGAAGAAGAGTGGGAAAAAGACGAAGTGGGCCTCGCATCAGATAATGGAAGGATGAGAAGGTACATCCTACAATCCTATCCATATTCTTTTTTCTTTGAAATATTTGGAGACCAAAAATTTTTTAAGTATCGAGACTCAGTCAATTTCTTTTCTTAATGAATTTATTTCTAAATTCTCTTACTAGGGGCAAGGATGTATCTCAATTTCTCAGTCAATTTCTTTTCGTAATGAATTTATTTCTAAATTCTCTTACTAGGGGCAAGGATGTATCTCAATAAAGAATAAAAAAACTAGTTTAGATTATTCTGTTATTCATTCTAGCTTATTAGTTACGAATATATTTTAACTTCTCTTAGTTATATTTATTTCTTGTGCGCTTAATGTTGATTTTATGGTTACCATTAAATTAAACATGTACGTAATCTCAATGAACTAGAAGGTACAGGAAGAATAAAGTAGATCTAAAAAATTAAATACAAATAGCCTGTCACTATAATTAATTGAAAAATCAATTCACATAATAGACAGTAGTAACTTCTACGATGAATACTTCAAGTGATTGTATTTTCTCCGGGTATACTTATTTCTGGTGTGCTTAATGTTGATTTTATCGCCACCATCAAATACAATATGTACAGGTAGTCTTCATGAACTAGGAGGTGAAGAAAGAAATTAGATTTAAAAAAGTAAATACAAATACGTAGTTTAATTGATTGAAAAGTCAACTCACGTAGTAGAAATCGGTAAATTACACAATGAAGGCTTCGGGTGATTATATTTTCTTTAGGTATATTTATTTCTTGTGTGCTTAATGTTGATTTTATAGCCACCACTAAAAAATATATTGGTGGCTAATTTTAAGGAACTAGGAGGTGAATAAAGAATTTAGATATAGAGAAGTAAATAAAAGTATTGAGTTATTATAAAAATATTTAAAGTCATGATGAGATAATAGAAATTAGTACCCATTTTATAGTATAAATTATACTACAAAATGAGTCTTATATTTAGAAATAGAAGAGTAGCTTATAAGATGAAGACTCTAAATGATTGCATTTCCTTCAAGTATATTTATTTCTTGTGTGCTTAATATTGATTTTGTGGTCACCATTAAATCAAATATCTAGGTAATTTTAACGAACCTGGAGGCGGAGAAAGAAATTCAAGTTGGAAAAGTAAATACAAGTACTAAGTTATTATAATTGATTGAAAAGTCAACTCATACGGTGGAAATTAGCTTTTATATTATGGATCAGAGGTAGTAATTATTTTTTATAGTGATTTTTCCCTCTTAAATTAGAGTGTTATGTCAACAAAATCTTCTTTCTTAATAAAATAATTCATAAAGCCATTATATAGTATATTTTTATGATTTTTTTTACAATATTATTTTTACCCATTTTTTACATTATATAATTGAGCTTTCTATATAATTTTTTTTTGTAACTTTTTATTTTTAGAAGCCCAAAAGAAAACAAACATTATGACATAAAAAATATATCTAGTAAAATTTGTGAATAATTTATACCTATTTAACCATCTTTTATTAATTTTTCTTCTTTTCAATCAATTATAGGATAAAAGACGATCTTGCATAAAATCTACTCAAATCTTTTATTATTTTTAATGCAGGAGACATAAAATTATTGAGAGAAGGAAATATCACAAATAAAAGATAAAATAAAAGGGGAGTAACAATTGCAATAAATATAATATATGTGTGTGCATGTAGATATATTAAGAGGATCAGAAGCGTGGAGTTATGTGAAGTAAGGCAAATCATCATGATATAATATAATATATTATACTGAAAGAGATATATGGATAAGAGGCGGTGGATTCAAGGGATTCGAGGGAGAGAAGATACAAAACCATTATAAATAGGAACTGGGGATACGACGAATGGGGACAAAAAAGTGGCGAGTAGAGAGCAATGTTGAATCCATTCGTAAATCTCCGTTCCACTATGACAGCGGTGACGAATTGGGACGAATAGACTAGAGGTAGCAAGCAAGTGTGGCGATTCTCTTTCTGGTGACAACAGAGGAGGATGTCTGACAGTGATTTCTCTGACAGCAGCAAGTTCTTTCTTTGAGATCGGCAGATTTGCTATCTCTTCTGTTCTTAGTCTTCCTTCGTTTTTCTGTTTGGACTGAATTTTTTTTATGAGTTTTATTTCAGTCATGTGTAGCTAATTTTCTTCTAGACTTAGAGTAGCTATGAACTTTTTTATGAATTAGACTTTGTTTTCATTTAATTAATTATGCTTGATGTTAATTTTGGTTGCTTAATCCTGGTTTGATATATGTTTGGCCACCATTAAATATGAGTTTGAGCATTAAGGTTAGCCTTGATGAATGAAACCTTAATTAGGCTCTAGGCTTGAGTAATATAGGATTAGACTTTTATTTGATTTGCGAGTAAGATAGAAATATACTTAGGAGCCCCATATAACTTATAAAGAGTGAAATTAATTTATACTATTAAGTATTTGAGTTAGACATAACCTTATTACTTAGGAAAGGGTTATAAGTGGATTGAAAGACACTTTTAGCGATAAATACTCTAGATTAACTAAATTAACATTGAGACTAATTAGTTAAATAAAAGCAAAAGTCTATGAAACTAGTAAGGGATTAGTAACTCTAGGTTGCCTTTAATATTAAATTTTTTCCCGTCTTTATTCTTTTTATCCGATCAACCATAATTCAGCTTGCTTAACTTTATTAACAATAGGACCTTTAATGCCTAACCACTATTTTGTCTGATTCTCCGTAAGAATGATACTCTATACTTACTCTTTATTAATTGATTGACGCGTGCACTTGTGTTATTGACAAGTTGTGTGCATCACTTATCATGCCTATAAGCTATTTTTTTCATCCCCTAAATGCTGCAACAACCAGGTTGTAAAAGAGATCTGAACTTATTATCCCTAGACACACCAAAAAAATTGTGACCAACCAAACCATTCAATCCGTTAATTATATAACGTGAAGAAAAGTATATGTAACAAAACAGTTGGAAGTGTTCAAGTGTGAATAGACAAGTAAAATAAGAAGATTTACAACACAAATGAGACTATTTGTAAGAAACATAAGATAATTATTTCACCTAGACACTTGTAAATTCACCTGTTGAATTCACACCTAGCTAGACATAAGATTTGTGTAGCAAATCTTCTTCTATCTCTTGGTCATTCACATTTGGATGCTCGTATTTGTTTTATTACATATATTTTTTTTCTTTGTATTATACAATTAAATAGATTGGCTGGTTTGGTGGGTGTAACTTTTTTTTGGTGTGCAAAGGGTCATAAGTTCAAATCGCCATTGACTACCTTATTTGCATAAAATTCTTTGGTAACCTGAACTCTGGCAGCCAGCCACCAGAGGTCGGCAACCACCAGCACTCTAGTGGCCAATCACCAAAGGTCAAAGATTTGGCAACCGAAACTCTAACAATGATTGATTTTTTTTTTTAACTTAAAAATTGAGCAACAGCACTCATGTCTTTTCACCCGTAAAATTTAATTTCATTTTGATCTAAGAGGGTGTAGTAAAATTCATAATGTTTTGGAATATTAGAAATTATCTTGCTGCAATATGGCCTATCTTAAATTTTTCCAATAAATTATCATAAAATAAAATTTATAGTTAGTAAAAAATGACCACAACTTTATAGTTAGTATAATTTTCATTCTCTTTTTTTATTAAAAATTCCAAAAAAAATAGTTTAGATTTATTTATTTATTTTCTCAGTTAGTTTTATAAAAAAAAATATTTTTTCAAACCCTTTCTTCTTTTATGTTTTTGTCACTTCGTTAACTTTGAAAGTAATAAAAAGTTCTTCAATAGACTAGACTTAGGTTGTGTTTTACTGTATAGTTTGATTAGAAAGGTTCAAATCACCACAACTTAATTCCAAATATCCAAGGAAGATGAATGTTCCACTCCATACATGAACTACATCCATCAGAAGATACTCTTTTTGTAGGTTAGGATCATTCTTGTAGTTAAATTAAAGATATCACCCTATAATTTCAACCCAAAAAAAAGAGATATCACCCTATAAAAATCACAGTTCAAAATCTCTCCTCTTTTTCCCTATTTCTTTTTTAACCATTGGATTAACATATTTTAATGATTGAGATTTTAATTTTTATAGAATATTTATAAATAATTTTAAAATATTTAGGGCATTTGCAAACAGTTAGAATTAAATTTTGATAGGGTTTGTAATTTATTATTTATTTATTAATATAATTTAATATTTTAATTATAGTTTTAAAAAGATTTAAATCTCAATCATTAAAATATTAATCTAATAGTTAAAAAAAGAAGAGGAGAGAAGAGGATGGAAAGGAAAGAGGAGATGTTTCAAACCGATAGTAGTAGATACCTTCATGTTATATAGTTTTCATTTAATTTAGCATCATTTTTTTAGTGTTCTTTTATTAATTCAAAAGCTAACTATTAATAACAGACGCTCATCGGATACTTCTAACGACACGAAGAGTGTGTGTGTGTGTGTGTGTGTGTGTGTGTGTGTGTTGGGTTTACAGTGCCTATAGTTCACTTGAGCTAGATCAGCCAAGGACATGATTCATCATTCAGCATATAACTATATCGATGAGACTTGAAGTCTCTACTGTTTAATTAGTACAGTCGCCGGGAGCAAAAGAAACTTTTCTCTGATCTACGTCAAAGTCAATCTGAGCCACGCTTTCATAAATGGAATTTCCATTTGTGGGAGACACTGCAAGGCACAGCACATCATTGGATACGAGAAGGAATAAGTTTTTAAGGAAATGCTGGCCCCTCTAAAATGAACCTCAAAATTTGGAACATTCTCGATGAGTTAACATTGGTGTAACACAGATTGAATTGAGGGTTTTGCACTATCCACTGGCAGGCTCCAATGGCTTTCTTCACCGAAGTTTCAACCTGCCCGTAAATGCTTGATTGAAGAAGTGTCAATGTTGAATCACTCCGTCGCTTTGATCAATCTGCACTATCTGTTGACCGCAAAATAAAGATTCATATATAATATCACTACAACATCTCATACAAAATATTTAAAGCTTAAAGTGCAGAATTCTCCCACTTTATCGTATTTCAAGAATCATTTGAATTCGCAAATTCAAAACTTTAAAACGAAAATACGCAAAAAAAAAAAAATAATAATAATAACATTAATCTAAAAGTAAAACAGATATATACCTTCAAGGTTGAGGTTGTAAAAGGTGGGATGATTAGGATTTGGCGGTCATGGGAGAGGACACAACCCTATTTGCTGATATGTGGGCTTCTTCTCCAAATCTCAACTTAGTCGCAGCCTTTGCTTCGAAAGGAGCCAAACAGTAGGAAAATCTGCGACCAATCCAATTACCAAGTTGTGAAATTAGGGACAAATTGAAGGACCATTACCGAGTCCAACAAGTCCTACCATGGGCCTATTGAACTTCCCAAGATTGTCATGTCCACATCCAAACACTGACTTAGGGAACTAAACAGATTGGCCATCCCTAGTAACAAAACTGATTGAATCTGTTGTCGAATCTCCCATCGTGTAGCCTGATCTCCATATAAATAAAAGTACAAACACCGAATTGAGTTTCCGCATCTATGTTGAAGCTGAGGGAGAAGAGCACAGTTTCTTGAGCCGCAAGACTCAGACTTGAACGTGAAAGATTTTGTGGGATCAAACAATCACATATCTTGAAGATAGCATTGGACAAGGTGACCATTGGACGACCCAAATGAGGTCGCTTCCTATATCTGCCACACTCCATCTTTTTACAGGTGGGTTGCAAAGGAAGATCTTCATAAGATAGCTTCCATAGTCTGGGATATTTTATATACACACACATAACTGCTTGTATATTTTTTTATATGGATGTATAATTTTACCTTTTATTTATTATTGTGTTGACTTCGTTTAGGTAAGGTGTAATGTAAATTGAATAGGGATAAAGTTGAGAAGGTGTAGAATTTTAAATGAAAGTTAATAAAATTTAAGATTTTTCTTGATTTGTGTAAAACGTATTGAAAGTAACTTATAAATAGAACCGGAGAAGTATTTTACAACTCTTGGCTGCTTTATTCATATCACTCATCTGGACTATATATATATATAGGGAGAGAGACTCATGTAGCTAATTAATCACACTTCTTGTGTCCCAGTTATCATCAATCAAACTAATCCTTGGTAAGCGTGCATAAGGAAAATTAGACAAATGCCACTCCTCTATATATAGACGCTCATGGCCACCTTTATAAGATTTCTCATAAGCCTGGTCCCTTCCCCATAAGTTGCCTCATAGTACATAGGTCCGTATTAAGACAATATATTATCCATCAAGTATAAATAATAAACTATATATGTATATTGTGGATTTGGGGTCCCCTCTGCTACCCTCTAATATTCTTCCATCTTCCAAATGTTATTTTTTGTTTCTTTTTATTATTATATTCTATAGATTTTGATATATTATCAGCAAAAAAATGGTGCAGTTTTAAGTTTTTCTATGATTTTTTAAAGAAAAAATTACTCGAAAATTGTGTAGTTTTTTTTAATTTATATATATAATTTTTAAGAAATCATAAAAAATTTTAAAACTACTGCACCATTTTTTACTCATAAGATATCAAAGTTTTACTCATTTTATATAAAATCTAATAATGAAAAGAAGCAAGAAAAAACATTTGGAAAGGAAGAAAAATTTAAGGAGCAGCAAATACCCTATATATTGCTTGTACGTACTTAAGAGTCTCTATTGTTTAGTACAATCGGCTCGAGCAACAGAAACTTTTTTCTGATCAAGATCATACCCCAAGTCAAAGTCAATCTGAGCTACGTTTCCGATTCCATAAATGGAATCTCCATCTGTTGGAGACATTGCGAGGCATATCACATCGTTGGATACGAGTAGGAGTAAGTGCTGAGGTTGTAAGGAAATGTTGGCTCCTTTAAAATGAACCTCAAAGTTTGGAACATTCTTGATAGAGTTGACATTGGTGTAACACAGATTTAATTGAGAGTTTTGCACTATCCAGTGGTCGGCTCCAATGGCTTTCTTCACCAAAGTTTCAACCTGCTCATAGATGCTTGATCGAAGAAGTGTCAATGTCGTACCAGAATCAATTATTATGTTTCTGTTGCTTTCATCAATCTGTACTGTCTGTTGGCCAACGGTGATCCTTGTCAACGACCATTTTACATGGATAATTCAGCCCAAAATAAAGACTCATATATGATAGCACTGGAACGTTTCGTACAAAATATTTAAAGCTTAAAGCACTGAATTGTCCCATTTTATTATCCTATTTCAACAATCATTTGAATTTGCAAGTTCAAAATTTTAAAACGAAAATACACAAGAGAGAGCAACATTAGTCCGAAAGTAAAAACAGATATGTATACCTTTGAGATTGAGATAGTAAAAGGCGGGATTATTAGGATTCGTGATCATGGGAGCGAACACGACCCTATTTGCTGATATCTCAGCTTCCTCTCCAAATCTCAACTTAGTCGCAGCCTTTGCGTTGAAGGGAGGCAAACAGTAGGAAAATTGGCGACCAATCTGATTACCAAGTTGTGAAATTAGGTACAAGGGACCATTAGCCAGCCCAACAAGTCCTGCCATGCGCCTATTGAACTTTCCAAGATTGTTATGTCCACATCCAAACACTTAGGGAACGCAACAGATTGGCCATCACTAGTACCAAAACAAACTGAATCTGTAGCCAAATCTCCCACCGTGTAAGACTGATCTCCATATAAGTAAAGGTATACAAACACTGATTTGAGTTTCCGCATTTATGCTGACGCTGAGGAAGAAGAGCACAGTTTCTTGAGCCGCAAGACTCAGACTTGTAAGTGGAAGATTTTGTGGGATCAAACAATGAGACATCTTGATGGTAGCATTGAGGACAAGGTGAGCATTGGACCCAGATCAGGTCGCTTCCTGTGTCTGCAACACTCCATCTTTCTACAGGTGGGCTGCCAATGAAGATCTTCATAAGATTTCCATTGTTTGGGATTATATCAATTTGAGCCAGCTGCTCGCTTATTTCAGCTGCATTTTTGGAAGAAGATTGGCAAAAACGATTGACTCGAGCCACGGAACGCAACGCAGCGTTTTGAACTCCCAGTGGGTCATTGAGGAGTTGTACAAAGGTGACAATGGCGAGTCACGATGAATGAGATCGATGCTGAAACCTTTTGGGAGCTTATGTGTTGCAGTGACATTATTGATAATACTGCACAAGGTTGAGAGATACAACGGGACAAGGCCCAGAAAGAGTGAAGAGTTATGCATGTTTGAAGATGAACAATATTATGGTGGAGAAACACAAAGGAGAATTGATGGGTGGAGAAGATGTTGGATGGCATGACTGAAAATTCCAACCTAGGCTCTCGCTTTCTCTCTTAAAATTTTGTGTTAACTCAACACCAATGAAAAAAAGGAAATATAAAATTTTGTGAAGAAAATTGCAGTGAGTGGTCTTCAACCAGCTGTAGGCTGCCTCTTGAAAACGACAGCTTCATCCTCATTTTCGCTGCGCAACTCTACTCATAACACCTTCGCCAATTACCACAACACCTTCTTAAGCCAAGGTCTGGCCAAATTGAAGGAAGAAGCCAACGACAATTCCAGCTTTGTCGTTTTAGGCCTCTTCGACAGTTTCATGTCCGTACTGAACCATCCCTCCACTTATAACATAAAGAACCCGTTCAAGCCTTGTTGCGTTGGGATGGCCAGACAGTAAGATTGTGGAAGCGTGGACGACAAGACCCTGGCCAAGAAATACAGAGCGTGTGGCTATCCTAAGTCGGCTTTTTTCTGGGATTTGGTGCATCCAATGCAAGCTGGTTCGCATGCCGTTTATAATAACTTGCGTTCCACCAATGCTCTTCAACAATTTCTTCAATATACTAGCTAGCCTGATCTCTTTCCCTCGTACAAATCAAATTAATAACGTTGCAAGTCTATGTTTGTTGTCAACATTCAATAAGATCACCTTACAGACATGTCATGTGAGGGGCGATGCCAGTTCGTGGACAGTATCCTTTTGGACTTTTGGAAATAAAACCACGGGGCTTGTTTGGATTATGGTTTGCAGAATTGACTTTAATTTTACTCTAATTCTATAGCATTTAGTCAAATAAACACTATAAAACATGCACTACTTATGCAAAAGCCAGTTAGCGTGGAATGTAATTTATGTTTGGTTTTTGTAACCCAAAAATGTGACTTCGATCAGGTTTAATATTTTGCCTCAAAATTAGCTTTTGAGTTTTTTGAAATTGGCTTTTGAGAATCCGAACAAATTCTAAGCGGTGTGATAAATAGTTCCCTCCACATGAAGGAACCAGCTGAATCGTCTTGTTTTCAGAATTGTTTAGCCATGCTTGAGAGTTTAGTGGAGCACATTCAAAACGTGATGATAATTTATACTCATTTGGCCCTATTTACATGGGAAAGACAGAAGATTTTTTTTTTAGTTTTATTTATAACTCAATTAAATTTTCAGATAAATGTATTATTTTGTTCTTTATTTATTATAATGTATATGATTTTTTTAAAGGAATTATATATTAAATAGGAGTAAAATTAGAAAGTTGTTATATTTTAAAGAAGAATCAATACAGTTTAAAGTTTTTTTTTGTCTGTGTAAAATATATGAAAAGTGCCATATAAATAAGATCATATAGTAGCATTTTAAGCTTTCTTTGTTATATCATTTTTATATTTCATGTCATTATACTTGAGTCTTGATTATTTGCGACGTCAACCTAGTCAACCACCATTTCGCTTAATCCTTCACATGGCAAAATAAAGATTCATACATAATATCACTGCAATAATTTCTATTATGCATTCATGTCGTTTGTTTAGTACAGAATGTTTAAAGCTTATTAATTTATACATGATAAACGCGCGGCAACCTATAAACTAAAAAAAAAAAAAAAACCACTTTCCATCCTCAATTAATATAAAATCTACTTAATTAATTTGGATAGATTAAAAAAATGACAATACTTACATTAAGTTTCTTATATGGATTATGTCAAGTTCTCCGATCACTTATGATCATATGTCATATATATTTTTAAATATTAACATTTAATGGTGTTTAATTATAAACAAAAAAAAGACACATAGTCATGTATGATTAGAAAACTTGACATAATAAATATAAGAAACTTGATCTAAATTTTTCCTAAAGAAATTAGTTAAATAAATTATTTGTCAAAAATATGTGTTCTTTTTACTTAAATTAACGATATCACATTATAAAATGACAAGTATCACATACTCTTCCGTCTTGTCATTTAATTTAGTTACGGTTTTTAAGTCTTCTTTTATATTCTCAAATACTATTTCATAATTACAGACATTCTCACTTAGATACTTCCGAAAGCACGATACGCATGCATATACATACACAGACACAGACACAGACACAGACATATAGAGAGAGAGGGGGGTTTATAATGCGTATGTTTCACTTGAGCTATGTCGGTTAAGTGCATTATTCATCAAGCGTATAACTGTATTGTTGGTACTCGGTTTGGCTGAGAAGAAAATTAGAGAGAAAAGTTTTTATTCATAGTATTCTCTCCCCCTCTATATTTTCTTTCTATTATTTTTTTTTTGGTCCATCCAAACCAAGTCATAGAATCTCTACTGTTTAGTACAATCGGCAGGAGCAAAAGAAACTTTTTTCCGATCAAGATCATGCTCCACCTCAAAATCAATCTGAGCCACATTTCCGTAAATGGGCATTCCATCTGTAGGAAGCATTGCAAAGCATATAACATCGTTGGATATGCGACGGAAAAAGTTCTGAGGTTTTAAGGAAAGGTTGGCTCCTGTGAAATGAACCTCAAAATTTGGGAAATTCTGGATGGAGTTAGCATTTCTGTAACACAATTTGTAATGATTGTTCTGTACTATGAATTGGTTGGCTCCAATCGCTTGCTTCACCAAAGCTTCAATCTGCTCATAAAAGCTTGATGGAAGCATTGTCAATGTCGTCCCAGAATCAATAAATATGTTCCCATTGCTTTGACCTGTCCGCACTGTCTGTTTTCCAACAGTGATACCTATCAACGCCCATTTCACACAAACAATTTAGACCAGGGATCAAAGAGTCGTATAAAATCAATCTGCATAAATCCAAAGGATAAAACTAACTTGAGATGAAAATAAATGAAACAACCTCAAATTAAATAGCACTAGCTAGTACCTTCAAGGTTGACGAAGTAAAACAACGACAAGGAACCATTTTTTGTGATCAGTGGAGTGGACACAAGCCCATTTCCTGATATGGTGGCTGCTTCCCCGAACCTTAGTTTAGTTGTGGTCTTTGGACTGTAAGGAGGCAGACAGTACGAGAATTTGTGACCTACTTTTCCCATTTGTGAAACTAAAGACAAGCTCCCTTGACCAAGCCCCACAAGTCCTGCGTCGTTCTCGTTGAATAGTCCATTGTCGTTGTGTCCACACCCAAATGCCGTCTTAGGAAACAAAACATTTCGGTCGAAACTAACTGATTCTGTGGCCAGTTCCCCCATTGTGTAGGAGTTATCCCCATAAGAATAAAAATACGTACACACATTGGATGATCCACATCGAGGATACGTTTGGCCTTGCACGTAATGACGGGGCAGAGCGTTACAAGGGAGTGATCGACATGACAAAGACATATACGTGGAAGAATTTCTTGGATCAAAGAGCGGTGCCTTTTGGCCGTAGCACTGAGGTTGGGGACAAGGTTTGCATTGGAACCAAATAAGATCACTTCCTGTGTCTGCAACTGCCCATCTCTCTACGGGTGGAGTGCCAATAGATATCTTCATCAGGTAACTTCCATCGTCAGGGAGTATATCAGTTTCTACTGACTCAGCCATGGAAGACTGGCCAAAGCGATTGGCTCGAGACATGGAGCGCAACACAGCGTTTTGAACTCGCTCCGAGTCGGTCATTGAGGAGTTGTAGAAGGGAGATAATGGTGAGTCACGATGAATGAGGTCGATGCTGAAACCTTTTGGGAGCTTATTATTTGTTGCAGAGACATTAATGGAAAAGGTTGAGAGAAAGAGAATAATAAGAGTGAAAGAGAAAGAGAGGGAATGATGAGGAAACATGTTTGAGGAATAATGGTAGGGATAAATCACAAAGAAGATTTGATGAGCGTGGAAGGGGGTGGAGGTGCTTCCTTATATAGAAGAGTTTGAGTTGTTTGGGTTACAAATTGCACTTAATCGTGATTAATACCAACTTATAAGTCTGAACTAATTTTGATGCTCATCGTAGTATAAGCATGCTTATCAAATATCAACGGTTGAAATATGAACAACAGAGATTTAACTTTTTATTTTAAAAATATTTTTTTTTAATAGGCAGATGATACAAAGTAATGGTGATCTTTTAACGCTAAGTTTTTGTAAAAAATGATTTTTATTTAAAAATTATTAATTAAAAATTTTAAATGTAACGTGTTAAAACTATATTTGAATTATATAGATTTTACCACAGTAATGAGTATCATGGTGTTTATCAATGTGTCCCGTTAGAAGTTGTCAATTTTGTTTTAAAAATTTTTTTAATTTCTTTTAAGACAAAAGCAGCTTTGCTCAATTTTTTTTTTGTCATGATTGTCTTTATAATATTCTTTACTTGCCCTCTGAACAATTATTTTTAACTAATATCTTTAGTTAAAAGAGTACTTCTCGAATGATCATTTAATCAGATAAATATCTTTCTTACATTGTTTTTTTCTTATAGATATCCCTTAATTATTTCACTCCCAAACTGTTAAACTCCTTTTTCTCTTTTAAATCAAAGCAATACCAAATGAGCTTCATTATCGTCGCTAGTGAGTTTCACTACTGATTAGGGTGTACACCTTTTGTCATTAATATAAAACCTAACTAATTAATTTGAGTTAATTAAGAATGTTAGTTAAATTAGATAATATGATATATTTTTTCTAAAATTTTCAAAGTATTTTTCTTAATTCACTCCCTCCTCCTACTTGATTATTATTGGAGGATATTAATAGGGTTAATTTGAAAAAAAAATGATAAATATATGAAATAGGTTTTATATATAAGATCAATATTAACTTTCTAATTAGCTCTTATATTAAGGACAAGAGGAGTATTTTATAATTAAACAGGTATACATTTTAGGATATATATTCAATTAATATTTTATTCACATTTAATTTATTTTATATATTTTTCTCTAAATGTAATTGTTAGGTGAAAATAGACTCTGGATAGAAAGTCTACTTATTTTGGTAAAAAAATTAATAAATAGATAAAATATAAAATAAAGGAAATAGGATAAAAAGAAAAAAAAAAAAAAGGAAAAGGAGAGAAGAAGAACTAGAAAAACACAGGGTGTATTTGGATTAGTACTAACAAAACTGACTTTTATTTAATCTGACTCTTGCAAACGTGAGTTGGGGTAAAAGTCAATTAGTATAATGTAATTTATATTTGGATTAACTTTTATAAAAGTTAGCTTAATAAATTGAAACCTATTTGGATAAGTAATGAAAAAGTAAGTTCTAATGTAACATGATTAAAAAGGGTATATCGTTTTCCTTCAAACTAATTTGTCTAACTTATAAATTGATATGTAATCTAATGATGTGTATAAATATTTTGAAGAGATCGCGTAACATATGATATAATTAAGTAATTATTTAGTTTACTTAATCTCTTTAAGTCTTATATTAAGAACTTGAGATAATATATCATATATATATATATAATTTGATAAATTTTAAGAAAAACAATGAATGAAAAATAATTAAAGTACTACATGAAAAAATATCAAATTATTAGATCAAGATGGGACCCACTTAAATACCTTCATCTTTCTTTTTGATCTTTATTTACTTTCTCTCTCCACGTTGGCACGTGCAAAACCGCAACCAACTTTTCAGGCAGAAGTTGGTTGGACATGAAGTCAAACCAAATAACTAATTAACTCCACCTAAGATCTAAAAGTCAGTTGTACAAATTCCTAAACACTTGGGTATCATTTGCTACGAAGCATTGAAAATGAGAGGTTGAGATTGGGATTGCAATTGAAAAAAATCATTAAAATAATACTTAGCATGAGTAATTGTTTGTTATATGGGATTAGGCAAACCCATAAAGGTGGGATTGGGGAATACCACTTCCGGGGAATACCACTTCCCCCCATGGTATTCTCCAATCCCACATATATGGCTTTGGCTAATCTCATATATCAAACAATCTCTTATATTAAATACTCTATTAATAGATTTTCTTAGTTGTAATCTCAATCCTAATCCCTTATTTTCAATGCTTCCTATCAAACGTAACCTTAGAGCCATCAGCATTGATCCAAACATACCCGTAGTAGGCTGGACATCAGATAATGGAAGGATGAGAAGGCACATCCTACTATCTTCCTATCCATATTCTTTTTTCCTTTGAAATATTTGGAGACCAAGAATTTTTTGAATACCGAAACTGAATCAACTTCTTTTCTTAATGAATTTATTTCTAAATTCTCTGATTGGGGGGAAGGATGTATCTCAATTAAAAAAAAAAGCTAGTTTAGATTATTTTGTTATTCACTCTAACTTATTAGTTATGAATATATTTTAACTTCTCTCAATTATATTTATTTCTTGTGTGCTTAATGTTGATTTTATGTTAACCATTAAATTAAATATGTGCGTAATCTCAATGAACTAGAAGGTAAAGGAAGAATAAAGTAGATCTAAAAAATTAAATACAAATAGTTTGTCACTATAATTAATTGAAAAATCAATTTACATAACAGAAAGTAGTGACTTATATGATGAAGACTTCAAGTGATTGTATTTTCTTGGGGTAAATTTATTTCTGGCGTGCTTAATGTTGATTTTATTGCCACCATCAAATCAAATATGTAAAGGTAGTCTTAATGAACTGCAAGTTGAAGAAAGAATTTAGAACTAGAGAAGTAAATACAAATATTTAGCCACTATAATTGATTGAAAAGTCAACTCAAATAATAGAAATTAGTAACTACTTATGCGATGAAGACTTCAAGTGATTTTATTTTCTTTAGGTAAATTTATTTCTTCTGTGCTTAATGTTAATTTTATGGCCACCATTAAATCAAATATATAGGTAATTTTAATGAATTAGGAGGTGAAGAAAGAAATTAGATTTAAAAAAGTAAATACAAATACGTACGTAGTTTAATTGATTGAAAAGTCAACTCAACGTCATAGAAATCTGTAAATTATATGATGAAGACTTCGAGTGATTGTATTTTCTTTAGGTATACTTATTTCTTGGGTGCTTAATGTTGATTTTATTGCCACCATTAAATCAAATACTCTTCTGATCCTATTTATAAGTCACTTCCATCATGTTTTACACAGATAAAAAAAATCTTAAATTTCATTAACTCTCATTTGAAATTTAATAATTTTTTAATTTTATGCTTATTTAATATATATTATACCTTATGTAAATAAAGTCAACATAATAATAAATAAAGAGTAAAATTGTACATTCATACCAAAAATTTCTCTCCGTGCCATATAAAGAGGACCACAAAATACTCCTTCCGTCCCTTTTTATAAGCAATATTAGATTCCATTAAATAGATCAAAAAATTAGTTAAAGACAATAAATAGGTAGAAATTAAAAGTTCTTTCTCCAAAATACCCTTATTTATGAGAGGAGTGGGAGGGTATGAGAAAGAGATCAAGAAGATTATTATAAGAGAGAGAATTATGAAAGAGAGAGAATGTGGTTGGAGAGAGATGATAATTTGGAAAATGAGATAATAAATATATTAGGTATTAAAATAAATAATTAATGGGGACAAAATAGAAAATTTTCTACAAAAATTTAAGACAACTCGTAAATGTTGCTTATATTTGGATACTATTTGGTAAGAGGAAAATAGAGGAGAGGGGAGGGGAGGGGACGGGAGGGGAGGTCTATTTAAAAAGTTACAAAAGTGGGGTTTTGAAATTTTAATAAAGAAAAGAAGTAATACAAAAAAGTAATAAAATTAATTAAAAGCTTTTAACCCCACTTTTTATTTTTTTTTTTAAATCGAGCTTGTTAAAATTTTCTCTCCCCTCCCCTCCTCTCATTTTCCCTCACACCAAATAGATCCTTAAGAACAAGAGGAAAATAATAGTTATTGCTTATAAAAAAGATGGAGGGAGTATTTTCTTTCTTTACTCTATAAATAAGACCAGGTGAGTATATAGATCGTTTTAATGAACTAGGATGTGAATAAAGAAATTAGATTTAGAAAATATAAACACAAATGCGTAGTCTAATTGATTAAAAAGTCAACTCACACAATAGAAATTAGTAAATTATACGATGAAGATTGAGTGATTATTTTTTTTTTCAGGTATATTTATTTCTGTGTGCTTAATGTTGATTTTATAGCCACCACTAAAATATATAGGTAGCTAGTTTTAAGAAACTACGAGGTGAATAAAGAATTTAGATCTAGAGAATATAAATAGAAGTATTTACTCATTATAAAAATGATTCAAAGGCAACTGATGAGATAATAGAAGTTAGTTTTTCTGCTGTTCTAAATGCAAAACCCATTTTATAATATAAACTATATTACAAAATGAGTCTTATATTTAGAAACAGGAAAGTAACTTATAAGATGAAGACTTTAAATGATTGTATTTTCTTTAAGTATATTTATTTCTTGTGTGCTTAATGTTGATTTTATGGTCACCATTAAAAAGTCAACTCACATGATAGCAATTAGCACCTTAAAACTCCAAGTAATTAATGTATTTTCTTGAAGTATATTTATTAGTAACTAATGCCATCAGAAGTAGAGGTGTTCAACTTGTCCCGTCTCGGCATCTTGTCTCAATCTCGATCAATTTCAAATCAGAAAAAAAAAAAATTTCAAGATGGGACGGAATGCGGTTCGAATATTTTTAAAAGAAAGTTATTTATTAATAATTATTATTAAATTATTCAAGTTACTTATTAATAATAATTATTTTTTATAGTGATTTTCAGTTCTTAAGATGTAGTGTTATCTTAACAAAATCTCATTTCTCAATAAAATAATTCATAAAGTTATTATACAATGTTTCTTTTATGGTTTTTTTTACAGTATTATTTCTACACCTTTTTACATTATATAATTGACCTTTCTTTTTTTTTCTTTTTTCCGATAAATAAGGGTACAATCAGAAACTAGCTAACAGAATCAGCATTGTGCAAAATAAACGCTACATTCGTCTTCAGCAAGGTGGCCACTCTGTCAGGAGGAACAGAAAGAACACAGAAATCAGTCAACATGGCCTAAGCTTCAGCGGCCAAGGCGTCAGCAGCCTTATTCATCTCTCTATTGCAGAAAACCAGACCAACTTCCCATTCCCTTGCAATCATCCGCTGTACTTCCACAATAACACCGTAGTCCGGATGATCACAAGGTATCTCAAACTAGATTGTGCAAACCAATGTTGAACGGGAAGCCCTATCCGAGTAACACAAAACGATCAGCACTGAACTGAATATTCCATTGAATTGAATTGGTTCAGATTACACACGTTGGGCCTATTTGGACCCAATATATATAGACAAATAACAAACGCTACACAAGGCGTCAATAATACGCAACAAACCGAAATGGGCCTTACTAATGGGCTGTACACTTTGGACCTATATGCGAAACACTTAACATATACAGACTTAAGTATTTCAACACTCCCCCTCAAGTTAGGGGCCTAAAGGTATCTGTGGCTCCTAACTTGCTTAGAAGATGCCTTTGCACACTTCCTCCAACAGCCTTGGTTAGCAAATCCGCCTGCTGACTGCTGCTCCTGACATGTTGCAGATCAATTAGCTTTGACTCCCATTTTTCTCTGACAAAATGGCAATCTATCTCTATGTGCTTTGTTCGCTCATGGAATACTGGGTTAGCTGCTATATGTATTGCAGCTTTGCTATCACAGTATACTTTCACTGGACCTGCATGATTTATCCCTAAATCTTTAAGCAATCCGAGTGCCCATACTATCTCTGATGCAGCCATGCTCAGTGCCCTATATTCTGCCTCTGCAGAAGACTTAGAAACGGTATGTTGCTTCTTAGTCTTCCACATTACAAGTGAGCCTCCCAACTTTAATAGATAGCCCGAAACAGATCTCATGGTTATTGGACATGCTGCCCAATCTGAATCACAGTAGCATTCCAGCTCTGGCTTTCCTTCTGAACTGATGAAGATCCCTAAACCAGGGGTCCCCTTAAGATAGCGTAGAACACTCCTTGCTGCTGCCATATGTGCCTTGGTTGGCATTTGCATGAATTGGCTTAGTGTCTGCACAGAGTAAGATATGTCAGGTCTTGTCATGGTCAAATAAATCAACTTACCAACTAACCGCCTGTATTTTCCAGGTTCCTGCAACAGATCCTCTTTCTTATTCTTCTTCTCATCATAAGCAAACAGCTTCAAGCTTTGTGCCATTGGAACTCCCAAAGGCTTGCAACCTGTCATACCAGTCTCAAATAACAAGTCCAAAACATATTTTCTCTGTGATAAAATGATTCCTTTCTCAGACTTAGCAACTTCTATTCCAAGGAAGTATTTCATTAAGCCAAGATCTTTAATTTTAAAATGACTGTGCAAAAAATCTTTAGTTTCAGCAATACCAAGTTCTGTGCTCCCAGTTATTAGCAAATCATCAACGTACACCAAAATAAGGACAATTCCATGATCAAAATGTTTGAGAAAAAGAGAATAATCATATTTACTTTGTGTAAAACCTCCCTCTTGCAGGGCTTCAGACAACTTTTGATTCCATTGTCTTGAAGCCTGCTTTAAACCATAAAGGGATTTATTCAATTTGCAAACCATTTGCTCCCCCTTTCTCTCAAAACCCTGAGGTATTCTCATATAAACCTCCTCATCTAGATCACCCTGTAGAAAAGCATTATGGACATCCATTTGATAAAGATTCCATTTATTGACAGCAGCTAGTTTCAAAACAACTCTAACAGTGAACATTTTTATAACAGGGAAGGTCTCATGATAATCTATTCCTTCCCTTTGGTTGTAGCCCTTTGCTACAAGTCTAGCCTTAAACTTTTTTATACTACCATCAGCATTATACTTGATTTTATACACCCACTTGCAACCAATAGGTCTTTTACCCTTAGGCAAAGGCACTATGGTCCAAGTTCTGTTATTTTCTAAAGCAGCCATTTCGGCCTCCATGGCCTTGACCCAGTTCGGATCCAAAACAGCCTCCTCATAGGAGCATGGTTCACTATTAGAGTCAAGAGATGTTAGAAAACACATGTGATCAGCAGGCATATGAGCATAAGAAAGATAATTCTCAATTGGGTATTTACAGTTCTTCTTTACTGAATAATCCGAATCAAATTGCAACAGAGAGCAAACATAATCATTTGCCCAGATAGGAGGTCTTCTGGTACGAGTAGACCTAAGGTGTTCATTCAAGTTATTACCCCCTCTGTCACTGTTGTTAGCTGCATTAGCTGGTTCACTATTCGCTCCACCTCTAGAGGCATTATTGTGATTATTACTATTGGTTAATTCAGATTCTCTACTCATTTGCACATTCTGATTTATGAGGCTGTCTGAATCAAACCAAAACATAGATTTTATATCACTGCTCACCCCCTCTTGATAATTATCTCTAACATCCTTAAAAGGAAACTTGTCCTCAATAAAGTTTACATGCCTACTCACAAAGAAATTATTTTCTTTCAGGTTAAGGAGTAGAAAACCCTTTTGATTATCAGGATAGCCTAGAAAGATGCTAGGAATAGACCTAGGTTGTAATTTGTCATTAACCTTTAAATCAGTAGCATAAGCAAGGGATCCAAAAATCCTTAGATTACTCAAATCTGGTTTACTCCCATAGATTCGTTCATAGGGGGTCTGATATTCAATTATCTTGGAAGGAACCCTATTTATGATATAAACCGCCATTTTAACACATTCTCCCCAGTACTTAATAGGAATTCCAGATTGCAAAATAAGACTCCTAGTAACCTGCATAATAGTTCTATGTTTCCTCTCAACTACCCCATTTTGTTCTGGAGTGTAGGGACAAGTTGTTTGATGTACTATTCCCTTTTGCTGAAAATAAGTTTTTAATTGATTGTTGGTAAATTCAGTACCATTATCGCTTCTAATCCTTTTTACAGCAACAGAAAATTGTGTTGAAACATAGGCCACAAAATTTTTAATGTGAGTTTCAGCCTCACTCTTGTGTCTCATTAAGAAAATCCAAGTTCCCCTTGAAAAATCATCTACTAAAGTTAGGAAAAACTGAAAACCTTGATGTGTGGGGTTCCTAGATGGACCCCAAACATCAGCATGAATTAAATCAAAACACCCTTTAGATTTGATAACACTAGAATTAAAAGGAAACTTAGTCTGTTTAGACTGAATACAAATGTCACAAGAATGGAAATTTTTATTCAGTTCAGAATTATCAGTACATATATGATCCAAATGCTTAATCACAGATAAAGGTGCATGTCCTAGTCTTCTATGCCATAACTGGATATCACAATCCTTCCTCAATATTTTCTCTTTTTGAATGACATTGGCCGAAACACTATTGTTGGTGACTTTTAGCACATATAATCCCTTATATTCTCTACCAGTCATCTTGATCCTCCCATCCTGAAGGCCCTGCAGTATACAGAGATCAGGAAAGAAGGCTGCCATGCAATTGTTTTCTTTTGTGAATCTAGAGATGGATATGAGGTTGAACTCTAAACGAGGGGCATACAGAACATCATGAATAACAATATTATCAACCACAGTAATGGAACCAGTGTGTGTGACAGTTAATCTATCTCCATTTGGTATTTTAATCGAATTAATTGGTCCATTATACAATTTATAATCATCAAATAGTTCCAGTTTACCGGCCATGTGAGTAGTGGCCCCAGAGTCCAGTATCCAGTGTGTGTGAATTTGGACATTAGAAGCAGGAGAGGTCAAACCTGTACCCGTTAAAGCATGTACGGTGGGCTCAGTGTCTTTCTTCAGCAACTCTAGGATCTTTTGATACTGTTCTTGTGTGAACGTTGGGGCGACGGTCGTTGCGGCATGTCCTTGAGGATCAGTCTCCTTGACAGAGTCAACTCCCCCTTGCTGGAAATCCCTCTGCAGTCTACCTTTGTTCCCTTTAAAGCCTGCCGGATATCCAACAATTTGATAACAAGACTCTCTAAGGTGGCCTTTCTTGTGGCAATAGGTGCATTCCGGCACATTCTCCCCTCTCCCACGTCCTCGGCCACGTCCCCTTCCTCTTGCAATCATTGCAAGTCCTTCGGTGGAAATGTTTTTGTCACCGTACGATATGGAACGCTGGGTTTCGTCCTGGATGATCATAGCGTACGCCTCATTAACGGACGGGAGAGGTGTCATAAGCAATATCTGGCCCCTTGCTGGTGTAAAATTTTCGTTAAGTCCCATTAGGAATTGCAGAAGCTTCTGCTCCTGAATAGCGTCTGAGTAGGCCTTAGCTGTGGCACAATTGCATGACGGAATCGCAACAAGGGCCGCCTGCTCCTCCCACAATTCTTTCAGTTTTGAAAAATATATGGAGACAGAATTCGAACCTTGACGAAGGGAATTTATTTCACGGTGCAGTGCGAAGATTCTTGATCCACTCTTCTTATCGAATCGCTCTTTCAGCTCGACCCAAACCCCGTGTGCATCTTGAAAATAGATGATTCCGCTGGCTAATTCCTTAGAAATGGAGTTTATTAACCAGGAGAGAACCACGGCGTTGCATCTCTCCCACTGCGGCTGTAGGCTTGCTTCTTGATCGGCCCTCTTGCAAGAACTATCGACGAAGCCGAGTTTATGTTTGCCTAGAAGCGCAATCCTCATTGCTCGGGACCAGACAGTATAGTTTTCTGTACCGGTGAGGATATGTGGGACAATCGCCGTTCCCTGAGTGTCGGATGGATGCAAAAATAGCGGGTGTGAGAAGGGGATACTCTCCACTGCAATCTTTTCTTCTCCCATGGAGATTGGTGCGCAGGGTTTGTGTTTCGGTGGGTTCGGACGGCGATCTCAAACGGCAAGGGCTGGCTCTGATGCCATGTTGAACGGGAAGCCCTATCCGAGTAACACAAAACGATCAGCACTGAACTGAATATTCCATTGAATTGAATTGGTTCAGATTACACATGTTGGGCCTATTTGGACCCAATATATATAGACAAATAACAAACGCTACACAAGGCGTCAATAATACGCAACAAACCGAAATGGGCCTTACTAATGGGCTGTACACTTTGGACCTATATGCGAAACACTTAACATATACAGACTTAAGTATTTCAACAACCAAATCACAACAGTCATTCTCAAGAATGATTTTCTTCAAATTCATGTCCCAAGCTAGCTTCAATCCCTAAAGAGCACCCCAAGCTTTTGCCATAAGGACTGAACCATAACCAGCCTTATACATAAAGCCCCTCAAGAACTCTCTGGTATGGTCTGCACCCGACACGGATAGGCATAGCTTGTTGCTTCTGTGATAGGGTCGGAGAGCCCCAAGAAAGACACGCTCTAGTGCACGCAAGAATAGCATCAGTGCTATATTCTTGAATACACGACCATTCCGATTCAACCAATGTTTTCTTCCACGAATTGCAAACCACCACTTGAACTCATAGCCCTCCACCAAGGCACGTTGAGACAAGCTCCAGTGAATCCACTCTGTACGTGTCGAGTCACTAAAGAAATGATTCCAGTGCGTGCCCATGAGCAAGGAAGTCTAGACATGTTTGATACAAGGATAGCCACGCAACATGTGTAGGATGGTTGCCGGTGCATAATGACAAGCTTCGCATAGCCCCGTAGGGTGTAACCCATATCGGTGTCATGACACATTCGTAAGTAAACGATCATGGGAGCAAAGCCACATGAACAGGTGGCAGCGCTGTGGCACTCGTAATTTCCAGACAGACCGCCATAAGTTCCTGTAAGGAACAGGTGGATGAATCACAGAGAGATGGTCATATGTGGACTTAATCGTAAAACTTCCATTAGAAGACCACTGCCATACTAGTGCGTCGTTGCCCTCGTAGCATTCACACGTACTCTTTGTATAGCTTCCAAGACATGAGGGGAGAGAAACTCTCTGAACTTTTACCAATCCCATGACCCAGATGCCATAATGCATTCGGCCACTTTCCATTGCAAATAGTTCGTTGGGATCTCGCAAATAGCAAGGCTCTCCGATTTATCCAAATGAGGGACCCAACAATCTCTCCAAAAGAGCGCGTGTCGACCGTCCATAACACACTATGCCATTCTCTTGCTAACCTTTTCCCGCACAGATCTGATTCCTTTCCAAGTGCTAGACTTAGACCGTTTCCGTTCAGCTCTTGGAATGAGGTCCTCACCAGTCTTGTATTTCTCATGCAAGAACCTCACCCAAAGTAGATCACCACGAGTAGCTAATGACCACCCTAGTCTCATCATGAATGCTTTATTTTGGGTAGAGGCCTAACGGATACTCAAACCTCCATCCTGTTTACGACGGCAAACATTATTGCAAGAGACAAGATGTACTTTGCAAGACGTAGTTCTGCTGCCCCACAGGAAGTTACGGCAACACTTATCGATTTTACTGTAGATCGTACTCGGAAGTGCAAAAGTTTGCATGGCATAAGTAGGTAAAGCCGAAACCACGGAAGAAACCAGTGTTTGTCGACTTGCTAGAAAAAGAGTATCAGCTTTCCATCTTGATTATCTAGAATCCATTCTATTCAGAATATATTTATAAGTAGATTTAGACACCCTCTTATGGAGAATAGGCATACCCAAATACTTGCCTAAGTCAGAAGAAGGGGCAAAATTTAAGAAAGCACTAATCTCACGACATCTATTATGGTTCATGTTTTTTGAGAAAAAGATTCTTGATTTAGCTACCGGTATTGGGAAAAAATGCCAACCCATCATAGGCTCGGGCTTAATGGGTCAACCTGTTTAAGCCCAAGTCTCAACAATGAAACATTTTTTAAAGCCCAACCCGTGAGATGACATACTCAAGCCGACCTGTGGACTTTTGGCCCTTTTAACTAAAAGGCAATTTTTTAATTTTTTTTCAATATTTTATCAAAATAATAAAAATGAAACAATAAAATTACTAATGAAAGGTATAAATATAAATAAAATTGAGTCACAAACATAAATATCATCATGTCTAAACATATACCACAGTGTAATAAAGTCTATTAAATAAACAAACTAAATAGAAGATAGATATAAACAATTAACTAAGCACTAAGCTCTGTAAATAATTACAATGCGGATGATCTAGTTTAATTATAAATAATTAACAAAAAAGTTTAACTAACAAACATAGTATATATAAAGAATAATCATTTGTCCTACTAATAAAAAAGAAAAGAGTCCATCATCCGTAGTTCTAAATTTGTTTCTAACTATAAAAATGATATAGATCTTTATTTTAATTCAAAAGATTCTTTGATTAATTCTATTTCAAGTATAAAAAATATAGGAGAATGACAAATAAAGATCGTAAAAATTACACATACAGAATTTTAACAGGTTTTGACAAATTATAAATAACAATACATTTTTGTGAATATACCTAGTTTTAAATTTTGCAATTTTCACATTTTTTTTTTGGCTATTTTTCCAACAATTATAGTGATTCTTTTTTTTTTGTGTGAATGCCATCTGTGTGAGTGGCTAGGGTAAGTGAAACTAAGAATATGCTGTGTGTAAAATGTTAGTGCTTTCTTTTTTAAGTTAAGAAAAAAATAAAAATTAAAAAAATTGTTGCCGAGCTTAAACGGGCCGGCTTGCGACCCTATAGGGCCGGCCTGTTTATTTTTTGACCCTATAGGACTGGCCCTTTTAAGCCCGACTTCCCTTTCAAAACTCCAAAATACAAGCCCACCAACGGGCTTGGCTCATTTTCTTGGCTCTATAGCTACATTAACCTTCTACCTAGCTATGTCGCAAAAATCGTCAAGAATAGCTTTTATTACTCTTGCTTGATCCATATCTGCTTCGGCAAACAAGATAAGATGTGTCAGCAAAAAATAGGTGGGAAACTGGCATGCATTTTTTGCTTAATTTCCATCCTCCATAGCACTCTGAATCAGATGACCCAGTCTCCCAATGATAAGAACAAAGAGATATAGAGAGATAGGGTCTCCTTGGCGCACCCCACAAGGTGGGTGAAATTCCTTAACGGCAATCTCATTCTAAAGTAAATGCATATGGGAGGCAGACACATAATAATAAATAATGTCTCATATATAGAATCTAGAGCCTTGATCCTTTAAGCAATCAAAAATAGAGTCCCATCAAACATGATCATAAGCCTTCTCCAAATCAATTTTAATGGCCATAAAACCCTTCTTTTTCTTCATAGTTTGCATGGAATGGATAATTTCCTAAGCTAAAATAATATTATCTGAGTTTTGTCTCCCTCTAACAAAACTACATTGATTGGATGCCACCATACGAGGCATGATGGGCTTAAGGTTGTTTGTAATGATTTAGGTTATGACCTTATAACTCACATTACATAAACTGATGGGAGGGAAGTCTCAAATAGTTTGTGGGTGATCAATTTTGGGAATTAAGACAATTTGGGTACCATTAATATGCTCAACACAATGAAGATTATTGAAAACTTCTTTCACTATAGAAGTAAGAGAACCCCTTACAGTACTTCATTGACTTTAGTAAAAGAGGAGATTCAACCCATCCGGTCCCGATGCCTCAAGAGGCCCCAAATCAAAAAGAGCTCAGTTAATCTCTTTTTCATCAACATTCTTCCCTAAACATTGTGGATGACCCTCATTGATAGTTGGATAAGTGCAAGAGAAGTATAGAGATTCTATTATAGAGCCAAATTCTGTATAAAGATCTTCGAATAATCTGCTCCCCATATTCATGATCTCATTTGCATCAGAAGACCAGTTCCCAATATCAAGTTTAAGGCCTCCAATTCTATTACACCATCGTCATCTGTTAGTAACCACATGGAAGTACCAAGTATTACGGTCCCCATTGATATACCAAGAAGATCATGAGTATCGTAGCCACATCACCTCTTCTTGCTTAAGAATCTTTTCCAATTCAAGCCATAAATCCTTTTTTATTTTCTCCAAATGCATGATTGGCCCTACAAGCACAATTTTATGATGTACTCTCTCAAGTCACTGGTACAATTTCTCTTTATTATGAGTGACATTGCCAAAGACCTTATTCCAAGTCAAACGCTTCTTCATAAATTCAGAAACTGAATCACCCTAATGTTGTTTTAATGTCCAATTCTCCTTAACAAAATTATGGAACTCATCATAAAGAACCCATGGAGTCAAGAAATGAAAAGGTTGATTATTAGGGCAATCATTCCTAAAATTGTTAGTCTTAAGAAGGACCAGACAATGATCGGATTTGTACTTAGGCAAGTAAACCACAGCAGCATTGGGAAAAGCCGCATGCTATAAATCATTGACAAAGACCTAGTCAATCTTACCTTGACTCCTTCTACCCCCTAAGTGAAACGGGGCCCACTAAACCTAATATTGATCAAGCCACAGTCAGAAATCCAAGCACAGAACAACCTGTTAATCTCGAAGTTACCTTGCACACCCCTCCCCCAACAATCTTCAATTTGGACAACGGCATTGAAATCCCCTGCCACAACCCATTTCCCATTAGTCACGGTGCGGACACTATGAAGCTACTGCTAAAGTTGTCTTCTAAGAGTTATATTTGGGTGACCATAAACAAAAGTCAATAGCCATTCATCACCATTACCATCCCTCACTTTGCCACAGACAAATTTGTTGCCTGAGGATAGAACAAAAAAGTCAGTATTCATGTCTTAAAAGAGCCATATGCCCCATCTAAAACATCTAGCCTCCACCAAGAATTTATTTAGCCAACCAAGCTTATGAACAATTGATCCTGCCTTCTCCCCAACCTGCCTTGACTCCAAAAATGCAAAGATACTAACATTATTGTGAATCATAAGGTCAAATAAAAGGCGACAAAAAGAGGCACACAACCGGTACCTTAAGTGTTCTAAGTCATTATACTCATAAGGAGCTAACAGGGAGCAGGATACCAGAAACAATAGCAAGTTACTGATAAGAAGTCTCAGGCGAGACTTCACCTTCAACACATATAACCACATCATTGTCTACTACTCATAGATTAGAATGCAAAACAAAAGGCATGCTTCCTCTTGGGCTTGAATCTAAAGGATTAGAATCACCATTTGTAATATTTGGAGCAGTTAGACCTAAACCCATTCCCACATATTTGGTCCCAACAACCAATGCCCCACTATAAGTCATGTGAGAAAGTCCACTATTAATTACTTTATCAACATGAATGGAACTTTTTGGCACCACTATCTTGCTTACTGAATCAACTTAAGTAGGTCCCTGTTTAGCCAATTTATTTTTAACATTTAAATATGCCTCTATTGGGCTTGTAACTATAGCAACTTGGCCCACACCTTCCCTTCTACCTACATCGTCATTTTTAGAGCCACTATTCATAATGACTTGTTGTTTTTTCCAATATTACTATCCCATGATTTCAGGTTCTTAGAGATATTCGTAGGTGTGGTCCCAACATTAGTGAGAGACTCTTGCAATCCTATTTGATTATTGTCAACAGCAATATCTTCTGAATCAATGTCATTCAAAATTACGAACCTTGACCCTGCATTGACTACAGCAGCCCTATCATCACACCGACCATTGAGCCTAGGATTATCGTCATGCACCATCTGTGCTCGTTGATTCCCATGCCACCATGGAGCCACCATGGAGCCACCATCTACTTGCTATAGGTTTGCGTCAAATTACTCCCAGAGGGTTCTTTGCTAGGCCCCGTATCATTGTTAACACCCGAATTACTACCAACCAGTTGTGAATACACCTTGACATTTGAAGTCTTACAGTTGGGACAGTGCTCAGAATCATGTCCATACCTTCCACATGTGAAACATATCAAATGCAGGCGCTCATACACAATCTTCTTTTTCTTTCCATTAATCAAGATCGATGGCAAAAGAGGTGTATTTAAATTGAACTCGATGCACAGTCAAGTAAAATGGCCTTTAGCCTAACAAATTGTATTCTGATCAAACTTCAACACCCTTCTAATATGCCTTCCTGCAACATGCAGAATACCCTGATCATAATAATCAACGGGAAATTTAGGAATCCTTACCCAAGATGTGATTTTTAAGACTTTATTGGTATCTGGATCAAAATCTGCCTTCCAAGGTTGGATTGCTAGGTAATGCCCCAAGATCAGCCAAAGGCCTTCAATAAGAGCATGGTCATAGTCTTCTTTGTTACTTAAATGAACTAGGAGGTACCTAAATCTGATCTCTAATGTTTTGACGATAACAGGATGACCCCACATCTTTTGTAGTTTATCACCTATGTAGTCTTCGTGTACCATTCGCCCCAATAAGCAAACAAAGATTAATGTCTCCTACTTCTTAGCCAACTTCCTCTAAAACTCTAGAAGGACAATAACATTTGGCCCTTTCTCTGTATTTCTGACTCTAAGCTTTGTTTTCCCGCCATCACTATTCCACCACCCCTCTCGTCGTCTTCATTCACGGTGATTGCAATTTGATCTGCACAATCATCCTTATAAGACTTCTTTGGTGATACTGCCTCCTGACACACATCTTCTGTATCATCACTCATCCAATCCTCCATTCTAGGGACCAACAATTGATCATTTGACAGAGAATCATCACCTATTCTAACCTTTTTTCAGCTACAAACCAGGGCATCCACCTACTCAGAGGTAGCCCCATTATTCGCAGTTCCGTTACTTGTCATTCATGCCTTAATTGACCTTTCTACATAATATCTTTTTGCAATATTTTTTATCTTTAGAAGTCCAATAAAAAACGAACACTATGATGTAAAAAATATTTACACCCAAAATGACAATTTTTTTTAAAAAGAAAAAAAGAAAGCAGGATGTTTCGTCTGTCCCCTACCAATACGGGACGAAAATCCTACCCCATCCCTATTCACTGGACGAAACGAGCTAGTCCCAATCCTGTCATGTCCTGTGAATAGCCTTTAGAAGTATTAGTTATGGAGCTGTTGATTAAACCCAATTCTTTATTGTCTTTTCATATCATTTTAAGGGTTTTATCATAATTAGTAGCTCTTTTAGTGTTTATTGTGCTTAAATTATATTAAAGTGCCTTACCTTGAATTAGTGCATAATAGGGGCAAAATTGTCATAATTGGAGATTAATTATTATTAATTGATTTCTAGGATAATTGATGCTATATTATGTATGATTTTCCTTGTAGGTACTTTGGGAGAAATTTGGGTAAATTTGGAAATCACACTTTAGTCCCAACATTAAAGGTAGTAAAAGACCAGATTAATTGCAGAAAAGGGCCCAGAATTCAAGAAATTACACCAGAGGCCCTGAGTAAATGAAGCTTTGCGTTTTGGTTGAAAGGTACCATCCGCCGTGGCGGATTTGTCAGAATTGCAAAAGTCACGATTTCAGCATTTTGATTCGGATCCTTAAGCTTCAACCCGACCCCAAACCACCTCTAGTAGCCAGTATAAGCTGAGTTTCAACCTAGGGAAGCCTCATTCGGTCTCTCCTCACCTTTCTTTGGCTGAATCATCCTCTCATCCCTTCCTTCCACCAATTCTTCATTACATTCCATCATATTTCCCTTTAATCCATCCATAACCTCTTCTTCCATGAAGATTCAACTGTTGCTGCTGGTTGGAGCAATGCTTGGAGTTATGGAGGGCTAGGGGTTCTTCAACTCTTGAAGATGGTTGATTGGCATGAGTTCCAAGAGCTTCAAAGGGGAGTTAGCTTCATCCATAGTTCTAGTTGTTTATTTATGAATTTCTAGGTCTTAGGATTTGTAAATTGGGGCTGAACTGTTTTGATTATGGTTGTAATCAATTCTGGATGATTATCTTGTGTATTGGATTAGTTAATGTTGAATTTGAGCTTCAATATATGTGGTTACATATATGTTTCTATGCAAATCTTTTGATACTCTCTTTCTTGCATGGTATTGTTTGATTGTTGAGTTAATCTGGGCTTGCATTAAACCAAGTGCATTAATTAATCTTAATACAGACACTAAGTGAGCTTAATAGGATCTTATAAGATGGGTGGCCATTGATTAAGATCCTAGACTTGAAGGGTTCTTTAAGATTTTTCCTTTAGAAAACTTGGTGATTTTTACTCCCCAAAATCATTTTGAACTATGATTGCCAAAGGTCCATTTTCAAGAGGTTTTATCAACTGTTTCAATACTTGTTTCCCATTCATTCCATCATAATTTCCCAAAAATCTAAAAATATATTTACATTGCATTTTATCTCAATTAATAGTTTTAATGAAAACCCCCAACTTTACCCTAGTCAATTTGCATTTTCATGGCATTTAGTTAACTTAGGATCAATAGTTAAGGCTCCAACAAGTGAAATGACCCGAGGTTGTGCCTATAGTACAATCCTTTGTTTTAATTTTGAATTTGACCCTAAGGTGTAAGCAAGACATGTCACATTTCAGCTGTCATTTAATATATCATCCATAAGTTAATTATATTATATTTATATTTAAAAACTAATTTACTTCAATGAAAAAAATTGCAGTGAGTGGTCTTCAACCTATAGGGTACCTTCCTAAAATGACAGTTTCATTGTCATTTTTGTGGTGCAACTCCACCAATAGAATGCTTATAAATTAGGAAATAGATAGCCCCACATAGAAAGTAGAAACATAATTTTCAACAACAACCAAAATGTTTTGAAACTTCACTACATTCCCTTGTATCAAAATTAAATTAAGTTTCTTGGATGAAAAGACATTGTTGCCTTGTTTTATTCTTTTTTCAAAATGATATTTGTCACCAAAGCTTCAGTGACTAGAGTTTCGACCAGCCACTAAAGTGCCAGAAGCTAGAGTTCCAACCTTTAGTTTCCAAGGAGAACATTATGCAAATAAGGTGATTAACGGGGGTTTGAACTTATCACTCGCGACACACCAAAAAAATTTTAACCAACCAAACCATCCAATCCTTTAATTATATAATGTGAAGAAAAATATATATAACAAAATAAATACAAGTATTCAAGTATGAATAAATAAGTAAAATAAGAAGATTTACGATGCGAATAAGGCTATTTATAAGAAATATAAGAGAATTATTTCACCTAGACACTTGTAAATTCACCTGTTGAATTCACACCTAGCTAGACATAAGATTTGTGTAATAAATCTTCTTATTTCATTTGGTCATCCACATTTAGCGACTCGCATTTGTTTTATTACATATATTTTTTCTTTATATTATATAATTAAATAGATTAGATGGTTTGGTGGTTGTAATTTTTTTTATGTGCAAAGAGTTATAAGTTCAAATTGCCCTTGATTACCTTATTTTCATAGAATTCTTTGGTAACCAGAGCTATGGCCAGCCACTAGAGGTTAGAATGGCAACCACCAGCACTCACTACAAACAAAATTGACTTTCAGAGTCGACAAAAAATCACCACCACAAGTTTTAAGTCGCCACTGAAAAGTCATTGCCATAGCAACCATAGTTGAAAACTTTCAGTGGTGACCTTTTCTGTCACCACTGAAAGATGCTTTCAATGGCAGTATTTGTCTCCATTGAAAGATACTTTCGACAACGACCTTCTTGTCTCCCCTAAATGAACTTTCGACAGTGACTTTCTTGTCCTCGCTAAAAGAACTTTCAGCAGTAACTTTTTTGTCTCCACTGAAATTGATGCCCAAGAAAAATTGGCTTTACCGATGCCACATGATCACCGTCAGCTGCCATGTCATCACCAGCCACCTCCACCTCATCGTTGTCAGGTGCCACATCATCACCGACTAGGTACCATGTCATCACTAGCCACCTCCACATCATCGTCGGCCGCCTACACGTCATTGCCTCATCACCACTCATGCCATATCACTCCTCCCCACCACATCACTGCCCAAATATTTTCATCTTAAATGTGTCTTATTCAAGGTTCAAGCTCGTGACCACCTCCTTTCGTGTCCCATCTTCTTGCCGTTGAGCTGGATTGAATTTGTTTATTACTATTGTAAAATAAATATATATATATATATTATTATATCATACTTTCAGTGTTGACATTAGAAAGTCGCTGCTGAAAGTCAGACCTTCAGCGGCGACACTAATAGTCACAATTGAAAGTCTACTTTCAGCGGCGACCCTAGAATGTCGCCGTTGAAAGTGAACCCTTCAATGATGACATCACCACCAAAGGTCTTATATTCAGCAGCGACATAAAAGGTCATTTTAACAGTGACTTTTTTTGTCAGCACTAAAAGTTATCGCCTAAAGTCTTTTTTTTTTTTGGTAGTGACTCTAGTGGCCAGTCACCAAAGGTCAAAGATTTGGTATCTGAAACTCTAATGACGACTGATATTTTTTTAATATAAAAATTAAGCAATGGACACTAATGTCTTTTTTACCCATAAAATTTAATTTCATTTTGATCTAAGAGGGTGTAGTAAAATTTCATAATGTTTTGAAATATTAAAATTATGTTGCTACAATATGGGCCATCTTAAATTTTTCCAATAAATTATCATAAAAAAATTTATAGTTAGTAAAAAATGACCACAACTTAATTCCAAATAGTCAAGGAAGATGAACGTTCCATTTCACACAAGAACTACCTCTATGAGAAAATACTTTTCTTATAGGTTAGGATCATTCTTATAGTTAAATTAAACATATCATTGATGTAAAACAAGAAGAGAGAATGAGGAAGAGAAGAGATTTGAGGAGGAAAAGAAGAGGCAAAAGAGGAAAAATAGAATAGGGAAAGGAAAAGTCAGGCGAGAAAACAACAAAGAACAATAACTATAATTTGATTCAATATTCAAGTCTGCCATCTAATGAGAAACCTAGAGTTACTTATAATGAAATAATAGTAAAACTAATAACAACAACAACTAATCCTAATAATAAAACAATAAAATACCAACAAATTTAAATAAATCTTAAAAATCTAAATAATTCAAATATCCTAGACATATAATAAAGTCATAATTATCATATATTTCATCATTTCTCCCCTGCTTGAAGAACTCGACTCCAGACAAGTTAAAGTGATGCATAAGGCTAGGGAGGGAAGGGCAGGATAAGACTTCAACATGGTGCCTCAATATGAAAATCCCTTCCAACAACTGAGGTACCAGAAGAGGAAACCTTAGAAGGAGTGAGCATTTGGAAAAACCTTTCTAACAAACAAGATACTACCAGAGTGATTCTTTCATAAATGAGGCGATCTTGGGACATTTAGCTTGCAAAAAAGGGGGTGTTATAGAATGATTAAGCTGAATCTACTTGCACTTGTGCCAATTGAACAACCTATTGAGTATTATGAATAACCTCTACATGAGTTGCGGGCACCACTTCAATGAGCCTTGAAGTATCTTCTTCTGTGTTTAATAAAGGAGTTTTGATCTCCATTTTTTTGGTTACTAGGAGGGCCTCTTCCCTTTGTTTCTCTAGATTATTGATGAGTTTCATAAGCTTATCAATTCTCTCATTAACTCATTTTTCAAACTTACTGAGTGCATAGTCACATGATTGGTTCCAACAGTCAAGTTTAGCTTCAAAATTTTCTATTCACACCTTGCAATCAAGTTGTCGTTGTAGGACATGCTCATAACAATAATGATATGTAGGATCATAGCATAGTATAATCTGCATAGTCATACTACTCCCGGTTGACATACCAATAGGGGTGAGTATTGTATTCAATACAGTCATGATCATTATCCTTATATGGGATGTCATGTGCATAGTGATGCTTCTTATAAGGATATTCTCTATAACTCATGCTTAGAACTAAGTAGCATAACAATTCTTTTCTTCATCTCCCCTTTTTTCTTTTTCTTTTTTTAAACTAACCTTTCTACCATCTAATTTTTTTCTCTCTTTTTTTTTTTTAAATTTCCTTCTTTCTCTCTTTTTTCCCCCTAAAATTGCAAAGAACTAAACAAAACAAATAAATATCAATAAAAAAATTGAAAAAAAAAAACCCAATCTTTCAGTAGCTTCAGAAATGTCCATAATTGAATAATGGCTGAGCAATTTTCACCAAATTGGGTCCAATAGTTCAATTCCTGCCAAAACTCGGCTCAAAGTGTAATTTTCACAACAAGTAAACCCTGGGCGTTGCAACATTGATGGCACGTGTGATGCATGCGCAAAAACTTCCACCAGCACGTTGAAGAGCATGGAAGCTCTATTGGATGTGAAAATTCAGATTCTGACCGAGTTAGTCAGTGAGATTCCAAAGGTTGTAGTTGTGAGATGCTTGCCATAAACGGCGGGATTTGATGGCAGCTTCTTGGCTCAATGAACAGCATCGCATGGGAAGGAGTTGGGCAGTCGTTTGGTCTCGAAATCTAAGGAATCTGGCCGTGTTTGTGCCAATGAAGATGATGGCGGTGGAGGTACAGTGTTCCGGCGTCAATAAGTGGATGCACGAAAGAGTGAAATGGCGGCTATGGGAGATTGGGAGGTTTAAGATGTAGGTCATGTTTGGTTGCTCACAAAGAAGAGAGTTTTGGCATAGGAAAGGAGATGGGAACTGGCTCTCATGCCAAATTGATGTAAAACAAGAAGAGAAAATAAGGAAGAGAAGACATCAGAGTACAGAAAGAAGAGGCAGATGAGAAAAATAGAACAGACAAAGGAAAAGTCGGCGGAGAAAACAACAAAGAATGATAACTGTAATTTGATTCAATATTGAAGTCTGCCATCTAATGAGAAAACTAGAGTTACTTATACTAAAATAATAATAAAACCAAAAATAATAATAATAATAACAACCAATCCTAATAATAAAGTAATAAAATACTGACAAATCTAAATAAATCCTAAAAATCTAAATAATTCAAATATCCTAGACATATAATAAAATCATAATTATCCCATATTTTATCAAGTACCCTGTAAAATCATTATTATTATATACTCTTGGTGTTATGTAGTTCTCATTTAATTTAGTATCATTTTTTAAGTGTTCTTTTATGTATTCCAAAGCTAATTCTCAATTACAGACATCGGATACTTCCAAAAACACGAAGCGTGCATGGGTGTGTGTACACACACACATATATATTGGGTTTACTATGCCTATATTTCCCTTGAGCTAGATCAGCCAAGGACATGATTCATCATTAAGCATAACACCATATTGCTGAGACTTGAAGCCTCTACTGTTTAATTAGCACAGTCGACGGGAGCAAAAGAAACTTTTCTCTGACTACGTCAAAGTCAATCTGAGCCACGTGTCCATAAATGGAATTTCCGTTTGTGGGAGACATTGCAACTTGCAAGGCATATAAGTGCTGAGGTTTTGAGGAAATGTTGGCTCCTTTGAAATGAACCTCGAAGTTGGAAACATTCTTGATGGAGTTAGCATTGGTGTGACACAGATGGAACTGAGGGTTTTGCACCATCACTGGTCGGCTCCAATGGCTTTCTTCACCAAAGTTTCAGCCTCCTCGTAAATGCTTGATCGAAGAAGTGTCAATGACGTGCCAGAATCAATTACTACCTCCGGTCTTAATTATAAGAGCTAATTAACTAATTTGAGAAAATTAAAAAAAGAAATTAAGTTAATTATTTATAATAAATAGGTATTGTCTTTCCTAAAATATTCTTACTAATCAAGTATGTTGGCTAAAACTATAATTATTAGAAGAACTATCTTGGAAAAAATTGAGTAAATATGAGAGACAAAATAGATTAGGGTCTTATATTTAGGATCAACATAAAAGTTAAACGAGATCTTATATTAAGAACCGGAGATAGTATTGTGTTTCTGTCGCTTTGATCAATCTGCACTGTCTATTGCCAAACGGTGATACCTGTCAAAGACCATTTTACTTGGATAATTCAGCCAGCAAAATAAAGATTCGTATATGATATCACTAGAACGTTTCGTACAAAATATTTAAAGGTCAAAGTCCTGAATTCTCCCACTTCATCCTATTTCAAGAATCATTTGAGCTCCCAAGTTCGAAACTTTAAAAAAAAAAAAAAAGGAACAAAATAAATAAATAAATAACATTAATCTCAAAGTAAAACAGATATATACCTTCAAGATTGAGGTAGTAATTAGCGGGATGATCATTAAAATCGGCGATCATGGAAGTGGACACGACCCCATTAGCTGATATGTCGGCTTCTTCTGTGAATCTCTACTCAGTCGCAGCCTTTGCATCGAAAGGAGGCAAACAGTAGGAAAATCTGTGACCAATCTGATTACCAAGTTTTAAAATTAGGGGAAAATTAAAGGACCATTACCTAGTCCAAGTCCTGCCATGTGCTATTGAACTTCCCCAGATTCCCATGTCCACATCCAAAGACTGACTTAGGGAACGAAACAGATTGGCCATCACTAGTACCAAAACCGATCGAATCTGTGGCCAAATCTCTCAACGTGTAAGACTGATCTCCATATAAGTAAATGTACAAACACTGATTTGAGTTTCCGCGTTTATGTTGACGCTGAGGGACAAGAGCACAGTTGCTTGAGCCGCAAGACCGAGACTTGTAAGTGGAAGATTTTGTGGGATCAAACGATGAGACATCTTGATGGTAGCATTGAAAACAAGGTGAGCACTGGACACAGATCAGGTCGCTTCCTGTGTCTGCAACACTCCATCTTTCTACAGGTGGGCTACCAATGAAGATCTTCATAAGATAGCTTCCATGGTTTGGGATTATATCAGTTTGAGCCAGCTGCTCGCTTATTTCAGCTGCATTTTTGGAAGAAGATTGGCGAAAACGATTGACTCGAGCCAGGGAACACAACGCAGCGTTTCGAACGCCCTCCGAGTGGGTCATTGGGGAGTTGTACAAAAGGTGACAATGGCGAGTCATGATGAATGAGACCGATGCCGTAACCTTTTGGGAGCTTATTTGTTGCAGCGACATTATTAATAATATTGCACAAAGCTGAGAGATACAACAGGACAAGGCCCAGAAGGAGTGGAAGATTGTGCATGTTTGAAGAACAATAATAGTGGAGAAACACAAAGGAGAATTGATGAGTGAAGAAGAAAAGGTTGAGGGTGAATGAACGCCAATGATTATGGAGCTCTCATTTTTCTTCCCTTTGTCGTTTGGTCTCATATCCAAGCCTAATACCTTTCTCCAGAAATAAAGCAAGTACTGGCATGTGATAACTCTCTATTTTTATATATATATATATATATATATAAAGAATATTTTAAGTGATTTTTAGAAAGTTATCAATACATTTTAGGAGATTTCTAAGAGTTAATTGGAAGATTTGATTTTGAGCATGATTTGGAGGATTTTTTTTTCATAAATATCTTAGTTTTAAATGAATAAAAATAATTAATGTTAAGTTTAAGATTTAGTTGATTTTATCTTATCTTACTACCTCTAGTTCTAATTATTAAAGCTAGTTGACTAATTTGAAGAGATTAAGGAAAAAAGTTAAGTTAATTATTTGTAATAAATATGTATTGTCTTTCCTAAAATATCCTTGCTAATTAAGTGTGTTGATTAGAACTACTATTGTTAGAATAACTACCTTGAAAAAAAATTGTATAAGTATGAGATACAAAGTGGACTGGGGTCTCATATTTAAAACCAAGATAAAAGTCAAACAAAGTCTTAATTAAGGACCGAAGGTAGTATTTCAATTTCTTTACTTCCTTTCCTTTTATTTTATTTGCCTTTTTATTTTAGGTTTTCCTTTTATTTGTTTTATTTTCTTCTCCTTCCTTCAGCAAGCATCAACGCAGCGTTTAGGGAATTCTTGAATGGGATCATGAGGAGCACGTGCTGATTGAGGAGGCTGAGAAGACAACGTTTTGGAGAAGAATTTTTGAATCAGGGGAGGCCTAGTGATCATGGTTCATCATCGTCTGAGAGGAGGGAGGCGGAAAGGGCGAACTGGTTCTGGATCTTCTTCCTCTGAAGGTGGCCGACGGGTTCTGCAGGAGGAGAAGACGGTCATTATCGTCTTGAAGGGCCGAACTGGTTGTGTTCTTCTTCTCCGCTGAACCAGAGGAGAACGCGAGCTGCTGGGTCAGTTGAGGAGGATACTCTTGGCAGGCAGGGACGCTGACTCACTGGGAAAGCTTGTAGAATGCTGGCGAGGAGAGCTGAAACTTTATTGAGGAAGAAGGAAGCCGGATTCATTGCCACTGCATTCAGAGCACCTCTTTCATTTTCCAGTTCACTGTTTCAGTTCTTTTCTCCTTTCCTTTGATTCGATTATGGATTTTGAAGAGAATTATTGTTGCTGAGATGATTATATTTGAGATCATGAGTAGCTAATTTTCTTTTTACAGCCTAGAGGAACTGTAAACTTGATAGTGGATTGAGCTTTGTTTTCATTGAATTGGAGATGCTTAATGTTAAAGTTTGGTTACTTAATCTTATTTTTTATTTGTCCATGACTGGCCACCATTAATTGTGTATTTGAGAATTAAAGTTTTTCTTGACAAAAAAGGATTTTAATTAAGCTCTTAGATTAATATAGAATTGGATGATAATCTAATTTGTGATTAGGATAGAAATATATCTAATTACCCTGTATAATTGTTGATGAGTGAGACCGATTTGTTTAGCCTCTTAGATAATTGTGTGAGAGATTGCATAACTAATTGAAGACAGGGTTATGAGTGGACCGACAAGCACTTGTAGCTAATTGAACTCTAAATTAACAAAATTGACATTAAAGTTAATCAATTAAGTGAAACAAGGTTTAAGAAGTTAGCAAGGGATTAGTAACTCTAGGTTGTTCTTTTTAATATTTGTCTAGTTAATTTGAGAAAGCTTTGTTTTGTTTATTTTAATTTCTTTTCACTCAGTTTTATGAAATTTTGATTTACTCAACTTAAATGAAAAAAAGAATTTTTATTGCTTAATCACTGTTAATTGAGTTCTCTGTGGGATCGACCTTGATTTGTCGTTATCTATTTTTGTAACCTGTATACTTGCAGTGCATCTTAATATTTGGGTTGTGACTTGTTAATAATTAGTGTTGTCAATCGAGTGCTTTTTGTTTTCTTTCTGCTGAAAATGTTTCGTACATTGCGTACACTGTATAATTAAGGTGACATTTTAAAATGTTTTGGAAAAAAAATGATATTTCTTTAAAAACACTCGTAAAAGATTCAAGACTACATCATTTTTCGTCCGCAAGATATTAAAAGAAACAAGAAAAAACATTGGGAGAGTTGGGGGGAAAAAAAATTAAGGGTCGTGGGGTTTTACAAGCACCCTAGATCGAAGTATGCATGTATGGAGAAGAATGATGGATCGTGTCAAACATTTTATGGAACTTTGTGTTTCTTTATTAATTTCACATGTCTGCATCTTGCACTCTTGACTGTTATGAGTAGTTCCATTGCTTAATTTCACACCACTGGTCCCGTAACGCGATTTGAGGAACAGTACGGTCAAATTACTTTGGGTCACAGATGAAAGATCGATTGGTTGAAAATGTTCTAATTTAGAAGTAAGTTGTAAATTAAAAGTTCTGAATTATTTGTAAATAATAAATGATAAGTCGTAAATTATTGATAAAAAAAAATCAGTTAATATATGATGGGAAACTGAGTTATATATTCCACAAATTAATTTAGTTATAAATTGAGTTCACATGAGAAAAATAGGTTCTGATTTAAATTTTTTACATCTCATCTGTCACGATTCACTCCAATTTAATCAATTGGTATTTATTACCGACATCTTCCTTTGATTTGGAAAAAAAAAAAAAACGATCATCTTTCAAGATCTATATTTATGCTTTGTTGACTTAGTAAACCATTTTTGTCTATCAATTTTTCTTTCTCTTTTTTCTTTTCGTGACATGTTTATCAAGTTTTTTTCTTTTTAAAACAGTATTCACCATGAAACTGTCATTGGCAAATTGGAGCAATTGATTTATAATTATCTTCATTATAGGGGTGCCATCTTCTCGGTTTCTTTTTTTAAATTTTAATCTATTTTACAACTCTCTTCTGCTTTATTCATTTCACTCATCTGCACCTGGACTACACACACACACACACACATATTGGGGGGGGGGCTTACATCGCTAACTAATCACACTTTTTTTCGTCCCAATTATCATCAGTCAAACTAATCCTTGTTAAGCGTACGGAGGGAAAATTAAACAAATGCCACACCTCTATATATAGACGCCCATCGAGATCTTTATGAGATTTCTTATAAGCCTGGTCCCTTCCCATAAGTTGCCTCATAGTCCATTGGTCCATATTAAGACAATATACTATTCATCAAGTAGATATAATTAACTATATATATATATATATTGTGGATTTGGGGTCCCCTCTGCTGCCCTCTAATATTTTTCCACCTTCAAAATGTTGTTTTTTGTTTCTCTTGATTATTGTATTCTATATAAAATAATGAAATTTTGATATATTATGAGAAAAAAATGGTGCAGTTTTAAGTTTTCTATGATTTTTTAAAGAAAAAATACTCTAAAATTGTGTGGTTTCTTTTTAATTTAGATATAAACTTTTTGAAAAATCATTAAAAAATTCAAAACTACTGCACTGTGTTTTCTCATAAAATATCAAAATTTTACTCATTCTATATAGAATATAATAATTAGAAGAAGCAAAAAAACAAACATTTGGAAAGTAATTAAGAAAAATTTAAGGGGCAGCAAACACCCTGTATGTTATTGCTTGTACTTGAAGAGTCTCTCTACTGTTTAGTGCAATCGGCTGGAGCAAAAGAAACTTTTCTCTGATCAAGATCATACTCCACGTCAAAGTCAATCTGAGCTATGTTTCCGTAAATGGAATCTCCATCTGTGGGAGACATCGCAAGGCATACCACATCGTTGGATACGAGAAGGAATAAGTGCTGAGATTTTAAGGAAATGTTGGCTCCTTTAAAATGAACCTCAAAGTTTGGAACATTCTTGATAGAGTTGAAATTGGTGTAACACAGATTTAATTGAGGGTTTTTCACTATCCACTGGTCGGCTCCAATGGCTTTCTTCACCAAAGTTTCAACCTGCTCATAAATGCTTGATCGAAGAAGCGTCAATGTCGTACCAGAATCAATTATTATGTTCCTGTCCCTTTCATCAATCTGCACTGTCTGTTGCCCAACGGTGATGCCTGTCAATGACCATTTTACTTAGATAATTCAGACGGCAAAATAAAGATTCACATATAATATCAGTACAATGTTTAGTACAAAATATTTAAAGCTTAAAGTACTGAATTCTCCCACTTTATTATCCCATTTCAAGAATCATTTGAGCTCCCAAGTTCAAAACTTTAAAACGAAAAATACGCAAGAGTAACATCAATCTTCAAGTAAAACAAATATATACCTTCAAGATTGAGAAAGTAAAAGGTGGGATTATTAGGGTTTGTGATCATGGGAGTGGACACGACCCCATTTGCTGATATCTTGGCTTCTTCTCCAAATCTCAACTTAGTCGCAGCCTTTGCGTTGAAAGGAGGCAAACAGTAGGAAAATTGGCGGCCAATCTGATTACCAAGTTGTGAAATTAGGGACAAAGGACCATTACCTAGTCCAACAAGTCCTGCCATTCGCCTATTGAACTTCCCAAGATTGTTATGTCCACATCCAAACACTGACTTAGGGAACGAAACAGATTGGCCATCACTAGTACCAAAACCGATTGAATCCGTGGCCAAATCTCCCACCGTTTTAGACTGATCTCCATACAAGTAAAGGTACAAACATTGATTTGATTTTCCGCATTTATGTTGACGCTGAGGAAGAAGAGCACAATTTCTTGAGCCGCAAGACTCAGACTTGTAAGTGGAAGATTTTGTGGGATCAAACAATGAGACATCTTGATGGTAGCATTGAGGGCAAGGTGAGCATTGGACCCAAATTAGGTCGCTTCCTGTGTCTGCAACACTCCATCTTTCTACAGGTGGGCTGCCAATGAAGATCTTCATAAGATAGCTTCCATCGTCTGGGATTATATCAGTTTGAGTCAGCTGCTCGCTTATCTCAGCTGCATTATTGGAAGAAGATTGGCGAAAACGATTGACTCGACCCACGGAACGCAATGCAGCGCTTTGAACTCGCTCCCAGTGGGTCATTGAGGAGTTGTACAAGGGTGACAATGGCGAGTCACGATGAATGAGATCGATGCTGAAACCTTTTGGGAGCTTATCTGTTGCAGTGACATTGCACAAAGTTGAAAGATACATCAGGACAAGGCCCACGAAGAGTGAAAGGTTGTGCATGTTGGAAGAAGAATAATGGTGGAGAAACACAAAGGAGAATTGGTGGGTGAAGAAGGAGATGTTGAGGTGATTATATTTATAGACAAGTTTGCGTGATCTTCGGGTTACATATTAAGCCCTTTCTTCTAGAAACTGAAACGCGAAATATATAAATACTCGTGCTGATTGTGATTATAAGAATGTTCAAGTCAATGACAGGAACTCCTGAATGGGCGCCTGTGATTATGGAGCTCTCATTTTCATATTTTTCTGGTTTCATATCCAAATCCAAGCCTGATACTTTTCTCCAGAAATAAAGCAAGTTGGGCCGTGACTTGTTAATGGTTAGTGTTGTCGATCGAGTGCTTTTTGTTTTCTTGTTGCTCAAGATGTTTTGTAGCTTGCGTTGCGTGCACGGTTATTAGATATAGGAAAAGCGACTTCAGATGGATAGATATAAGTATAGAGATAGAGAGATGAGTGAGGAAGGAGCTTGTAAAAGAAAAATATGCACGCAAATGTTGAATTTTCTCAAATTGTTTTTCGTGTTTTCACGGTTAAGTTTAATGTCTTGTGGGTAAAAAATAGTATTTTTTTCAAAAAAAATGTAAAAAATTTAAAACTGTATCAACTTTTTATCTATAAGATGTTAAATATCGCTCATCTTATGTAGGGAAAAAATTAAGGGGGTACGCAATAAGTTGCAGTAGACACCCTAAATTGAAGTATATGCATGTCTGAAGAAGAATGATGGGTGGTGCAGAACATTTTGTAGAAATGTGACTTGCCGGTCCTTGTAATGCTTAATTTTGTAGAATGATGGATCGTGTCAAACACTTTGGGGAACTTTGTGTTTCTCTATTTCACGTCTGCATCTTACACTCTTGACTATTATTATGAGTAGTTTCCAATGCTTGATTTCACACCACTGGCCCCATAACGCAATTTGAGGATTGGTAAGGTATAGTTAATTAATGAGTAGTGAAAATTCTACAACTTTGCTTTCATTTCACACTTAAAAGACAAATGGACATAGGTCACAGATTGATTGGTTGAAAAATGTTCTGATTTAGAAATAAGTTGTAAATGAAAAGTATTGAATAATTTGTAAGTAATAAAAAGATAAGTCGTACATTGTTGATAAAAAAAAAATCAGTTAATGTGTGATGAGAAGTTGATTTATATAAATTGAGTTAACACGAGAAAAATAGCTTTTGATTTAAATTTTTCACATCTCATCTGTCATGATTCACTCCGATTTAATGAATGGTATTACAACTTATCTTCTTCCTTTGATAAAGGGGGGAAAAAAACTGATGATCATCTTCCAAGATTTATAATTGTACTTTGTTTTAGTAAACCATTTTGTTGATCATTTTTTTCTTTTCTTTTTTCTTTTGGCGGCATGTTTATCAAGTTTTTTCGTTTTAAAACATTATGCAACTTGAAACTAATCATCTGGCTAATTCGAGAAATTTATTTATAATTGTCTTCGTTATACGGTGCCATCTTCTGCGTTTCTTTTTTTAAATTTCAATCTATAATTCTCTGCTGCTTTATTCATTTCACTCATCTGCATCTGGAATATATATATAGAGAGAGAGGGGGGGAGAGAGAGAGACTTATATCGCTAATCACACTTTTTTTCCCAATTATCGCCAAGCAAACTAATCCTTGTTAAGTGTCCGAAACCCATTTAATGATATTATAGCCATTTTATTCAACAGGAAATACTATACAGTTTTTAAGAGTTCTATAAATATATATATATATATATATATATATATTTAACGAGTTACGGGAATAGTCTCATCATTCTGTGAGTATGTAAACTTCTATTGTGGCTATAAGAATTGGTAAAAAAATATATCATAATATAAAATAAGTTTCGGTAGCTTAGTGAAAATTGACTGCAGCTCAACTAAGAAATCTTAACCCTACAAGTTTAGAGAAAATTAATGAACGCCCACCAATCAAATATAGTTAATTAGATAAATAGTACTGTATTAATTTAGACTCTGGAGTTACGATTAATATTGAGTTGACTGCCAAGTCAACCATCTTAAAGCCTAGGTAATTTTTTATTTTTGACCAAAAAAGCCCAAGTCATGACTAATGACCAATCTACTCCAAGTCAAATCAATCAATGCAGCCAAGAAAATCTAATTTTTCTAAATAAATAAATATATCTGATATATGCCTAACGCACTGTAAAAAGAAAAAAGAAGATTATGAAAATTGCAAAATCACAAATCAGGACCTGTTACAAGACTTGTGTGGGTTTTGACAACGATCATATAGCAAATGACAACAAATATCTACCAAAATACCTTATTTCCAATTTCACAATTTCTACAGTCTTTTTGTGATTTTTCCTTCTAAAAATCATCTTACGTAGTTCCACTTATAATTCTAATAACAATTAAAATATTAGCTAAAGTGTACTTTTAGTTTTTTAATTTATATAAGATTTTAATTTAGTTTCTTAACTTAAAAAGTATATTTTTAGTCTTTTAATTTAAAATTGTTAACAAAAATGATAATATTGAGATCTCAAAATATTGATAAAATATTCTTAAATGCTAAAATATCAAGTTTAATTCTCAAAAAAATAATGATTGTTACAAAAAAAATCATTTAAAACTAATGATTTTAAGGTTAAAGAACTAAAAATATACTTTTTAAAGTTAAAAGACCAAACTAAAAATTTTTATAAAGTTAAAGAATGAAATATATACTTTAGGGAATACTTACGGTTTAGGGAATGCTTAGATTATACGCAATGCATGCTTTTAGGTTTAAGTTCATTATTAATTTTCTTTCTTCTTCTCAAACTGCTAGACTCCTTGAAAGAAAATCTTTGTAATAAAATGAGATATGAGACCCATTTTATAGTATAAATATAAATTACACTATAAAATAGGTAAGAGCAAATGAATATCAAAATGGACTCTTTGTTATGTCATTCTCCATTTCAAATCATTTCACTCGTCTTGTGTGACTTCGTCATTCCAAAGCTTATGTATTAATCTTCCACAAATGTCAGTGGCCCCATAAATTTGTTGGATGGCATTCTAACCACGGAAGCTTGATTTCTCTCTTAAAATTTTGTGTTGAGTGTTGACTCACGACCAATCAAAATATGTAGATAAGGACCCATTGAGTTGGATCTAATGGAAAGTGCTAATCTCTTATAATATAATGAATTAATGTTTGAATCAATACTATGAGAAGTGCTCACAGTTAGTGCTTGACAATATCTTGAATAGAATTGCCTCTAATAATATGATGTAATGTGTGCCTAACCAAAAAAAAAAAAAGTGCAAATAAGGAAGAATATAATGAGAATGTGGCTCAAAACGTATTGGTGTTTTCTTAAAGATATTGATTTTTCTAAATTATTTACAATAATCCCTTAAAACAATATCGTTTGTCGAATTGATATAAAATGTTTTCCTTGAAGATAATTTGTATTTAGATAATATTAATTTTCTGTAGCAATTTTTTCTAAATTATTTACAATACCTTCAAGACTTCACAAAAAGTCTTAATTATCATGTTAATAATAATTTGGTGTTTAAATTAGATGCTTTGATGGTATTGCTGTTTAGAATTTGTGGGCTTATTTCTGTACTATTCAAATAAGTCAATTATTTAAACAGATGTTGATAAATGAAACGAGTAAAACCTAATTTTTGCAGTTTTTTCTTGAAATATTTTGTTAGAATCATTTTTCTGTATTCTGAGTAATTCTGAAGAAAGGAGGGAACATTGAAAATAATTAAACAAAGGTGAACTTTTGTTTTACCTAACTAGCATTCTCAAAGAAAATATCCAAGTAAATTAGCATTGGAAAAAAGAGTTCATTGTAGAGTAAATATGTGAGAGTGTAAAAAACATTAACTTTATTTATAAAATGTGGATATTGAAATGAATAAAGCTCAATATTATATTATTTTCAATAAATAGTCGTTACGCTTATATTGCAAAATAGAAAAATCGAATTTCGGATTCACTGGAAGTATGAAATTTGGCTATCAAGAATTCTTTCTTTTCTTTTTTAAGGAGGGTTAAGAGAATAGCCTCATTATTCTCGAAGTATATAAACTACTGTTATGATTAAAAAGAAAAGGCAAAATATATCATAATACAAAGTAAATTTTGTCAGTTAATAAATTTTGACTACAACTTAAGTTATAAGTCCCTACTGCTTTAGAGGAAAGTACGATTGTCTAACTCCATTATTAGAGCTTTTGAGACAATCAAATACAGTTATGATTAATAAAGAGTTGACTCCAAAGTCAATCAACTTATGGCCTAAGTAATTAACGACTAATGACCAATTAAAGAGTTGACTCCAAAGTCAATCAACTTATAGCCTAAGTAATTAATGACTAACGACCAATTTACTACAAGTCAATCATCAATATAGCCAAGGAAATCTAATTTTTTTAATAAATACTGTATACGCCTGGCTTGCACATTTGTAAAAATCTGCTTACGTAATTCCACAAATTACAATAATGGTGGTAATTAATAATTAAAATGCTTTGATATTAATATTTAGGGCTTCACGGTTTTATTTCATTATATTGGCGCTGAAGCTTATTACAATGAGATGCTTTGAGGTAAAATAAAAATTATGAGAAATAAGATTGCATAGAAGTGAGAAATATTCCTATATATATCGTAGTTAAATTCCTAATTTCACAGTAGATTTAGACACGCTGAGGATTTAGGTAAAAGGGATATCAGATGTATGACATGTATCAAAGTCTCTAAAAACAACATATAAGTAAGGACCTTTAAGATTTATTTGCTATAGAAAATAAAACAAGTAATAGCAAAGTAAATTTAGGGTTTACAAAACCAAAGCACATCATTCATCAAACACGCACGCAATTATTACTCCATATATATATATATATATATATATCGAAGCAATCCTGTCCGGGCTCTATTGTTTTGTACAATCGACAGGAGCAAAAGAAACTTTTTTCTGATCAAGATCATACTCCACCCCAAAATCAATCTGAGCCACATTTCCGTAAATGGGCATTCCACCTGTAGGAAGCATTGCAAAGCATGTAACATCGTTGGATATGGGACGGAAAAAGTTCTGAGGTTTTAAGGAAAGGTTGGCTCCTGTAAAATGAACCTCAAAATTTGGGAAGTTCTGGATGGAGTTAGCATTGCTGTAACACAATTTGTATGGACCCTCCTCTACTATGAATTGGTCGGCTCCAATGGCTTGCTTCATCAAAGCTTCAACCTGCTCATACAAGCTTGATGGAAGCATTGTCAGTGTCGTCCCAGAATCAATAAATATGTTCCCGCTTTCACCTGTCTGCACTGTCTGCTGTCCCACAGTGATACCTGTCGATAAATGGCCATTTCACACAAACAATTTTGAGCAGGGAACAATTCAAGAGTTTAAAATAATAACTTGAAATGAAAATAAACGAATAACCTCAGAGTAAAACACAATACAAGTAGTACCTTCAAGGTTGAGGAAATAAAACGAAGACAAGGAACCAGGTTTTGTGATCAAGGGAGTGAACACAACCGCATTTCCTGATAGCGCTGCTTCTTCCCCAAACCTTAGTTTACTTGTGGTCTTTGGACTGTAAGGAGGCAGACAATAGGAGAATTTGCGACCTACGTTACCCATTTGTGAAACTAACGACAAAGAACCCTGACCAAGCCCAACAAGTCCTGCGTTGTTCATGTTGTATCGTCCATTATTGTTGTGTCCACACCCAAACACCGTCTTAGGAAATGAAGTAGCTTGGCCGAAACTAACTAATTCTGTACCCAATTCTCCTATTGTGTATGACTTATCCCCATACGAATAGAAATACGTACACTCATTTGATGTTCCACATTTAGGATACTGTTGGCCTTGCCCGTTGACTTGGGGCAAAGCTTTACAAGGGTCTGAGCCACATAAGAGAGTCATATAAGTGGAAGAACTTTTTGGATCAAAGAAGGGTGCGTTTTGCGGATAGCAATTAGGACAAGGTGAACACTGGAACCAAATAAGGTCGCTTCCTGTGTCAGCAAGGGCCCACCTCTCTACAGGTGGAGTCCCAACAGATATCTTCATGAGATAACTTGCATCGTTTGGGAATATATCAGTTACTACTAACTCGCTTGTTTCAGCCGTGGAAGACTGGCCAAAGCGATTAGCTCTGGATAGTGAGCGCAGCGCGGCGTTCTGAACTCGCTCTGAGTGGGTCATGGAGGAGTTGAAGAATGGTGATAATGGCGAGTCACGATGAATGAGGTCGATGCTGAAACCTTTTGGGAGCTTATTATTTGTTGCAGAGACATCAACGAAAAAGGTGGAAAGAAAGAGAATAAGAGCGAAAGCGAGTGAATGAGGAAGCATGTTTGAAGAATGCTTGAAAAACACAATGGATATACGACTGAGAAGATTTGATGTGCAAAGAAGGAGCTTGAGGTTCTTTATATAGAAAAGTTAGGTTGATTTTAGGGTTACAGTGGACACGGATTTGCGTGATTTCTCGGTAATATACTGCATTGACTCATATTGTTATATTCCCTCTCATAAAGGTATACCACGTGATAGTCGGAACCTAAAAGATTTGCGTGATTTGATGAGCTTAGAACCGAAACTGGTCCATGTGATAGTCCGGTTTGCCTCCAAATTATTAGTAAACATTCATCTATATGTCAAACTAAAAGATTTTGCTGTTTAATTGTAAATTCGAAACTAAAATATCACAATGTTTCTTTCCTTCTCTGCATAGGTTGGGAGTGCCAGCTGCCCTTTAATTTCTGGCTCTTTCCCTATATTTTTTTAACTTTTTTTACTGCTAGATTCTATATAAAATGAGTGACATTTTGATATATTATTTATAAAAAAGTAGTTTAGTTTTCAATTTTTTATGATTTTTTAAGAATTTAATACTCAAATTTTCTTTTTAACTTAGAGTATTAAATCTTTAAAAAATTGACAAAAAATTGAAAGTTAAACTATTTTTTGCAAATAAAATATCAAAATGTCACTCATGTTATGTAGAATCTAATAATAAAAAGAAGCTAAAAAAGCATCTGGGAAGAGCCCTAAAATTAAGGGACAGCTGACACTCCGGCTCCATATATTTATGGAGAGAATAGACTCACATTTGTTGGTCTCTCCTATGAAGAAAGCCAATCATGCTGTCGACGTTTGCTTGTGGAGGTGGGTGGGTTATAGAAAGAGCTGAGGAAATTAAACAGGAATAATAAATGAGCGAGGAAGGAACATGAAGTAAAAGAAGTGTGAACAAAGGACATGTTTGACGAATATTGGCAGAGAGAAACTGAGAAAAACGAGTAGAGGAAATTGAGAACCAAGAAAATAGGAACAGTTCGATGAGTGAGGAAGGAGCATGGGGCAGAAAAGAATTCCTGAACAATGGTAGGAAACACAATCAAACCGAGTAACAAATGGGAATAGATGAGTGTGAAAAGAAAATGGATGTTTGAGAGACGCAAGAGAAATAGGAATAGTTAGATAAGCTTTTATATTATTAGAATGGAGTTTGCTTTGCGTGATTTTTGGGTTAGAAAGTTTGCATTAACGTATCCCAAGGGCACGTCATAGAACTAGAAAATAGATTTGCGTTATCTTTGGCTTATACAGGTCTAGCTAATTCATTACCATTATCATTTTCAATAATCCAATCAAACATAAATTTAGAGAGCAATATTTATTTTTAATTTTGGATTATATACATATATAATTATTATGTTCCATCAAATTAAACTCATTTGCATTCATATTTTCATTCTCATTCTCATTTTTGGTTCGCATTTCTACTAGAAATACTCCTCTGTGGGAACTAAGGCTTATGTGGGAGAATCTAATTGAATATGAAATTTTATACTACCTTCGGTCCTAATTATAAGACCTTATTTTTAGATTATAAATGAGATCTTATAATTAGGATCGGAAGTAATATTAAGTAGTCAATATTTTGTATTAATTTATATTATTATTGGTATATATTTTCTTTCTCGTAGGATTAGTGATGAGTTTAATTTCTCTTGCTCACCAATTACAATAAAATTGGGTTAATGTGCAAATTTATTCAGAAAGTTTTCAGTCAAAAGTGTTAGGCATCTGTCCCAAAAATTCAAAATTGTAGCAATATTGCTTCTACCAAAATTTTATTTTATTCATATTAACAACACAAAATGAAATGAAAATATGAATTAATTACTGATTGAAGTCATTACAATATCCAAAATGAAATTACAATTACCACAAACGTTTTATCGCCAACAAAAGTTGGTCTAGTTGGCAAAAAGTCGGTTCATAACCCACAAAGTTGTGAATTCAAATCCCACTATCGATGTAAGAACCTTGTTGGTGAGCGATCTGTAAGTATCCTTATAAGCGCTCCCTGATCCTAAAGTTATGCTCTAGCCCTGGTAAGCATCCAAAACCCAACTCACCAAGACTTTTTGTATTAAAAACAGAACAAACTTTTCATCACTCCTTCCTTGAAGTTACATAGGGAAGTTACATTGAATGGTGATGCACAACTTTAAGGAAGACAAAACCCCAATTCAATGGTCTTTATGGACTTTAGGGTCATCAATTAACTAGATGATTAACATTGACAACTAACTAATCATTATTGACTAGCTAATATAATTCAACTTTCCAGAAATTCATAAAAATATAAAGCTATACAAACCTTTTTCGGCTGCATTACATATATCACACGCGTAATCTAGTTAACAAGTTGAAACATTATATTTTGTTCTTTATTCTTAAATTTGATAGTACTAAAATATCACTTTTCCTCCCTCTTTGTTTTTTTTTTTGGCTAAAGCATAGGTATCCTCCTATTGAAGGTAATCATATTCTAGGCATTGTCAGGCACTAAATGTGAGCACCTCTTTTAGTGGAGATTCGAACCTTGATTTGCCACGTTGTGAGGGACTAGCTCCTTCCGCTGGACTCAACTCCCGTTGGTTCCTCCCTCTTTGTTGATTGAGAGTTTTGTTATAGTCTAAGTTCAAAGACTTTCTTTCAATTTGTTAAAGCCTAAAACCGACACTACATACATGTTGATCTGCAAATAATTTGCTTTGCAAAGAAAAGCCAATCACACTAGCTACAATAAACTTATGTGAAGGGAATTAGAGAAAGAGAAAATAGGAGTAAATGAATGGGGAAGGAGCATGTGGAGGGAAATTAACAAGTGTGAAAGCTAACAGATATATTTGAAGAATGGTAGAAAAACACAAAACGAAAGAAAAAAGAAGCAATAAAGGAAAAGGGAGTGTGAAAGAAAGTGCGCATGTTTGTTTGAAGAAGGAGCTTGACTTTGAAGAAAGAACGTGAAACGTAATACTCACTTGTACAAAGTTTGGGAAGTTACATAATCTGGATGACAAAGGTAACATTTCTGTAACACAATTTAAATGGAGAGTTTTGTATTATTGATTGGTCGACCACAATGGCTAATTATTTCGCCAAATTAAGCTGCAACCTGCTCATCATAATAAAAGCTTGATTTAAAAAATGTCAATGTTGTCCCAGCATCAATAATTATCATATCTGGATTGTTTCGACCTTGATCTGTACGCTGTGTTTTTTTTTTTTTGGTCCAAACAGTGATACCTGTCAACAACCATTTCACTTATAATTACTAGACAATTTAGACCATGAAATAAATAGTCAAATATAATTTCATTTCATTATTAAGAGACTTCAATTACGATGATTTGCACGAATTATAATTGTGTTCTTGAGACTACAACTGCTATTTTCAGCAGCTAGTAGCATATGGAGGCTGCAATCACATGGATGGGGCTCTCATATCAGTGTTTCAGGTTACTGGCACTCAATCCTGCATAGTTCGTTCATATATTATTTATATGTAAAAATTTAATTTTTGCACGAATTTGATTTTTCCTCACACACATTTCCTGGTAAGGACGACCAAGAGTAAAGGAAACTCTTACTCCTGTGTCTTGAAAAAATAAATGTGATGCCTGGCAATGCGTGGTGGAAGTCGTTCTTAGTGAGATTGTAAATTTAATCTCGTTCAAGACGTGAACGATTTTAAATATAGCATTTAGGTAAATATTTTTCATAGTACCGCAGCATCTCAATAATTTTTACTGTCCATAGCATATATGTGAAAAAGCCCTCTTGATCGCTATTCCATCTTTCTCTCTCTTCAATTCTCTTCCACTTTTGGCTTTTGCTTTATATGAATGAGAATGGAATGAATGGAGTAGGAGGCAAGTGAGGGTACCAAATCTCGAAATCCGCAGCATCGCAGAATGTTCATTCGACAAAATCATACATACGTGAATTTGGTTCTATTCCCCCCCCCCTCTCAGTGTCTCGTGGTGGTGGGTGGAGGTTTCTCTTTTGTTTGTGATTCCTTCATTCCTTATGGACACTGTTTCTTCTCATGGTGGAGGTTTCTTTGGGAAGTTTCACACTTCGCAGTTTTTGTTTATTCCATCTCTCTCTCTGTCGCTCTTTCTTGTATCTCCAGAAGAATTAAGAGCTCGTCCCTTTCTCCATTATTGAGCCTTTTGTTTTTGCAAAACATACAGTTAGGGTCTATTTTGTGATGGTATAACATATTCGGACCGTTTAATGATACCGCATGCAGAACGAGAAATGCATTCTGATCACACAATTTATTATCTAATGTTACATGCAAGTCTTTTTCGACTACATGTAACATATTTTCATCAGTATACAAATGCCTTTCATTCTATGCTGATGTTTTACATAGTCCAAAAAAAGGGGTACGATCATTAAAAATAAGTTACACCGATTCTACACCTTTAAATAAATTTTAATTATCTTCTTTAGACAATAATTTAATAATGAGGAGATTTTTAACAATTTTCTTAAACGCATTTCATGTCTCTAAATATACTTTTGATTTGCCTTCAATGTTTTTTATTCTATTCTCCATTTTCTCCCACGTGGTTTTATCAGTGGCATGATTGTAATTAAGATTGCTATGGAAATAAGGACGAATATGCAGAGGCAGTTTTTTTTTTTCCTCCCTCTTGCCCCCTCTCTTGGGCCAGTTGAGATAAGCATACGACACTTTCGCTTCATCCTCCGCTTGCCTGCTCACGAACTCGCCTCTCTGTTCTCTCCTGCTCTGGCTCCGGCCAGTTTGACCTTTGCAGAGCCGTCGATTTCCGTCGATTCAGTGTAAGCATCGAGCTGGTCATCATGCTTATTGGGCTTGTGTTTTAGATGTTCTGTTCACTCCTCTTTTTTCTAATATAAACTGGGCGCTTTTAACGATGCACATTCTGATAAGCATAGTTTTGGGTAGAAGGGGAGAAGAGAATGGTAAGGGTAGATGAGGAAAGCCGGTTCTGAATAAGGGCCTGGTTGGATTAACGGCTGAAAAAATAACTTATTTTTAATTTAACTTTTAAAAAAATTAGATTGGAAAATATGATTTATGTTTGGATTAGTTTTTATTAATAAGTCAGTTTGTAAGTGGAGTTGTTTGGCTTTATATTAAGTTCCATTTTTTGTGCTGCTGAAGAGAGCCGTTTGCTTTAACGACGCACATTCTGATAAGCATAGTTTTGGGTAGAGGGGGAGAAGAGTATGGTAAGGGTAGACGAGGAAAGCCGGTTCTGAATAAGGGCCTGGTTGGATTAACGGTTAAAAAAATAACTTATTTTTAATTTAACTTTAAAAAAAATTAGATTGGATAATATGATTTATGTTTGGATTAGTTTTTGTTAATAAGTAAGTTTGTAAGTGGAGTTGTTTAATTTAACTTAAAAAAAAATTAGATTGGATAATATGATTTATGTTTGGATTAGGTTTTGTTAATAAGTCAGTTTGTAAGTGGAGTTGTTTGGATTATTATTGAAAAAGTAAGTTCTATTTTAAGATGACCAAAAAGGGCATGATATTAAATAATACATGTAAATAATTTATTATTTCTCTTGTGCTATACTTTTTAGTTACATTTTTCTATACATTTTATTTTATACCTTTTCTCATTTATTATAATACCATATTTGAAATTAAAAGTATATTTATAACCTATTTATTACTTTCAATTAATTTCAACTAATTTTTTGTTATTTGCGAATTAATTATTTGAAACTTATAATAAAAACAAGAAGGAATAGTAAATTTTTTAAAGGTGAGACCGAACTATTTTCTAAATAAACATGTAAAAATAAAGTTGTTTAGACTATGATTGAAATAATAAATTTAATCGTAAAATGACTAAAGGTGAATTTTATTAAATATATATGGATCATATGTACATAATGCCATACCAAGAGAAAATTTAAAAATAATAATAATAATAAATAACTGAAATGCACAGTGCTAATGCCCCTACCACGTTATTGTCATTTTGAACTTTTGATAACGTGAATGAGTGACCCTATGGATAAGGACAAAAACAATCAAGGCACTCCCGCTTCCACATTCTTTTTCTCCTCCGCAGTTATTAAGCACGGTTGAAAGGGTAAAAGTGGGATCTGATATGCTTTTTCGAATAGCGTAATTTAAGCGGCTTTTGACCCATAAGTTGAATGGACCAAAAGCTATTCCAAACAGAAAAAAATTATCCAAACGTGCTTGTTAATAAGTTGCTTACAAGTGGGCTGAATGCCAACCCAAATAGAGACTAAAAGAGGTCTAAACTTATTATCGCTAGGCACACCAAAAAATTTTGACCAGCCAAACCATCCAATCCTTTAGTTACTTAATGAGAAGAAAAGTACATGTAACAAAACAAATGTAAGTATGCAAGTGTGAATGAACAAGTAAAATAAGAAGATTTACAATGCGGATGAGACTATTTATAAGAAACATAAGAGAATTATTTCACCTAGACACTTGTAAATTCATTCACACCTAGCTAGACATAAGATTTGTGTAGCAAATCTTCTTATTTCTTTTGGTCATCCACATTTGAATACTCGTATTTGTTTTATTACATATATTTTATTCTTTGTATTATATAATTAACTAGATTGGCTAGCTTGGTGGTTGTAACTTTTTTTGGTGTGCAAAGGGTTATAAGTTCAAATCGTCCTTGACTACCTTATTTGCACAAAATTCTTTGATCACCAGAGCTCTAGCAACCAGTCACAAGAGGTCAAAATGGCAGTCGGCCACCAGTATTCTAGTAGCTAATCACCAAAGGTTAAGGATTTGGGAGTCAAAACTCTTTTGACAATTGATATTTTTAACTTAAAAATAAAACAACAGCACTCATGTCTTTTCACTCATGAAATTTAATTTCATTTTGATCTAAGGGGGTGTAGTAAAATTTCAGAATGTTTTGGAATTTAGAAATTATCTTGCTCCAATATGGGCTATCTTAAATTTTTCCAATAAATTATCATAAAATAAATTTATAGTTAGTAAAAAATGACCACAACTTTATAGTTAGTATAATTTTCATTCTCTCTTTTTATTAAAAATTTCCAAAAAGTATTTTAGATTTATTTCTTTATTTTCTAGATTAGTTTTATAAAAGAAAAATCTATTTTCCAACCCCTTTCTTTTGTTATGTTTTTTTCCCACTTAGTTAACTTAGAAAGTAACAAAAAATTCTTCAGGAAACACAACCTGAGTTGTGTTTTACTATATAATTTGATTAAAAAGGTTCAAATCACCACAACGTAATTCCAAATATTTAGGGAAGATGAATGTTCCATTCCATATGCAACACCTTACTTTTATATATATTAATAGGATTATTTTAACGTCTGTGAATCACTAACGCCAGGTTTCCGTCCTGAAAAAAAAAACAGGGAAATTTCTCTCTCTCTCTCTCTGTTTTTTTTAACATTTGACATTGGAAACCGTTGATCAAATATTTCAAACCTTTAGAATAATTGAAGAGTGATCCACAATCAATCCTACTTTCAACTTAATCTATTATCACCTAAAATAATTTTATACTATACAATCTTATAATATTATATTAAAAATATAGCAACCATTTTGGTTGACTGCACATACCTGCACCCGGCAGTGCTCTTCCGCTTATGAAGGATATAAAATAATATTTACATAAAGCAAGTAAAGTTACTTGCCCATATATTTTGCTATACAGAATTATAACAGGTATCTCTGTTCTTCAACCAGCTCACTTTCTTCTCAAACAACCTCCTTATCCTTCGAGCTACTAGCCTTCACTGTTCATTATAAATGGGAAGGTGAGATTCTAAAGAATCCCCGTAGTAGTAGTTTCCATCAAACACATATACAGATCACATAAAGCATGCAAAACAAGCTGAAGTGGAACATAACCTTGCAAGCTAATGCAATTAAGCATTTATGCGCAATGACAGATAGACAAGCTGAATAATTAATGCACAAATAATTGGCAATCACTGCCCCATGTCTATCAGCTACATGTGATCACGGCTAAAAATCCATATAAGGAATTAAGGATTACATGTTATCATGCTTAAACAGCAATATGGCACAAACAGACATGCAGTAATCATACACAAGTGTAAGGTAGGAAAGAACTACTACCTGGGCGGCCTCCTTCCAAATCAAACCTTACTGTTCTCCTTTCTTTCTGCTTCTTGGTGGGCTTGAGCAGATATAAAAACCTATCATATTCGTAAGGGTAGATCAATATTTGATCCAACTGTAATTCATAAATTAAATAATTCTCTTTAAATCTCAAATCTTCTTTAATCTCTACCCTTACATAATAGTTGGTGATCTTGGATAATTTTTCTTATTCAAACTATTCTCTTTGGAACGCTTCCTTCCTTATCTCAACCCATAATGTTACTTTACTTTTCCTTATTCCACCAAATAAATTTAATCTAACACTCCAAAATAAATCTACAAACTTTTCTAGTTATTATTAGCAACTCATATACCTTTAAGATCCTTACTTAACTTCAATAATTCGAAAATTCCAACTTTCCCAATTATCAACCTCACGGACAACAGCAACCAAACAGCACATGCATATATTAATCTCGTTTCCTTCTTTTCTCCCGCCATGTGTGTGTATCACTTTTCACTTCCGATCTGATTTTAGCTTCCAAACTCACTCCTCACGGCATCTTCACACATACATATATACATATATAATAAATTTGTTAAGACAAATCTGCGACTATATATATATGTATATATATTATATCTCATTTATTCCATTGGATCACTTCAACTTCTCAAGCACCAATATAAACTCCATTAGCTTTCGGCCAAACACAGACCAACAATACTAGAGAGCATTAGACTCCAATCTCCAAGTGTAACCTCATCTATATGCGTGTATGCCTTCACCTTCCTCTAATGTCCCAAATTCAACCCCCTTAATTTAAGGGCAAGCTCTCTGTTTTGATAGTCATAAAACAGAGACAGAGAACCCATACACATCACCCCAAAATTTGGAAAATATTTCCAGATTTTAAAAGCATTTTCTACCATCTTTACAAGCTCTTAAGAAAATTAACCACTTTAATTTCCTCCAAACTCCAACTAACTGAAACACTCTCCCAAGTATACATATATATTAAGCTCTTAGCTTCGCCTTTCTCCCATATCAATTAATATTTACTGCAGCAACTTTTTCTTCTTAAATCACTGAACCAAATGGACACTTATACACATAGACTCATATATATATATATATATATATATAAAAATCATGCCTAAACTTCCTCCCAATTAACCATTTCAATTTCAATTTTGCCACTCATACTTCCACGGCTCCCCCCCCCCCACACACACACACTCACTAATATATATCCAAATAGCTTCGTTCTCTATATATATATCTTAGCCACTTTCTAACCTCCATAAATGTTTCGTACATCAGCACCCATATTCTGGATTTTGTTCTTTTTACTGATTTGAAAATGTTCACCAAACTATCACACAGCACCATCTAAAGCTCTTTTGCATAATATCTGAACTTCCCTTACTTTTGTTACTATGAACCGACACTATACAACCAAAACAGGGAACTCCATGCCACTTAATTAAAACGGAGCTTGGGGTTTGAAAACTGTCACTTCACAAACCAATATCACATACGGCCTCATATATACACTGAATAGTGCAATTTTCCCCCTTTAATTCCACCAGAACCTGACCCTACCCGCATCAGAAACAACAACAACAACTATTCAAGTTTAACTTGCAGAGGAGAAAAGCAACATGCAATATAATATGCTCACTCCATGAACTTAACTCATTATCATCCTAAACCAGCCACTCAACCCCTGTTCGGCCAGCAACAAAACAGAGCAAGGAAATCCACATGCAAGCTAAAAATCATACTCCATCATCATCAACAAACACTACTCTTTCATCATCATTGAGCTTCAGACTTAACCAAGAGTTTCTCTCACTAGAACCCAAACTTCTTTAATCATTAACCCTTCAAACACACAGCAAACCAAAGAACGAAGAGTAGAATGATGATCAGAGGGCTCACCTGAATCTGAAACTCCATTTGCATGCAGGAATCTGGCCACCGATCACTACCTCCGATCACCAACTCCGGTACTGCTTTTTCCCGTGCTCTCCCTCTCTCGCTCTCCGTCTCTCTCTCTTTTCCTTCGAGTGGCCGAATGAAAAATCAGGAGGAAGAGTGTTATCTTATGTTAAGCGGTGAGGCAGTACACGTGTGATGAGGAAGTAAAAACAAACGAAATGTCCATTTTGCCGTTACGCTCATTGCTTTCTTTCATTTTCATGCTTCCTCTATAATTCTGAGATAAATAGATAAACCCAAAAATTACTCCACTATGTTTTATATGGATCTTTCTTTTCGACTAGCTTCTTTGATCCATAAAATAATTTCTCTAAACATTTTGGGTCAAAAATTAACTCATAACTATTTTTCTTGAATTTTCCAAGAAAATAACTCTTAATTCCAGAAATTAATCCTTAACTCATTTTAAGGATTTTATGCCTCAAATAATTTCTTTACCTCATGAGATAATTTCCCTAAAATTTTCTAGTTAATTAGAAACCTCTAAGTATTTTCTAAGAAAATAACCCATTTTGCTATGAAAATAGCTTTAAAATCATTTAAGCCAGTTTTTGGGGAATGAACTTTTCCAAAATATTTCTAAACCTTGAAAAATCAATATTCCATAATTTTCCCCAATTGTGATTGAGCTATTAAATAAATTTAATGAATTTTCTCTTTTCTACTCATCCTAAGTCAGAAAATTCGGAATGTTACACCATACATGAACTACCTCCATCAGAAAATACTCTTCTTGTAGGTTAGGATCATTCTTGTAGTTAAATTAAAGATATCACCCTATATTTCAATTTAAGAAAAAGATATCACCTTATAAAAATCACGGGTTAGAATCTCTCTTCTTCCCTCCATTTTCTTTTCTAACTGTTGAATTAACACATTTCAACAGTACTGAGATTTTAATTTTTATAAACTATTTTAAAAATATTTAGTGCATTTGCAAGCCATTAGAATTAAATTTTCATAGAGTTTGTAATTTATTATTTATTTATTTTTATAATTTAATATTTTAATAATTGTTTTAAAAAGATTTAAATCTCAACTATTCAAATATTAATCTAATAGTTAGAAAAAGAAAAGGGGGGAAAATGATGGGAAGGAAAGAGGATGGGTTACGAACCGATAGTAATAGATAGATACTCTTCCTGTTATATAGTTCTCATTTAATTTAGCATCGTTTTTTAAGTGTTCTTTCATTAATTCAAATGCTAGTTATTAGTCTCAGACGCTCATCGGACCCTTCCAAAAACGCGGAGTGTCTGTGTGCTGTGTGTTGGGTTTACAGTGCCTGTATTTCACTTGAGCTAGATCACCCAACTGCATGACTCATAATTAAGCATATAACCCTATCGATGGGACTTGGAGTCTACTGTTTAATTAGTACAGTCACCGGGAGCAAAAGAAACTTTTCTCTAATCTACGTCAAAGTCAATCTGATCCACGTTTCCATAAATGGAATTTCCATTTGTGGGAGACATTGCAAGGCACAGCACATCGTTGGATGCAAGAAGGAATGAGTGCTGAGGTTTTAAGGAAATGTTGGCTCCTGTAAAATGAACCTCAAAGTTTGGAACATTCTTGGTGGAGTTAACATTGGTGTAACACAGATTGAATTCAGGGTTTTGCAGTATCCACTGCTCGTAAATACTTGATCGAAGAAGTGTCAATGTTGAATCAGTCTGTTGCTTTGATCAATCTGCACTATCTGTTGACCGCAAAATAAAGATTCATATATAATATCCTATTTCAAGAATCATTTGAATTCCCAAGTTCAAGAATTTAAAACGAAAATACGCAACAACAAAAAAACATTAATCTCGAAGTAAAACAGATATATACCTTCGAGATTGAGGTGGTAAAAGGTGGGATGATTAGGATTGGTGATCATGCATGGGAGTGGACACGACCCCATTTGCTGATACGTCGGCTTCATCTCCGAATCTCAACTGAGTTGCAGCCTTTTCGTCTAAAGGAGGCAAACAGTGGGAAAATATGTGACCAATCTGACTGCCAAGTTGTGAAATTAGGGACAAATCAAAGGACCATTACCTCATCCAACAAGTCCTGCCATGTGCCTATTGAACTTCCCAAGATTGTCATGTCGGCATCCAAACACTGATTTAGGGGACGAAACAGATTTGCCATCGCTAGTACCAAAACTGATTGAATCTGTTGTCAAATCTCCCACCATGTAGCCTGATCTCCTTATAAATAAAAGTACAAACACCGACTTGAGTTTCCGCATCTATGTTGAAGCTGAGGGAGAAAAGCACAGTTTCTTGAGCCACAAGACTTAGACTTGAAAGTGCAAGATTTTGTGGGATCATATAATGACACATCTTGAAGATAGCATTAGACAAGGTGAGCATTGGACGACCCAAATCAAGTCGCTTCGTGTGTCTGCAACACTCCATCTTTCTACAGGTGGGCTACCAAGGAAGATCTTCATAAGATAGCTTCCATAGTCTGGGATTATATATATACTACCTTCGTTCCTTATTATAAGACTTGTAGTCTACAAACGAAATCTCTAAATAGGACCCGAGTTAGTATGTGTGTATGTATATATATCCGTTTGAGCCAGCTGCTCTCTTATTTCAGCTGCATTTTGGGAAGAAGATTGGGAAAACGATTGACTCGAGCCAGGGACTGATTATTTAGTGAAAGATTATGCATTTTTGAAGAACAATAAAAGTGGAGAAACACAAAGGAGGATTGATGAGTGAAGAAGGAGAGGTTGAGGGTGAATGAACGACAATGATTATGGAGCTCTCATTTTTTCCCCTTTATCTTTTTTGTTTCTTATCCAAGCTTAATACTTTTCTCCATAAATGAAGCAAGTACTAGCCTGTGTGGGTTGTGACTTGTTAATAATTAGTGTTGTCCATCGAGTGCTTTTTGTTTTCTCTTGGCTCAAACAGTTTTGTACATTGCGTACACTGTTAGATATAAGACTAAGTGGCTTCAGCTAGAAATATAGTAATATATAGAGAGAGAGGTGAGTGAGGACGGGAGGAGTTGAAAAAAAATATATGTGCGCTGCCCCCATATATTTTTCTTTCTTTTTCTTTTCATCATTAGGTTCTATATAAGATGAATGACATTTTAATATATGTTATGGATAAAAAAGATTGGTATTTCTTTAAAAAAACATAAAAGATTCAAAACTACATCATTTTTTGTCCGATATTAAAAGAAATAAGAAAAAAACAGAGTTGAAAAAAAAAAAATTAAGGGTCGTGGGGACAACAAACACCTCATATCGAAGTATGCATGTGTGGAGAAGAATGATGGATCGCGTCAAACTTTTGTGGAACTTTGTGTTTCTTTATTTCACATGTCTGCATCTTACACTCTTGACTATTATGAGTAGTTCCATTGGTTAATTAAACACCACTGGTCCTGTAACGCAATTTGAGGAACGGTAATCTAAAATTAATTTGGGACGCAGATGAAACATCGATTGGTTGAAAATGTTCTAATACAGAAGTAAGTTGTAAATTAAAAGTTTTGTTTTGTAAATAATAAAAGATAGGTCGTAAATTATTGATAAAAAAAATCAGTTAATATACGATGGGAAACTGAGTTATGAATTCCACAAATTAATTTAGTTATAAATTGAGTTAACTTGAGAAAAATAGGTTCTGATTTAAAATTTTTTACATCTCAATGGTCACGATTCACTCCAATTTAATTGATTGTTATTTACAACCGATCATCTTCCAAGATCTATATTATGCTTTGGTGACTTAGTAAACCATTTTGTTTATCAAGTATTTCTTTTTCCTTTTTCTTTTGGTGATCACGTTTATGAAGTTTTTTCTTTTCAAAACATTATTCACCCTGAAACTATCATCTGGCAAATTCGAGCAATAGATTTATAATTATCTTCACTATAGGGGTGCCATCTTCTCAGTTTCATTTTTTAAATTCTAATCTATTTCACAACTCTCTGCTGCTATATTCATTTCACTCATCTGCATCTGGACACTGTGTGTGTGTGTGTGTAGAGAGAGATTTGTATCGCTAATTAATCACTCTTTCTTCATCCCAGTTATCATCAATCAAATTAATCCTTGTTAAGCGTACGGACCACACCTCTATATATAAAAGTTCATGGCCATCTTTATGAGATTTCTCATAACCCTGGTCCCTTCCCCATTAGTTGCCTCAGAGTCCATAGGTCCATATATATTAAGATATATATATATATATATATAATTAATTACATATATATTGTGGATTTGGGGTCCCCACTGCTGACCCTCTAATATTCTTCCCCCTTCCAAATGTTATTTTTTTTGTTTCTTTTTATTATTATACTCTATATAAAATAATGAACTTTTGATATATTATGAGCCAAAAAATGGTGCAGTTTTAAGTTTTTCTATGATTAAAAAAAACTCTAAAAAAATAACTTTATATCTGACCTTTTGAAGGTCACTAACGGAGGGAGAGCTTCATGGGGCTGGTCAAGTATCTTAGAAGGAAGAGATATTTTAAAACAGAATCTCAGCTGGAGGATTGGGGATGGCAGGAGAGTGGAGGCTTGGGAGGACAGGTGGGTTGGTGAAGGTGCGTTTAAAGATTCTGTGGATAACGGTGCTACCAATTCTGAGCTGCTTGCTAGTGATATGTTAGAAAATGGCCAGTGGAAAAGAAGATTGATTGATTTGGAGAGGGAGTAGAAATGGTGAGTATTCAGTAAAAGCTGGATATAATTTTTTTGTTTTTTTGGGTGAAGAAGCTGGATATAATTTTTTAAAGAATGGAAAAAGTGGTCCCAGGAGATTGAGACTTGAGACATCTTATATGATACCTGAAGGTATATGGAATGAAATTTGGAGTTTGAAGGTTCCCTAACAAAGCTATGTTTTTACATGCATTTTTATATCTTTTGAGTAGGTTTTTGTCATTATTATTGGTCCTTAGTTGTATTATTTGAGTATAATCCATATTAGAGTGCTTTAACTTGAATTAGTGCATAATAGGGGTAAATTTATCCTAATTGCAATGGATTGATCTTTAAGGACAATTAATGCTATCTTATTCTTGAATTTTGGTTGCAGGTTTTTGGGAGATTTAAAAATGAAAATGAAAATAAGAAAAGAAAAATATAATAAAAAATAAATTAAAAAATAATAATAAAAAAGGGCCTACCCTAAAACATTCAGATTCATCATCATCTTCAGTCAGTCATGAGAAGAGACCAGTGACTGCAGAGGAGAGAACGAGAAGTCCGGGGGAGTGACAACACAATCACAACCTCCGTTATTCTCTCCGTTCGCCACTCATCTTCTTCTCCGCGTCTTCTTCCTGGTGGCAGAGAGAGGACGGTATGAAGGAGACAGAAGTGTGATGGGAAGGAGCAGACCGAGAGAGGGAGAGGGGAGACCAGAGATGGCGTGAGAGGCAGACCAGAGGAAGGTTGACGAAAATCACCATTTTCTCCACTCCCATTCATCCGATTCCTTTTTTCCATCAATCTGAATCGACCCACCATCATCATCACCATCGACTTCATCTTCTTTTGCTTCTCAGTGTGACTAAATGAACAGAAAACCAGGGAACAGAAGTGTCGCGACAGAAGCAGAGTAGTTGAACGGAAAAATCAAACCTCCACAGTCACGACTTCACCTCTCCTCTCTGTCTCTCATCAACTGAAACACATCCTTCACTGTTCTTCATGGCTGAACCAAATTGGAGCTTTGTAGGAGCTGCGGTGATGATTAGGTGTAGCTAAATCCTCCAATTCTCTAGAGCAATGTTTATGGCTTGAACTTGGAACTTCAAAAGGAAGTTTCAGCTCTTCCAATCTTTACTTCTTTCATTGTAATTGTAATTTCTAGGTCTTTAAATGAATTTTACGATGTTTAAATATGCTGTGATGATTTATATTTGTATTGAGATTGGTTGTAATTATTGAATCTTTTATTAGGATTTGATATTATGCTGTGATTAACATTAATTTCTTTATATTGTACTGATCAGACTATGTTTTGAAATTATTGTGAATATTCAGTGGTAATTCAAGGTGGCTTGGTTATTGGACTAAAATGTTAATTGCTTTTCTTTGATTCTCTTTAGCTAATTATGCTTAAACAGTTTAATTGTGAATAATTAATATTCAAGGTGGCTTGGTATTGATTATTCTAATTAGATTGAGTCTAAGGGATGGCCCTTAGAGTCTTTTGAATTTAGCTAATTAACTCCCAAATTAAATGAAGTAATAATAGTCTTAATCATTGTGCTGGAGGATTGCTTTTCCATTTACTATCACTTGTTAATTCTATTTGTTTATTTCATTCATATCCATTTTATAAACTAAAAATCCAAAAAAAATTATTTACTCATTTTGCATCCTTTTAAATTTTGCCAATTAGTGAGTTAAAAAGAAAATCAATCCCTTTCTAAGTCAATTTTCTCTCTTTTGCATACTTAGTTACTTAAGATCTTTTTGGAGGCTCCCTAAAGTGAATACAACCCGGATTGTGCACTATACTATATTAATTCAGTTAATTTTTTAAGTGGACCTAAGGTGACTAACGGTTTGTTCTTCAAATGGTGCCGTTGCCGGGGAGCCAAGAAATTGGTTTCCTAGTAACTAAGTGTCAATCTTTGGTTGACTTGGTCCCTGAGCTTTTTAGTTTTTGCATTTAGTTAGTTTTTCCATCTTTAGGTAGTTTGCGTAGGTTCATAGTTTTTCATAGCATTTTCTTATTTGCATAGAATTTTTTTTTTCAAAAATACAACCAAATATCTTGATTTTCTAGATTTTAGTTTTGGTTTTTAGTTGCAACTGCTTGAAGTTTGTTGGATTTTACATACGCATTGCGTTTAGGCATGCTGCACTAAATTTTCTGCATTTCGTTGAAACTCACTGTTCTGTTTTTCATATGCATGCTTGCTGAAATTTTGCTATCCTTGTGAGTTCTAGCTAGTGAACTTTGTTGTCGCTGTTATTGTCTGAATTTGCTGCTATATCTTGCTGTCATTTGAAGCTTCTTGCCGTCCAAAAATTGAACTCAGTTGCTGTTATAATTGCAATTAGATTTTCTGGTTTATTTTGAGCATTATCATTTTGAGTCTACTTGAAGCATTGTTGGACTTTTTGTTAAACCTTCCAGATTTGAAAGTTTCGTGAATTCTTGCATGCTTGAGCTTAGCATTTCTGTGAATTCATTACTGTCACAAGCTTTATTTCATTGTCAAAAAGTGCCGTCATTGACTCTTTGCTGTCAAATTCTGTCATTTCGCTTGCTTGGGCTATTTGGAAGAGCAAATCATTGGTTTTTGGCTAAGTTTGTTGCTGTGCTTACTGGCTTGCTTCTCTTGTGTGTTTTTATGTGCTTTGTGTGTTGGAATTTGTGTGGCCTACATCCAAAATTTGGCAAAAATCTGAGTTTTCAAAAAAATCAGTTTGCTGGAACTAAAAAAGTTTTGCCCAGAAAATTCTGAAAATTGGTATTCCAAAGGTTTTGGGCATTCTAAGAAAGACTAATAGCAAAGCTATTAGCCCCAGCAAAGTTTGGCTAAATTCAAGCTTTTTCCCAACTTTTTCTAATTTTCTTTATTTTCTGGCATTTTTTCAGATTTTTCTGTTTTCGTGTTTTTGTATTAGTTTTCTGATTTTTCTAGCTTTTTAGGATTATTTTGAGTTTCTTTAAGTTGGTTTTTTTTTGGGAAGTGCTTGGGACTCATGGCTTGGTTTAATAGCAATCATGATCTACCCTCGCATTCTCACTTTTTTGCAGGAAATAGTACATGGAATGAAGCACCTTCTAATTCAACTTGTTCTTAGGAGATTGAAGAGTTGTTACAATAGTTGGACTCCTTCCAAGCTCAGCTAGAGTCTAAAGCGCCTTCTAATTCAACATGTTCTTAAGAGATTGAAGAGTTGTTACAATAGTTGGACTCCTTCCAAGCTCAACTAGAATCTCAAATGCTTAATCACCTCTATACCCATGACCCCTCTTGGATGAACCATCCTCCACATCAATCACCTAACCCATTACTCCAACCTCACCAACCATACTTTAATCATATATCTCCACCATATACATACTACTATGAGCCACCCACTTCATATTACCAAGAGCCTTCATTCCAACCCCGTCATTGATACCTTACACCTACTTACCCTTCACATAAACATTTCTCCTCATACCATAAATCTCTACCCCAACCCCTTGTTTTGAAACCTTCTGGACTTGATGCTTTCCGTACATTACCAAACATGGATGACCAAATCCGTGATCTAAGATAGATGATAAAGCAAAAATTCAGCACAAGAAGTTATTCATGCACAAGGAAATGTACGGAAGTTCAAAGGAGATAGAAGAGCAATTAGAGGATATAGTATACTTCATCAAGGCATTTGTTGACCATGTGCTATGGAAGAGAATAGGAGGAGGAGAAGGAGCTTTATGGCTTGAAAATGTACGGGTGGGATACTTAGAGAAAGAGTCAAATGCTACCTCACTTGTGGAAAATTTTTTAAACTCTATGGCCTATATTCAATGTAATCACACAAGATTCTAAAGTGAAGCAAGAGCATCTTCAACTTTTAGAGGAGCCATCGTATACTCTAGGTAACAATGCTCCTACTCTTAAGGAGATTAACCCTCCTCTTACTATTGATATGCCTTTAGAAGCTTTTGATCATGTGAGAGATACTGAGGTAGATGATGAAATTGTCTGTGAATCCCCTTAATTGTTTGAAAATGCTAATACTCAACATGTTCCTTCTAGTGGGAGTGATTTGGATGAAGATGTTGTTTTGTGTGATGATTCCAATACCAATCAAGCTTCTCTTTGTAGTGTTGGAAGTGTTGCTATTGATAAGCATGAGAATATTAAAAATGTTAAATCTTGTTTTAGCGCCACTGTTGATGATAAGTGTGAGAATGATTATGGCCTTGAGAGTCAAATGCATGTCAATTCCATTGAGTTTGTTGATTCTAGCCTTGCTGAGAAAGATTCTGAATTTTTAATGGACAAAGTCACATGTGTTAATGAATCTTTTCAGCAAGTTTTGTCTTGTGACTTCCTCCTGACTTAGCTAGTTGTGTAAATAGTATTATTTCATTATATGATCATATTTTGCATGACTCTTCTTCTGCTTCCACTCTTTTACCTCTTGCCTCTTATAAATGTGATAGTGATGTGTTGTTCTCCAATAACTATCAATTGGATTCTCCAGTTTCCATGTCACATGAACCTAAGTGTTTTGAAACTCCAAATGATTGTTTGGCTCCTATTGATGAGAGTATCATTGACTTTCTTGGATGTGATAGATCATAAAATATTTTTACTTTATTTGAAATCTCTCCATGTCTTTATTATTAGATTTGGTACTGCTGTTGGCTTGTTTTTTGTGCAGGCGCATAATTGGAAGGGACCTCCTAGGCACCAAACATCACCATATGCTCTTGGACCTCTTCCAATTGACCCTAAGCCACTGCCAAGAAAGTGCAATCATCTAGAGCAATCCTTTTTGCTAAGCTTTATGTTTCCCATTATTGATGAGAATTTCTCTTTCAAGAGTCTAAGGCGCTTTAAGCTCAAGGTTGTCTCTTTCCTTACTTATTTTCTCTTAACTTTGTATTGATTAACTATGCTTAATTGAATTATTAAAGAGGATAAGTGTGGGGGAGCTAGTCTAGTAGAAGAGGTAGCCCTGTTTTTGTTTACTCTCCTATCAAGTCTCTTTTTCTCTTGTCATTACGTTGCCCTTGGGTTTTGCATTGAGGACAATGCAAAATTTAAGTGTGGAGGAGGGATTGTTGTTGAGTTGAGCTAAAATTTAGAAATTTTTTTAAAAAAAATTTTGCCTTTGGATTTGCTCCTATTTCCTAGGTATTGCTACTATAATTGCTCTCTTCTTTGCCTTATTGGTTATTTTTGAATTACATCGCATGATTTGAGAGTAATTCTTGCTTGAGAATTTTGCTGCTGGTTTCTGCGTCCTCCTGTTTTCACTCGCCTTAGTGTTCTGCACTACTGTGTGGGCGATTTGCTATTTTCTCTATTGCTGACTTGGTTTTTGTAATCCTAGGGCTTCTCTTTTAAAATCCTTTTCCACAATGCTTGTAAATATTGCATGGCTGAGTTTGATTGCATTTGATTTGAGTGATTTCTATTCTTAGTTGGTTAGCATAGTAGAATGCCTTTGTTGCAGTATTATTAATCTTGTTTCATAGCTTGACCCTTAAGGAGGAAACATCTTGGAGAAAGCCTTGATGGAAGGCACTACAAAAGAACAGCTAATTATCGACGGAATTAGTAATGGAATAATTTCCGTCGCTTATTTCTGATGGATTACTCACGAAAATTCTGTGGCTAAACTTAGCCACGGAATTAGCAACGGAATTCAATCCATCGCTAATTAGCCACGAAATTTTTTCCGTCAAAAAATTCTGTGGCTAAACTTTTATAATTAAAATTACCCATGGAATTAGCCACGGAATTTTTTCCATCAGAAAATTGCGTGGCTAATTTTGTGGCTAAACTTTTATAATTAAAATTACCCATGGAATTAGCCATGAAATTTTTTCTGTTAGAAAATTCCGTGGCTAAAATTTTATAATTACGATTTGCGACAGAATACTTTTCTGTGGCTAAAATATAATATTTAATATAATATAATATAATATAATAATAAATATATAATTAAATTATATATCTTATGAATATTAAATAAAAGAATTAAATTTAAAAAATATATTTTACTATTTAAAATTCAAAATTAGTGTCATTGGAAATTAATATTATATTTAAAATAATTTTTTTAAAAAATAAAGCATTATAAAATAAATAGTAAAACAAATATCTAAAAATTATTTTGTTACAAAAGTAGTTATGATTAAAATTATCATATAGTTTATTTTTAGTTTCTAATTATATTATATATGTGTGTATATATAATTATTTGTGTAAGAGAATATTATATATATTTAATTTTGCATAGTAAGTCAGTAAGTTCATTGTAGCTCAACTGGTGAAGTTGCGTGAGTGCACAAACAAGGTCTTTAGTCCGAGCCATGGAGAAGTCACTTTGAGGAGGAATTATATGGTGGCGATATGTGGCAATACAAGGTGGCATGTGAGATAGCGACACGTTGCAATAGAGATGAGGTGGTAGGAACATGTGGAGATGAGGTCGTGACACATGGCAGTAGAGTTGAGATGGCAGCGATACGTGGTGGAGGAGGTGAGGTGGCACTGACACGTGGTGGCATAAGTGAGGTGGCAATGACATGTGGTGGCGAAGGTGTGGTGGCAACGACACGTGGAGAAGAGGTGGTGACATGTGGCGGCCAAGGTGAGGTGGCATTTTAATTTTTTTTAAAAAAATATATTAGCGACAGAATTGAAATTCTGTCGGTAATTAGCAACGGAATAGGAATTCCATCACTAATTACCGACAGAATTTTGATTCTATCAATAATTAGAGACGAAAAAATTGTCAGTAATTAGCGACAGAATTGAAATTCTGTCACTAATTCTGTCAATGATTACCAATGAAATTCTTATTCCATCACTAATTCTGTCAGTAATCCAATTAGTGACAAAAAAATTAGCAACGAAACCAATTCCGTCACTAATTATGTCCGTAATTTGATTCCGTCGCTAAATAAAAATTTTATTGGTAAATTCCATTGCTAATCAGATATATTTTGGTAGTGAGGATTGTTGAGCTGTGTATTCTTTCTCACCCTATGTGATTTTCACCTAGTTTTGGTTAACCTCTTGACAAACTCAATTATTTTTATATATTTTGATATCTTTTATATGGGTTTTGTCAACTTAATTAGTCCCTTTTGACCTTAATTGATTGTTAATGGATTTAATATGTTTTATTTTGAATTATTATTTTATAGGGGCAAAATTGTCATATTTTGGTTTAATTGTGACTAATTGATTTTTGAGGACAATTAATGCTACCTTATCTTTGAATTTTGTTTGCAGGTTTTTTAGAAGATTTAAAAATAAAAATGAAAATTAAAAAAAAAAGAAAAAGAAAAATATAATGAAAAAAAAAGGGAGCAAAATGTTGCGTTTTGCTCCCCAACCTAATATACTATTATTCATCTTCTTCATCTGCGGGACACACACGAGCTGAGGAGGGAGAAAGACGCAAGCGGCGTGGAGGGAGAAGACGCTGGGCGGCGACTGAGAAGGAAAAAAACAGAGCAACACAGAGGGCGGCACCATCCATCATCTTCTTCTCCTTCTCGACGGCACCAGAGGAGAGGTGCCAGAGAGCTCGCCATTGCCGAGGGAACCAGAAGGAGTGAGACAGCGAAATCAGTTCCCTCACTGTCGAGCTTCCATGGCAAACCGTAACAGAGCTCTGATTATGGCATTTTTTATGGCAAACCAAGGCTAGATTTCATAATCTTCCAATTCAACAATAATGGCAGGAGCTTGGATCATCAAAGGGGAGTTTTAGTTGCTTTAATTTCTTACTCAATAATTGTTTAACAATTACTAGGTCTTAGGATAGTTTTTCTGATTATTGAGATAATTGTATTGCTTAATCTGATTATATTTAGAGATTATTGTGACTGGATTATTGTTTAGCATTTGACATTGGGTTGTTTATAGCTTTGATTTCAATTATGATGTTGTGGTTATGACATTTGTATTGATTTTAGAGTTAATATATTGTGATTTTCTAAGGTGGCTTGGAATTTTGGATCATATTGTCTCTTGCTAGCTATAATTCTATTATTTTGGATTTAAGAATTCTAATTAAGCATTGGTTTTTAGCATCCTTAATGCCATTTTACTATTCTGGTTGCAGTTAGTAAGTTAGGATTTTAGGAAAATATTTTGTGACAACTCGAGATGGCTCGGTTGTTGGATTAAAAGCTTAATTATAATTCTTAATTCATTGTTTTAACTCCCACATCTTTTAGAGTGATGATTGCCTGCGTTGTTGAATTGGAATTTGTGTGTTCATTTTCATTTCTTTTATCTTCATTTATTTCAATCATTTCTATATATAAAAAAAAGGGTTTTTTAATTTCAATTTAATTCAAGGCATTTAATTAGCAATTTTTCAAAATCAAATCAAAAATCCTTTTTATAATTTAGGTTACTTGCATTTATTTACTAGGGTTTAATTTCATTTTCGGCTCCTCAAAGTGAATACGACCCGGATTGTGCACTATATTGCATTAATTCGATTAATTTTTGGAGTAACCCCAAAGCGACAATTAAGGGCAGTTAACTTCAAGTGGCGTCGTTGCCGGGGAGCCAAGAAATTGGTTCCCTAGTAATTAAGTGTCAAGTAGCCTTGATTGGGGTTCATTTGTTGAGCCTTTTTAGTTTTCATTTTTGTTAGTTTTTGCATTCCCTTTAGTAATTTGCATTTATTTCTTTTGATTTTTCATAGCATTTCTTTCCTTTGCATAGAAAATTTTTCGAAAACACAACTAAATATCTTGATTTTTCATTCATTGCATTTTTCATTCTCATACACATACACTTGCATTGCATTGCATTCATTTGTTTTCTTTTGCTTAATTGCTTCTGGTTGATTGATTGTTTATGCCAAGAAAGGGTAGGTCTAAAACCCTAGTTCCTTCCAATCTTGAGCTTCAAAGTTCTTTAAGAGAAGTTAGACAAGACCAAAGGGTAGAAAGGACTAGTGAGGTTGAACTAGACAATTTAACTGATCTAGATTTGGTGGTTGACTTAGGTGACATAATGGAAACAGTTAATAATCCTAATGGTAACAACAATGGTGGTAATGACAGAGGGGGCAATGGACATAATGGGGAGCATGATAGAGTAGGAGAGAATAATGGAGATAACCCTAGAAGAAGAACCATTAGGGAAGCCACTACTTCTGATGCAAATTATGATCCTTTTAATGTTGCATGCCCTAATGTTGATGTTAATTTTGAGATTAAAGGTCCACTGCTTAATTATTTGCCTAAATTTTATGGTTTGACAGGTGAGGACCCGTACAATCATCTGAAATCTCTCTCTATGGTATGTGCTAGCATGAAGCCGGTTGGGGCTAATCTGGATGAGGTTCTTTGGAAGGTATTCCACTTGTCTCTGGAGGGCAAAGCACGAGAATGGTACATGAGCTTGCCTAGGCATATGGCAGATGCCTACCATAACTGGAACAACCTCAGAAAAGCATTCTTGGAGAAGTATTTCCCTGCTTCCCGACTTCTACATTGAGAAAAGAGATCTACTCTGCAAAGCAAGATTATGATGAGTCACTTTATGACTACTGGAACCGTTTTCAGGACTTGCTTTCTAGATGTCCACACCATCAGATTCCAGATGAGCAGTTAGTCCAATACTTTTATGATGGACTTAAGACCCAAGATAAGGGGATGTTGGATGCTGCTTCTGGGGGTTCTCTTATTGATTTAACTGCTGAGGAGGCATGGGAACTTATCAAGAAAATGGCATTGAACCATCAACAGTATAGCATCAGGGAGTCTAAAAATATCAATGCAATGCATGCTAATCCTTCTTCAGTCCACATTCCTCAATTGGACACATTCACTTCTCAAATTGCTGCTTTGACTACACAGTTGAATAAGCTTGCATCTCACACTCCCCCTACTGATACTCGGAATCCTAATTCCATGGAGATGACTGCACCTAGTTGTGAGCATTGTAACTCTGTTATGCACATCTCTGCTGCTTGCCCTCATAGATATGAGGAAGTTTCTGCCATGTATCAAGGAAGGGCCAATCAATCTAAGCAATGGAACCCATACTCAAACACATATAATGAAGGATGGAAAGCTCATCCAAATTTCCGATGGGGAGGAGGTGACAATAGGCAGGTTCAAGAGGGGTTTCAAGGGAATATGGTTCCTCAAGGGCAATCTTACTATGGAGGGTTACAAGGAGAATCTTCTAGAGCCATGTCTACCCCACAGCAATCACAGTCTAAGGATGATGAGCGGTTCTCTCGAATACTCAAGGGCATTGAGGCAATGACTGAGCACATATCTAAGTCTGAAGCTAAATCTGAAGCTAGATTTGCAGCCCTAGAGAATAGGATGGAGCAATGGGAAACTAGAACCTCTAATTTGACTTCTTATGTCACTAAGTTGTCAAATGGTGTGAGTGAACAGCAAGCTAAGGCTAGTGGTTCAATGCCTTCCAACACGGTGATAAATCCTAAATCTTTGAATGCAATTACATTGAGAAGCGGTAAGGAAATTGGTGCTAAGAAAGTGCAATTCAAAGAGATGAAGAGGATGAAGAACCGATTGATGAAGAGATAGAAGTTGAGTCTCCTCCTTCTAAAACCACTCAAGACATTCCCAAGGCCACTCAAGAGACCTCCATTCAATCCAAAGAGCCAATAGAGAAAGGATCATCTTCCAAAGGTGATGAGGTAAATATTTCTGACTTGCCTTTTCCTCATTCATATTTCATGAGTAAGAAAGTTGTTGAAAAGAAAGATAATGATGAGCTTTTTGAAATGTTTAGCAAACTTGAGGTTAATGTGCCATTACTTGATTTGATTAAGAAGATGCCTAAGTGTGCTAAGTTTCTAAAAGATCTATGTACAAACAAGAGGAAGTATAGGCATAGTGAGAGAATCCAACTGGGGTCTAGTGTTAGTGCTATCTTCAAGCCACAGCTACCTATTAAGTGTAAAGACCCGGGTTCCTACACTATTCCCTGTACCATAGGCAAAACAAACATTTCACATGCCTTACTAGACTTAGGTGCAGCCATAAATGTTATGCCTACCTCTATCTATGAGAGTTTGGGTATTCATGCCTTGAAAGACACCAGTGTTGTGCTAGGTCTAGCTGATAGGACTGTGAGACATCCTAAGGGCTTTCTTGAGGATGTTCTTGTGCAAGTGAAGGGTCTTGTGTTCCCAGCTGACTTTTATGTGCTAGATATGACTGATGAGATTAAAGCCGATAGCACTTTGATTCTAGGAAGACCTTTTCTTAGAACAGCCCAAACCATAATTAATGTGAAAGACGGGGTCATTACCATGGGCTTTGGGGACCAACAGATTACCTTCAACATTTCTGATGCTATGAGTCAAGGTTATGCAGATTGCTCTTACTTGGGTGTTAATTTGATTGATTGTGCTGTTAATGATGTTGATGATTTGCATGAATCTGAGATGCATGAACATGACTGGTATGGTGAGATTGTTGAGCATGATGATGCATTTACTTGTTTATCTACCCCTCATTCTTCTTCTTTTTGCTCATGTTATGGTGACGTGGTGTGTGTTAACTGTTTAGAAGTTGATCACCTCCTTTCCATCTCTCATGATTTTGATGCATCATCTTGTCTTAACTGTGATTCTGCCTTGAACATTACACTTGATGATAGCCTTGAGAAAGGCGAGTTTGTTGATTCTGCAGGTACTGATGATAAAGGAGCTGTTACACAAGCTACACCGGTAGCTTCTCCTTTGAGTGGTGCTGGAACATTAGAAGAGGCTAGCAACAAGCTTGCTACTGACTTAGTCACTTCTAATCCCACTCTTTCTTGTGATTTACTTGATGTTTCTGTTGATAAAATTGATACCGATCCTTCTTTTTGTAGGTCATCCAAGAATGGCACTGAGTTGGGAAGTGGAGGACATACACATCATGATGAGCTTATATCTCCTTCCCCAAGCCATATGGACATGCCGCTTGCATTGAATGCACTTGACATAAAAGAATTAGTTCCTTCTGTTGTGCAACCTCCTGATTTAGAATTGAAACCCCTCCCCTCTAATTTGAAATATGTCTTTCTTGCTGCTGATTCTAAATTGCCTGTTATTATTTCCAGTTCTTTGAGTAGTTCTGAAGAAGAAAGATTGATTTCTGTGTTGAAGAGTCATAAAGGGGCTATAGGATGGTCTTTAGGGGATATTCCAGGAATTAATCCATCAGTTTGCACACACAGGATCCTTTTGAATGAAGGGTCCAAGCCAGTTAGGCAACCACAGAGGAGACTGAATCCTCTCATTCTGGATGTGGTTAAGAAGGAAGTCTCAAAGTTGTTGAGTGCTGGGATCATCTATCCCATATCAGACAGTGAGTGGGTAAGTCCGGTACAAGTAGTACCAAAGAAGAGCGGTATCACAGTAGTGAGAAATGAAAATGATGAACTGATTCCAACTAGGGTTCAAAATGCTTGGAGAGTGTGTATAGACTATAGGAAGTTGAATGATGCTACGAGAAAGGACCACTTTCCATTACCTTTTATAGATCAGATGTTGGAAAGAATTTCAGGAAAGTCTCACTATTGTTTTCTTGACGGTTTTTCTGGCTATTTTCAGGTGCCTATCGCTCCTGAAGATCAGGACAAGACTACCTTCACATGCCCTTTTGGTACCTTTGCTTATCGAAGGATGCCATTTGGGTTGTGTAACGCTCCAGGCACCTTTCAAAGGTGCATGATGGCGATATTTAGTGATCTTCTAGAGCAAAACATGGAAGTTTTTATGGATGACTTCACTGTTTATGGTGAGAGTTTTGATGAGTGCTTGAATAGCCTAGAGCAGGCTCTTGAGAGGTGTATTGATAAGAAATTGGTTTTAAACTTTGAAAAGTGTCATTTCATGGTTGATAGAGGGATAGTCTTAGGTCACCTCATCTCTCAAAAGGGGATTGAGGTTGATAGGGCCAAAATTGAAGTTATTTCATCCCTTCCTTATCCTACTTGTTTAAAGGATTTGAGGTCTTTCTTAGGGCATGCAGGTTTCTATCGGCGCTTCATTAAGGATTTTAGTAAAGTTGCTCTGCCTCTTTCTACCTTATTGAAAAAGGATACTGAATTTAAATTTGATGATAAGTGTAGACATGCTTTTGACACTTTGAAATCTATGCTTGTTTCACCTCCTATTCTCACTGCACCTAACTGGAATTTACATTTTGAGTTGTCTTGTGATGCTTCTAACTTTGCAGTAGGTGCCATGCTTGGACAGAAGGAGGAGAAACAGTCTAGAGTCATCGCATATGCCTCCAAGACGCTTGATTCTGCTCAAGTGAATTATACCACTACGGAGAAGGAACTGTTTGCTATTATTTTTGCTTTGGATAAGTTTAGACAATATCTTATAAACTCTCGAGTGGTTGTCTTTACAGATCATGCAGCGGTTTGATACCTATTTAAGAAGCCTCAGTCTAAACCTAGACTACTGAGATGGGCTTTGCTGCTACAGGAGTTTGATATCGAGATTAGAGATAAAGCCAGAGCGGAGAATCATGTAGCTGACCACCTTAGTCGGTTACCTGAAGGCACACAGGGAGTTGACTCTTCTGATCTTGTTATTGACTTATTTCCTGATTCTGCACTTTTTGCCTTGGCTGTTCATGAGCCTTGGTACTCTAATATAGTTAATTATCTTGTCACTGACCTTGTACCTCCTTCTATGTCTAAATTTCAGATTGATAAGCTGAAGAGGGAGGCAAGATACTATATCTGGGATGCTCCAATCCTGTGGAAGCAATGCAGTGACCAGATCATCAGACGCTGTGTTCCAAACAATGAGATCCACTCTATCCTTACCTTTGCACATTCTTTATCTTGTGGGGGGCATTTTAGTGCTAATAGGACTGCTAGGAGGGTTTTAGAGTGTGGTTTTTATTGGCCTTCTCTATTTAAGGATGCTTATTCTTTCTGCAAGTCTTGTGATAAGTGTCAGAGGTTTGGGAGTTTGGGTAGGAAGCATGAGATGCCTCTAAGACCTATGCATTTTTGTGAAATCTTTGATGTGTGGGGCATGGATTTTATGGGTCCCTTCCCTTCGTCTTTTGGGTTTTCATACATATTACTTGCAGTAGATTATGTGTCTCGATGGGTAGAGGCAGTGCCAACTAGGAAAGATGATGCTTCTACTGTTGCCAAGTTTTTACGTTCTCATATCTTTTGCAGGTATGGCATTCCAAGAGCAATCATCAGTGACCAAGGAACACACTTCTGCAATAGGACCATCAAGTCTCTATTGGCTAAACATGGAGTCAATCACAAGCTGGCCACTCCTTATCACCCTCAGACGAATGGGTTAGCTGAAGTCTCTAACCGAGAAGTGAAGCGAATACTTGAGAAGATCGTGAAACCATCACGTAAAGACTGGAGTGAAAGGCTTGAGGAAGCTCTTTGGGCTTACAGGACTGCCTACAAGACCCCTATAGGCATGTCCCCCTTTCAGTTGCTCTATGGCAAGGCTTGCCATCTGCCTATGGAGATCGAGCACAAATCTTATTGGGCAATCAAGGCATGTGATGCAGATCTCGAATCTTCACTTGTCAATCGGAAGATGCAACTCCAGGAACTTGAAGAAATGAGACTTGAGTCCTACGACAATGCCAGAATCTACAAAGACAAGCTGAAAATGATTCATGACAAACAGATTCTGAGGAAGCAGTTTTATGAAGGTGACAAGGTTCTGAAGTTTAAAGCCCGGTTGAAGCTAATGCCCGGGAAGTTTGTCACCAAGTGGGAAGGTCCGTTTAGAGTTACTAAAGTATATCCCTTTGGCACGGTAGAGCTCGTAGATAAGGAAACCGGTATAACTTCACAAGTCAACGGCCATCTGCTGAAGCACTACCATGAGGATCAAAGGCCTCCCTGATCACACGGTTGTTCCCTTCCACCCTACTCTTTTACTTTCTGTTATATTGCTGGTGATATCTGTTTGCTGAGATAGTTAGGAGTAAGTGTGGGGAGGGAACTTTTCCAATAGTTGTAGTTGTAGCTGTTTATTTCTGTTTAGTAGTTGTTTGTCTTGTTTCCTCTTGATTCTGCCATCTCTTCTGATCACTTGATTTATACTTGTCTATTTTCATTTCACATTATCTTATCCTACCTCTCCCTTCTCTCGTCCTCGTGATAGTGATGTGTCGTGCTTCGATTTCAAATCGGACTTCACAACTTCCACTTCACTCGAGAGTTTGGGTTAAGATAATGTTGTTTTTCTTACATTGAGGACAATGTATTGATCAAGTATGGGGGAGGGATTGTTGTTGAGTTGTTGATCTTTCTTTTGGAAAAAAAAAATTTGCCTTTGGATTTGCTCCTGTTTCCTAAGTATTACTGCTATAATTGCTCTCTTCTCTGCCTTATTGGTTGATTTCTGAATTGCATCGCATGATTTGAGAGTGATTCTTGCTTGGGAATTTTGCTGCTAGTTTCTATGTCCTCCTGTTTTCATTCGCCTCAGTGTTCTACACTGCTGTATGGGCGAGTTGCTGTTTTCTCTGTTGCTGAATTTTGACTTTTGTAATCCTTGGGCATCTCTTTTAAAATCTTTTTGCACAATGCTTGTGAATATTGCACGGCTGAGTTTGATTGCATTTGATTTGAGTGATTTCTGTTCTTAGTTGATTAGCATAGTAGAATGCCTTTGGTGCAGTGTTATTAACTTGTTTCATAGCTTGATCCTTAAGGAGGAAACATCTTGGAGAAAGCCTTGATGGAAGGATTTTTGAGCCATGTATTCTTTCTCATCTTGTGTGATTTTCACCTAGTTTTGGTTAACCTCTAGAACTTGTCTAGATTCTTTTTCAAACTGCATTAATACCTAGATTTGTGAAGATGATAGGGGCATTCATTTCTAAACCTTTACCCAAACACAAACCACTTCATTTAACCTTTGTTCACCCCTTTGAGCCTTCACTTTCATTCCATTCATTTTTTTTAACAAGTGTTTTGCATGAGTTACATTTGGTTTTTCATTTTGAAAAGTACATCATTAATGTCTATATCTTTGCCTTCTTAGGTTTGGATGCCAAAGAGAAAAAAAAGGAAAAAAAAAGAGATAGAAAAAGGCAAGAAAGAGAAGAAAATGTTTAGAAAAAGCCAAAGAAAGAAAGTTATAAAAAAAAGAAGAGAAAATAAGTTGTAACAAAAGAATAAATTTGAAATAAGGCATTCCATGGTGGTTTGAAGAGCAAGGATTTCTGTCTCAAAAGGTTAAAATTTGCACATTGGTGTTGTTCATGATTGTACTTTAGCTCACTTTGAGTTGATACTTTATTACTCATGCATTTCACTTGTTAGTCTATTCATTCATTTGGCCTTGTTTTTCGACATTACAACCCTTCAAGTCCCCTTGATCATGAGTCTAAGGTATGTTAGTGGTGGAGATATTAGAATATCTACAAGCTTATGGTAGGTGCTAATCTAGGTGGATTGAGTGAAATTTTTCCCATTTGAGAGATGAGTGAAACACTTGTACCCTATGTGAGCTCTATTATGTTTCTCTCCCTTTATCCATGCTATGTTTCAAGTGTTAATTTCTTTGCACTGAAGTATTCTATGATTGTTGATTAATTAGGAATAAAGATTACTTGAGTTAATTGCACATTCATGCTTAGTTAATTTTATGGTTGCTTGCATTGAATCTCTCTATTGAATTCTTCTTTAATGAAGTTTTGCCCAGGAGTGCAAAAGGCTAAGTGTGGGGGAGTTGACAAACTCAATTATTTTTATATATTTTGATATCTTTTATATGGGTTTTGTCAACTTATTTAGTCCCTTTTGACCTTAATTGATTGTTAATGGATTTAATATGTTTTATTTTGAATTATTATTTTATAGGGGCAAAATTGTCATATTTTGGTTTAATTGTGACTAATTGATTTTTGAGGACAATTAATGCTACCTTATCTTTGAATTTTGTTTGCAGGTTTTTTAAAAGATTTAAAAATAAAAATTAAAATTAAAAAAAAGAAAAAGAAGAAAAAGAAGAAAAATATAATGAAAAAAAAGGGGAGCAAAATGTTGCTTTTTGCTCCCCAACCTAATATACTATTATTCATCTTCTTCATCCGCGGGACACACACGAGCTGAGGAGGGAGAAAGACGCAAGCGGCGTGGAGGGAGAAGACGCTGGGTGGCGACTGAGAAGGAAAAAAACAGAGCAACACAGAGGGCGGCACCATCCATCATCTTCTTCTCCTTCTCGACGGCACCAAAGGAGAGGTGCCAGAGAGCTCGCCATTGCTGAGGGAACCAGAAGGAGTGAGACAGCGAAATCAGTTCCCTCACCGTCGAGCTTCCATGGCAAACCGTAACAGAGCTCTGATTATGGCATTTTTTATGGCAAACCAAGGCTAGATTTCATAATCTTCCAATTCAACAATAATGGCAGGAGCTTGGATCATCAAAGGGGAGTTTTAGTTGTTTTAATTTCTTACTCAATAATTGTTTAACAATTACTAGGTCTTAGGATAGTTTTTCTGATTGTTGAGATAATTGTATTGCTTAATCTGATTATATTTAGAGATTATTGTGACTGGATTATTGTTTAGCATTTGACATTGGGCTGTTTATAGCTTTGATTTCAATTATGATGTTGTGGTTATGACATTTGTATTGATTTTAGAGTTAATATATTGTGATTTTCTAAGGTGGCTTGGAATTTTGGATCATATTGTCTCTTGCTAGCTATAATTATGTTATTTTGGATTTAAGAATTCTAATTAAGCATTGGTTTTTAGCATCCTTAATGCCATTTTACTATTCTGGTTGCAGTTAGTAAGTTAGGATTTTAGGAAAATATTTTGTGACAACTCGAGATGGCTCGGTTGTTGGATTAAAAGCTTAATTATAATTCTTAATTCATTGTTTTAACTCCCACATCTTTTAGAGTGATGATTGCCTGCGTTGTTGAATTGGAAGATTGATTTTTATCGGTGTTATTCGTGTTTTCATTTTCATTTCTTTTATCTTCATTTATTTCAATCATTTCTATATATAAAAAAAAGGGTTTTTTAATTTCAATTTAATTCAAGGCATTTAATTAGCAATTTTTCAAAATCAAATAAAAAATCCTTTTTATAATTTAGGTTACTTGCATTTATTTACTAGGGTTTAATTTCATTTTTGGCTCCTCAAAGTGAATACGACCCAGATTATGCACTATATTGCATTAATTCGATTAATTTTTGGAGTAACCCCAAAGCGACAATTAAGGGCAGTTAACTTCACCTCTAGAACTTGTCTAGATTCTTTTTCAAAGCTGCATTAATACCTAGATTTGTGAGGATGATAGGGGCATTCATTTCTAAACCTTTTACCTAGACACAGGCTACTTCATTTAACCCTTGTTCACCCCTTTGAGCCTTCACTTTTATTTCACTCATTGCTTTTTAGTAAGTGTTTTTCATTAGTTACGTTACATTTGGTTTTTCACTTTGAAAAGTACATTATTAATGTCTATGTCTTTGTCTTCTTGGGTTTGGATGCCAAAAATAAACAAAAAAAAAGAATACAAAAGAAGAAAAAGAAATAGAAAAAGGCAATAAAAAGAAGAAAATATATAGAAAAAGTCAAAGAAAGAAAGTCATAGAAAAAGAAAATAAGTTGCAACAAAAGAATAAAACTTGAAATAAAGCATTTAATGGTGGTTTAAAGAACAAGGATTTTTGTTTCAAAATTTTAAAATCTGCACATTGGTGTTCTTTCATGATTGTACTTTAGCTCACTTTGAGTTGATACTTTACTACTCATGCATTTCACTTGTTAGTTCATTTGATTCATTTGGCCTTGCTTTCCAACATTACAACCCTTCAAATCCCCTTGATCATGAGTCTAAGGTATGTTAATGGTGGAGACATTAGAATCTCTACAAGTTTATGGTAGGTGCTAATCTAGGTAGACTAAGTGAAATTTTTCCCGTTTGAGAGATGAGTGAAACACTTGCATCTTTTGTGAGCTCTGTTATGTTTCTCTTCCTTTTTCCTACTATATTTCTTGCGTTAGTTTCTTTGCACTAGAGTATTTTATGATTGTTGATTGATTAGGAATAAAGATTGCTTGAGTTAATTGCACATTCATACTTAGTCGATTTTATGTTTGCTTGCATTGAGTGTCTCTGTTGGATTCTTCACTGATATTTTGCCCAGGAGTGCAAAAGGCTAAGCGTGGGGGAGTTGACAAACCTATGTTTTTACATGCATTTTTATATCTTTCAGTGGGTTTTTGTTACTATTATTGGTCCTTTATTGCATTATTTGAGTATAATTCATATTAGAATGTTTTAACTTGAATTAGTGCATAATAGGGATAAATTTGTCATAATTGTGATTGATTGATCTTTAATGACAATTAACGCTAACTTATTCTTGAATTTTTGGTTGCAGGTTTTTGGAAGATTTAAAAATAAAAATAAAAAATATAATAAAAATAAATTAAAAAATTAATAATAGAAAAGGGTGAGCAAAACATTGTGTTTTGCTCCTACCCTAAAGCATTCAGATTCATCATCATCTGCATTCAGTCATGAGGGGAGACTACTGACGGCAGAGGAGACAACGAGAAGTCCAAGGGGAGTAATAGCACAATCACAACCTCCAGCATTCTCTCCGTCTGACACTTATCTTCTTCTCAGCATCTTCTTCTTGGTGGCAGAGAGAGGACAGTGTGAAGGAGATAGAGGCGTGATGGGAAGGAGCATACTAAGAGAGGGAGAGGGGAGACAAGCGATGGTGTGAGAGGCAGACCAGAGGAAGCTCGACAAAAATCACCATTTTCTGCACTCCCATTTGTTTGATTCCTTTTTTCCATCAATCTAAATCCATCCACCTTCATCATTACCATTGACTTCATCTTCTTCTGCTTCTCAGTGCGAGTAAATGAGCAAAAAAACCAGGGAACAGAGGCATTGTAACAAAAGCAGAGCAGTTGAATGGAAAAACCAAACCTCCATAGTCTTGACTTCGCCTCTCCTTTCTGTCTCTTATCAACTAAACACACCATTCACTGTTCTTCATGGCTGAACCAAATTGGAGCTTTATAGGAGCTGTGGTGATGATTAGGTACAACTAAATCCTCCAATTCTTTAGAGCAATGTTTATGGCTTGAACTTGGAGCTTCAAAGGAGAGTTTCAGCTCTTTCAATCTTTACTTCTTTCATTGTAATTGTGATTTCTAGGTCTTAGAATGAATTTTACAATGTTTGAATATGCTGTGATGAGTTATATTTATATTGAGATTGGTTGTAGTTGTTGAATCTTTAATTAGCATTTGACATTATGTGTGATTAACTTTACTTTCTTTATATTGTACTGATCAGACTGTGTTTTGAAATTATTGTGAATATTCAATAGTAATTCAAGGTGGTTTGGTTATTGGACTAAAAATGTTAATTGCTTTTCTTTGATTCTCTTTAGCTAATTGTGCTGAAACAGTTTAATTGTGAGTAATTAATATTAAAAGTGGCGTGGTATTGATTATTCTAATTAGACCGAGTCTAACAGATGGCCTTTGGAGTCTTTTGAATTTAGCTAACTCCCAAATTAATTGAAGTAATGATAGTTTTAATCATTGTGCTAGAGGATTGCTTTTCCATTTGCTATCACTTGTTAATTCTCTTTTTTTATTTCATTCATATCCATTTTATAAACTGAAAATTCTAAAAAATTATTTACTCAATTTGCATCCTTTTAAATTTTGTTAGTTAGTTAGGTAAAAAGAAAATCAATCCCTTTCCAAGTCAATTTTCTCTTTTTTGCATACTTAGTTACTTATTAGGGGCTCCCTAAAATGAATACGACCTAGATTGTGCACGGTACTGCATTAATTCGGTTAACTTTTGAAATGGACCTAAGGTGATTAATGGTTCATTCTTTATTCCCCCTAAAATTTAGCACTTCATTTGGAGAGCTGTGAATGGAAGTCTGGCCACTAAAGAAAGCTTATTCAAAAAGAAATGCTACAAGGATCTTATTCGCAAAATTTATGGCAGAAGTGATGAGACAATTGAGCATTGCCTGCTTCTTTGTGATTGGGTCAAAAAGATCTGGTTTGGCTCCCCCATTGGAATTGTGTTGAATGAAAGAGGCATTTCCAGACTTGATGACTGGTTTTGGAAGATGAGTGGTGAAGGCAGAAAAGGTAATGATTTTTAAAAAGCCTTGCTTCAATTTGTTGGAGTATTTGGAAAGAAATGTGCAATGTTATCTTCGAGGACATCGAGTTACAACCAGAAAGGGTCTTGAAAAGTGCTATCACTTTAGTAAATGAATTTTGGGTGGCTAAGGGAATGAAGGAGAAGGATGCTATCTTTTCTAAGGGAGAGAGGTGTGTTTGAAAGGCCCCTGAGCAAGATATCACTAAGGTGAATATTGATGGTTCTTTCAGGAATAAGGTTGGGAAGGCTAGTATTGAACTGATTTTTAGAAATGGTTTTGGTGAAGTAAAGCAACTACAGACTGAACAAGTGAAGGCTTCATCTGCTTTTATGGCTGAGGCACTTGCTGCTAGGAGGGCTTTAGACCTGATAAAGCTAAGTGGCAGTGGTAAGTTTTTAATCAAGACTGATTGTGAAGTTCTTTATAAGGCTGTGAAATGTGCTTCAAGTGATCATTGTGAATGGCAGTCCTAAATCGTAGTGGAGGACATTGTGATGGCTTTGAGATCTTTATCAGATGTCCCTTTTGGTCTAGTGTCTAGATCCTGCAATAAGGCTACAAATTGGTTGGCAGCCTCAGGCTCAGGGGGGTGTGTTTTAAAGGTTGTCCCAATCAACCTCCACCCTCTCTTGCCAAGCTTTTGTTTGATGATAGGTCTCGAAGTATTGCTGATGGTGATGCTGGGATTTGTCAGGTAAGGACTGTTATTGGCTAAGGTTTTGTCTTGTTTGGTTGTGTTGCCTTTGTTGACTTAATCTGTTCTATTTCCTTTTTTGTCTTTAGGTTGTACTCTAGGTGTTATTTGCTTTTGCTCTTGTTTCTTTTAGGTTGTACTCCAGGTCTTTTTGCTTTTTCTTTTGTGGGCTTCAACTATTGGTGACATGTAATATGTTTTTTTGGTTATTAATAATATGGACTAATGTTTTCTGGTAAAAAAATTTAATTTAGATATAAAATTTTTGAAAAATCATTAAAAAAAAATCCAAAACTACTATACCCTTTTTATGCTAGTAAGATATCAAAATTGTACTCATCTTATAGAGAATTTAATGATAAAAAGAAGCAAGAAAAAACATTTGGAAAGTAATTAAGAAAAGTTTAGGGGCAGCAAACGCCCTATATATTATTGTTGGTAGTTGAAGAGTCTCTCTACTGTTTAGTACAATGGGCTGGAGCAAAAGAAACCTTTTTCTGATCAAGATCATACTCCACGTCAAAGTCAATCTGAGCTACGTTTCCGTAAATGGAATCTCCATCTGTGGGGGACATCGTAAGGCACATCACATGGTTGGATACGAGAAGGAATAAGTGCTAAGAGGAAATATTGGCTCCTGTAAAATGAACCTCAAAGTTTGGAACATTCTCGATAGAGTTGACATTGGTGTAACACAGATTTAATTGAGTTTTGCACTATCCACTGGTCGGCTCCAATGGCTTTCTTCACCAAAGTTTCAACCTGGTTATAAATGCTTGATCGAAGAAGTGTCAATGTCGTACCAGAATCAATTATTATGTTTCTGTCACTTTCATCAATCTGCACTTTCTGTTGCCTAATGGTGATACCTGTCAACGACCATTTTACTTAGGTAATTCAAACCGCAAAATAAAGATTCATATATAACATCACTATACAACATTTAGTACAAAATACTTAAAGCTTAAAGTACTGAATTCTCCCACTTTATTATCCGATTTCAAGAATCATCTGAATTCGCAAGTTCAAAACTTTAAAATGAAAATACGCAAGAGAGAGTAACATTAATCTCAAAGTTCAACACATGCACATACCTTCAAGATTGAGATAGTAAAAGGTGGGATTATTAGGATTTGTGATCATGGGAGTGGACACAACCCCATTTGCTGATATCTTGGCTTCCTCTCAAAATCTCAACTTAGTCGCAGCCTTTGCATTGAAAGGAGGCAAACAGTAGGAAAATTGGCGACCAATCTGATTACCAAGTTGTGAAATTAGGGACAAAGGACCATTACCTAGTCCAACAACTCCTGCCATGCGCCTATTGAACTTCCCAATATTGTTATGTCCACATCCAAACACTGACTTAGGGAACGAAACAGATTGGCCATCACTAGTACCAAAACCAATTGAATCTGTAGCCAAATCTCCCACCGTGTAGGACTGATCTCCATATAAGTAAAGGTACAAACACTGATTTGAGTTTCTTGAGCTGCAAGACTCAGACTTGTAAGTGGAAGATTTTGTGGGATCAAACAATAAGACATCTTGACGGTAGCATTAAGGACAAGGTGAGCATTGGACCCAAATCAGGTCACTTTTTGTGTCTGCAACACTCCATCTTTCTACAGTGGGCTGCTAATGAAGATCTTCATAAGATAGCTTCCATTGTCTGGGATTATATTAGTTTGAGCCAGCTGCTCGCTTATTTCAGCTACATTTTGGGAAGAAGATTGGCGAAAATGATTGACTCGAGCCAGGGAACGCAATGCAGCATTTTGAACTCACCCCCACTTGGTCATTCAGGAGTTGTACAAAGGTGACAATGGCGAGTCACAGTGAATGAGATCGATGCTGAAACCTTTTGGGAGCTTATTTGTTACAGTGAATTTTTAAATAAAATTTAGTTGGAAAAAAATAACCATGGCTAATTAATTCAAAACACTCAAGAAAGATATGAATTAATTTCCACTATCCTTGAACTTCCATCGTTTCAGAAAATAGAGCATGATAGACAATCATATACAGCCTAATTTATGACGAATGAATTGACTCCAAGTCAAGTCAACCAACACATGGCATATGAATCAACTTAACAGTACATATTTGGTCTACATATAGAAGAGGGTGCCTTGTGTCTAGGAAGAGCAGTCACAAGTAACAAGTGTCGTATTTATCTTATACATCAGAAACCCTATTTTCATAGTAAATTCAGACATATTGAGAACTAGGATGGTTCTTGTACTTAAATTAACGGCATCACCGTATAAAATGACACATATTAGTAGTTACTCTTCGTCTTGACATTCTTTTACTATGCCTATGTACGTACATTTCACTTGAGATACATCAGCCAATTGCATTATTCATCAAGCGTATAACTATATTATTGGTACTTAGTTTGGATGATAAGAAAATTAGAGAGAGAGAGTTTTTATTCATAGTATTCTCTCCCCCTCTATATTTTCCTTTTTCTATTATTTTTTCATCCAAACCAGGTCATGGAATCTCTACTGTTTAGTACAATCGACAGGAGTAAAAAAGACTTTTTTCTGATGAAGATCATGCTCCACCTCAAAATCAATCTGAGCCACATTTCCATAAATGGGCATGCCATCTGTAGGAAGCATTGCAAAGCATATAACATTGTTGGATATGCAACGGAAAAAGTTCTGAGGTTTTAAGGAAAGGTTGGCTACTGTGAAATGAACCTCAAAATTTGGGAAGTTCTGGATGGAGTTAGCATTTCTGTAAGACAATTTGAATTGATCGTTCTGTAGTATGAATTGGTGGGCTCTAATGGCTTGCTTCACTAAAGCTTCAACCTGCTCATAAAAGCTTGACGGAAGTATCTTCATTGTCGTCCCAGCATCAATCATGTTCCCATTGCTTTGACCTGTCTGCACTGTCTGTTGTCCAATAGTGATACCTATGGATGAAGGGCCATTTCACACAAACAATTTAGACCATGGAACAAAGAGTCATAAAATTAAACTGCAGAATTAATGAGTGGGAACAACCTTTTTGACATGTAAATAAAGGGACAACCTCAAAGTAAAACGTAATACAAGTAGTACCTTCAAGGTTGAGGAAGTAAAACGACGACAAGGAACCAAGTTTGGCGATCAACGGAGTGGACACAACCCCATATCCTGATATGGTTGCTTCTTTCCTGAACCTTAGTTTAGTTGTGGTTGTTGGACCGTAGGGATGAAGACAATACGAGAATTTGCGACTTACTTTGCCCATTTGTGAAACTAACGACAAAGCCCCTTGATTAAGCCCAATAATCCAGCATTGTTCATGAGGCACTGTCCTATGTTGTTGTGTCCACACCCAAATACCACCTTAGGAAACGAAGCAGCTTGGCCGAAACTAACTGATTCTGTGGCCAGTTCTCCCATGGTGTATGAGTGATCCGCGTACCTATAAAAATACGTACACCGGTTCGATGTTCCACATTTAGGATACACCTGGCCTTGAACAAGAAATTAGGCAGAGCTTTACAAGGGTCTGAGCCACATGAGAGAGTCGTATAAGTGGAAGAATTTTTTGGATCAAAGAGCTATGCGTGAGGGGGGCACTGGGGACAAGGTTTGCATTGGAACCAAACAAGGCCGCTTCCTGTGTCTGAACGACCCATCTCTCTACAGGTGGAGTCCCAACAGATATCTTCATGAGGTATGTTCCATCGTTTGGGAATAGATTGGTTTCTATTAACTCATTTGTTTCAGCCATGGAAGACTGGCCAAAGCGATTCGCTCGAGGCATGGAGTGCAACGCAGCCTTTTGAACTCGCTCCCTGTGGGTCATTGAGGAGTTGTACAAAGGTGACAATGGCGAGTCACGATGAATGGGATCGATGCTGAAACAACCTTTTGGGAGCTTATTATTTCTTGCAGAGACATTAATGGAAAAGGTTGATAGAAAGAGAATAAGGGCAAAAGAGAGGTAATGATGAGAAAGCATGTTTGAAGCCAAGAATAAAACTGAGAAGATTTGATGAGCAAGGAAGGAGGTTGAGGTGCTTCTTTATATAGAAAAGTTTAGGTGATCCTTGGGTTGCAAAGCCAGAAGTCACTATCAATTAACAATTTCTCAATTTCTTTTAGATAAAAGCAATATATTTATTGATTTAACGCTTTTCTGATCGTTTTTAAGATAAAGTCGTAAAACTAACTTGACTCGAAATTATTAATTATCGTATTCGTAATTGCCTCCAATATTCTTTACCTACCTACTTACAAAATACTTTCAGCTATATTATACAATAGGGTATTTGTAAAGTGATTATATCTTTCATGCTTAATCAATTACATAGTTTTTTTTTAATTTTAATGAAGCTCCCTTAATTGTTTTTCTTCTGGAACTGCTAAACTCCTCAAAAAAATTTCTCTGCACTAAAATGAGTTGTCAATGTCTCAGAGCGCCCAGCAAGCTATACCTTCCATCTCAAATATAAAGCCTAGTAAAAGGATTTATTTTGATTCTAAATATAAAACTTCAATTCTCTTCGCCTCTTAAATTTATAACATTCTTCCTAAACTCTACCTAATAATTATACATGCCAAAGGATTTTCTGTCAAGGGAGTATTACATAGTGTAAGGGCTATCTTCAGTCACTAATATAAAATCTAGATTACCAATTTATAAAAATTAAGAAAAATAGTTCATTAATATAGTTAGTTGTAAGAAAGGAATGTTGTGTCATTGTTAATCATGTGCGTCATATTGGAGTCACTTAATGAAAACCTCTTAACCAGCACAATCAATATGGGGACTACCCACAAAAAATGAATAAATGTTAGAGATAAATTAAAGTAGATTGGAATATTATATTTAAAACCAAATTGAATTTCTGATTAATTCTTGTATTAAGAACCGGAGGTGGTATCAAATAAGGAGGTATTTTAGAATATAAGTAATACACATTTATTACAAACAACTAGTTTAACTAAATATTGCTTAATATCTATTAATTATTAATTAGTTATATAGATCTTAAATTTATGGTTGGAGAGAGTATTTGTCATGTCATTATTTTACATTTCAAATCCTTTCACTTCCTGGCCTGCATGGAACTTGAGTCTTGACTATTCCGACGTCGTTCCAAAGCTTAACTCATTTTCCACCACCTGCCAATGGCCCCATAACTCAATTTGTTGATGGCATGACTGAAAGTCTGAAAATTCCAACCTAGGCTATCGCTTTCGCTCTTAAAATTTTGTGTAAACTCAACACCAATGAAAAAGGACACATATGGACAAAATATATAAAATTTTGTGAAGAAAATTGCAGTGAGTGGTCTTCAACCAGCAGCAGGCTGCCTCCTGAAAACGACAGCTTCATGCTCATTTTCGCTGTGCAACTCTACTCATAACACCTTCGCCAATCACCACAACACCCTCTTAAGCCACGGTCTGGCCAAATTGCAGGGAAGAAGCCAACGACAATTCCAGCTTTGTCGTTTTAGACCTCTTCCTCAGTTTCATGTCCGCGCCGAACCATCCCTGCACCTATAACATAAAGAAACTGTTCAAGCCTTGTTGCGTTGGGATGGGCAGGCGGTACGATTGTGGAAGCGTGGACGAAAAGATCATGGCCAAGAATTACAAAGTGTGCGACAATCCTAAGTTGGCTTTTTTCTGGGATTTGGTGCATCCAAAGCAAGCTGCTTGGCATGCCGTTTATAATAACTTGCGTTCCGCCAATGCTCTTCAACAATCTCTTCAATACTAGCTAGCCTGATCTCTTTCCCTCATACAAATCAAATTAATAACGTTGCAGGTCTGTGTTTGTTGCCCACTTCACAGACATGTCATGTGAGTGATAATGCCAGTTCATGGACAGTATCCGTTTGGACTTGGAAATAAAACCACTGGGCTTGTTTGGATTAAGGTTTGCAAAATTGAATTTTTTTTTTTTTTTGCTGAAAGGCAAAAAAGAGGACGAAAGAAAGAAAAGAATAAACCAAAAAAAAAAAAAACCAGCACAACACCTCCTATCCCACGCCCGTCGCGAGTTGCGCAGTTTCACTACGTAGCGTACCCTTTAGAAAATCTGGTGTCGACAGCAAGGGAGTTACTCCCATCGGAGAGCTCAATGCTTTCTTGGCCAGGCGATCTGCCACGTTGTTCGTGTCCCGCCTACAGGTATTAATGGATACTTCCCACTCTCTTTCCAGTAGCTGTTGCACTTCATATAGGATCTCCAAGTTTTCGTTGCTGATAGTATCACCCTGTTTAACCCATTGGACCACCTCCTCACAGTCACTTTCCAACTCGATGACTCTGAATCCAGTATCCCAAGCGATTTTCAATCCCCAGTAAATAGCCCATAACTCAGCATTCACGCTGCTCCCTCTTCCCAAGTTCACCATAAAGCCGCTTATCCAACTCCCCTGGAAATCTCGAACCACACCTCCACATGCTGCTATCCCTGTATCACTGCTTCGTGCACCATCCACGTTGACCTTTAACGACCCCATCCTTGGTGCTTGCCATGCATCCATGTTGTTTTGGATTCCCTGAAGATTACTCATTCGTGTATCCGCCCATCTCGTACAAGCCATCGTACGAGCCTTAAAGACCAGTGGCTCCTCCGTCCTTGATTCAAACACCGTCATATTTCTACTTAGCCACAAGTTTCTGCATGCTATAGCGAACAGCCACCTCCATTCGCATTCGCCAACCCTATCCTTTCTTCTCAGATTCCACTCAACCCATCGTGGAACATCCCTAATGTGGTAAAAGCAACTAGAGAGATCCGTGGGCAGAATCAGTTGCCACCGTTGCTGAGCATGCTCACACAGACATAACACGTGATGGACCGTCTCCCTCTCTTTCTTGCAGATTGGGCATAGATCAGACGCCACCATTCCACATTCGTTTCGGTAAACATTAGTCAACAACCTGCCTCTAACCACGAGCCACAAGAATGATCGGTATCGCTGCGGCACTTTCATCTTCCAAACTTGTCTCCAGAGGCCCCTCAAGCCCCTATTACCATGGGGTACCGAGTTCTCATAAGCCGTCTTAACCGTAAAACCCCCATGACTAGACCAACGCCAGATAGGGATGTCAGAGGTAGATACCTGATTAGTCGACACTCTCCCTATCGCCCCCAACACCTGAGGTGGCAGCAGCTCTCGTATCTCAGACCATCTCCAATCACCCGACGGGGATATGAAACTCGCAATCTTCAAGTCTAGCATCTCCTCTGGGATTCTTTTTACTGCATACGTTTGGAGCTTCTCATAGTTAGGTAACCAGCAGTCAGTCCAGAACTTGACTGAGTTTCCGTTACCAATCTTCCAGCCTAGCCCACGCAAGATATTAGTCCAGTTCTTTTTAATTCCCCGCCAGGCCTGAGACCCGCTTTTTCTCTCATTAATCACCGGTATGGTATCGTTCCCACATTTGTATTTCTCGCGCATGAAACGTACCCATAGCGAGTCACGTTTCTGTATCAAGCTCCATCCTAACTTCATCATGTAGGCGTTGTTCTGTTCTCGTGCCATCCTGAACCCAAGTCCTCCCTCATCTCTTCTCTTGCAAATATCTTCCCATGCCACTAGATGAGGTTTTCGGGTTTGACTATGGTGTCCCCACAAGAAAGACCGACACTTTTTGTCGATTTCCTGACAAACAGAAGGGGGAAGGGGATTTGTTTGCATGATATAAGAAGGGATTGAGGAGGCCACCGAGGAGATAAGGGTACTTCGCCCTGCAAGGGAGAGAGACGAGGTCTTCCAACTAGTGAGCCTTTGGTCCATGCGATCTAATATGTACTGATAAGTGCGCTTCGTCACCCGTTTATGGTGCAAAGGTACCCCCAAATACCTTCCTAGATCTGATGTGAGGGTAAAACCCAAGAATTCACTTATTTCACGCTTTCTTACGTGGTTAACATTTTCTGAAAAGAAGATGCGTGATTTCGAGGCGTTTACCATCTCCCCCGACACGTCACAGAAGTCATCCAGACACGCCTTGATGGTCCCCGCCTGTTCCATATTGGCCTCGGCAAATAGAACCAGATCATGAGCAAAGAATAAATGAGAGATACTCGTACCCCTCTTGCTTAGCCTGAACGGCAGCCAGTTCCCATTAACCACTTCTGCCTGAATGAGATGAGCCAGTCTCTCGACCGCAATGACAAATAAATACGGGGATAACGGATCTCCTTGTCTCAAGCCACGTGACGGTTTGAATTTAGTGGTCAATTCACCATTCCACCTAAGTTGCATGGTGGGTGACGAAATACACTCATGTATTACATCGATCATCCAGGTGGGGAGACCTAAATCTTGCAAGCATTGGATAATGAAATTCCAATTAAGGCGATCATAGGCCTTCTCAAGGTCAATCTTTAGAGCCATGAAACCTTTCTTCCTTCTACTGCTACGCATTGAATGAATAATCTCTTGTGATAATATAATATTATCAGTACTCTGGCGTCCCTTCACGAAGCTGCTTTGGTTTGGGGATATAATCTCTGGCATAATGGCCTTCAATCTGTTCGCCAAAGTCTTCGTAACAACCTTATAGACCACATTACACAAGCTAATAGGACGGAACTCCCTAAAGGTCTCAGGTGCTTCGACTTTAGGTATGACGACAATCGCAGTATCATTAATGCTTCTTACCTGATCAGGTTGATTCATCACTAGTTGCACCACACGAACCATAGAGTTTTTAATTGTACTCCATTGACTTTGGAAGAACAAAGGATTCAACCCATCAGGCCCTGGAGATTTAAGTGGCCCCATATCAAACAAGGCATGCTTTATCTCCAGCTCTGTGACTTCAGCGTCCAATCTCTGCAACGAAGTCTCACTTAAGTTAGGGTAGGTGAACTCGAACCTCAAAGAGTGAGATGGGCTCCCTTCCTGCTGATACAACTTCTTAAAGTACTCGATTCCCACGTTCATAATCTTTTTTACATCATAGCACCACTCTCCGTTTTCAAGTCGAATTGCCTCCACTTTATTTCTCTTCCTTCTACTATTAGCCATAGAGTGGAAATAACGTGTATTACGGTCACCAAATGAGTACCAATTACACCTAGATTTCTGCAGCCACATAAGTTCCTCCTGTATAAGCAGCCTCTCTAGCTGTTTCCACTTCTCATCACGTTCAGCGAGCAACTTGCTATTAAAAGGGTCACGGGCAATGTCCCGTTCCAACCTTCCCATCGTACGAGTAATCTGCTCCTTTTGGTAGCCAATATGCCCAAATACTTCCTTCCCCCACTGTTTCACCTTAGTGGTAAATTCCGCTACTACCTCAGTCCAACTCAAACTGGTGTTCCAAGCTCCTTTCACGAAGTCTGAAAACTCCTCGTGGGTGACCCAAGGGGCAAAGAATCTGAATATATTCGATCTACTTCTTCTGTCGTTTACCTTCTCCAACGTTCTTAACAGCAGTGGCGTATGGTCCGATTTGAACTTCGGTAGATGCATGACACTAGAGCTCGGGAACTTCTGCCTCCATTCTTTGTTCATTAATGCCATGTCAATTCTGCTAAAACACCCGTTATTACTCCATGTGAACCGTGGGCCATAGAACTCCATCTCTGCCAATTCCAAGTCATCCACTAACCTTCTTAATTGCATATCTACTCCCATGGTGTTTATGTTTTTCGAAACTCGATCCCCGACATGTAACGTTGCATTAAAGTCCCCGATAATGCACCACGGCTTAGTGATATGAGTAGAAAAAGACCGAAGATCACTCTAAAGCCTATCCCGTATACATCTGTTCGGTTTCCCATACACAATCGTTAGGCATATTTCATTTGACGACCCAGCGTTAAAGATTCCATGCAACGCCTGCTCCGTCTTAGCTAGTACTTGAAAGTTAATAGTAGAGTCCCAGAAGCACCAAATGCCGCCACTGAATCCCTGGGCCTCAACCACTTCGCACTGTTCAAACTTCAAGCGTCTTGCCAATGCCCTTGCTTTTGAGCTCTGTTGTCGTGGTTCCAAAAGAGCCATAAATGCAACCCCATACTGCTTCTTGAAGTTTTGTAGTAGCCGAGGGAGAACTCGACCCCCAGCCCCTCTTACGTTCCACACAACACAATCCATAAAATCATTCGTCATGGGACCCGTAAAGCGCAACTCTAAACCTCAACAATCCATGGCCTCAACCGAGACCTCATGGTTAATGCCCAGAGCTTCATTTTCATCCGTCGTAGATAACGGGTTCTGCCTGACCATGAAACTTCTTCCTATTTCACTCCCCCGATCTCCTGGGTCATCAGGAATTGACGCCCCTAGTGCCATCATCATGGCGTTATGGGTAGGCGTACCAGGCTTTATTGGGGATCCTTGAACGAGGTCTCCCATCGTGCTGTCCTCTCCATTCATGTCCCCACGCTCCAGCCCACTGCTCAATCTCTGCCCTCCTTGCAAGTTCTCATTTAGGCCCAACTTTTCTTTGACCGACAAGTAGTGATCCATTTCCCCTGGTTGAGGGTCCGCCCTTCTCGTGATATTCGCTTTTGGGCCCAACCTTAATTCCACCGCCTTTTTCCTTAGCCCACTACCCTTTGTTTCATTGCGTCCTCCATTTGTGACTGTGTTGGTAATTTCCCCAAGTGTTGCTCGTACCTTCTTTGTGACCGGTTCAGTATTATTGCCCCACATAGAATCTTGGTTTAATATTGCAAATCGGGATCCCGAATTTTTCTCCCCGATATTTCTCCTAGTATCTCGCCTGCCATTACTCCCCCCAGAATCTCGGTTATTCCCCCTTCTTCCTCTGAACCGTTGCACGGTCATCCAATCACCGTATGGGCGGCCGTCTGTTGCCGGTTGAGATGTGGCCGGCCCTCCACTTTCTTTCTCACTTCCTCCCATCCCGTTCACGCTCGTCATGTCATGCCTACCTCCATCGTGGGAGGTCTTCCCATCGACCGACGCCGGTTGAGCTAGGTGATGACGCGGGCAATGATCTTTGTCGTGTCCATACCTCCCACAGGCAAAGCAGATAAGATGGATTCCCTCGTACTCCACCTTCTTTTCCTTTCCGTTCACAAGGAGAACAGGCAAAAGTGGTTTCTTCAGGTCCAGTTCGATACATAGCCTCGCAAACCTCCCTTTTGATTGCTTAGCGGTAGTTTTGTCCACTTTGATCACCTTCCCTATCTGACGTCCAAGGACATGTAGGAGACCCTCATCGTAGTAGTCTAAGGGAAGGCGGGAAATACGAACCCATGCAAGGATCCTATCAATAACCTCACTCTCGGGGTCGAAATCCTCCTTCCACGGTAACACAGCAAGATAATGGTCGAAAATTAGCCAAGGTCCTCCCGTTAACACGTAATCATAATCGTTCTTACTTTTGAAACGAACTGTATAGAATCCCGAACCCACATCGATCACGTCGATATTCTCCTCACTCACCCCCCAGATCCTCTGCAACTTCTCAACTAAATAGTCTTCCTTGATCATTCGGCCAAGCAACTTCACAATAACAGATCTCCTCCACTTCTTTCTCAGACGTTCCTTGGCTTCTGGTAAAATGATAACGTTCGGGCCTCGCTCCGTCTCCTCTACCCGTATCATTGATTCCCACTTCTTCCCATCCCACCATTCTTCTTCCTCACTCTCGTCCCCTCCTTCCGTATCCCCTCCCGTCTCATTTACACATGCTTCTTTGTAGGACAGCTTTTTCTGTTTCTTCCCGCTACCCTCTTCAGCCTCCGCCGCCAACGACTCCAGGTCACCTTCCTCCACACCCATCATCTCCCCTGCCATCCACTCCTCAACCCTAGGAACCATCGACAGGTCGTTAGAGAACTCACCCTCCACCTTCCTCACCTTCTTTCGACTCCGATCCATGGCATCGATTTCTTCTTTCGTCAATGGCCGTCGCTCCTCCTCCTCACCACTCGCCATCTTTTGCTAGGTAGACCGCGTCTTGCAAAATTGAATTTAACTTTACTCTAACTCTATAGTATTTAGTCAAATAAACACTATATATAAAGCATGCACTACTTATGCAACTTCTCATAGTAGTACTGTAATTGCATCTTGCAAGGTCAATAACAAGGCCAAAGCCAATGAGTGTGGATTGTAATTTATGGTTTAGTAACAAGTCAGTTTGAATACCCATTTGGTATTTGTAACCCAAAAATGTGACTTCAGGTTTAATATTTTGCCTCAAAATTAGCTTTTGAGCTTTTTTGAATTGGCTTTTGAGAATCCAAACAAATTCTAAGCAGAGTTGTGAATGGTTCCCTCCACACGAAGGAACCGGCCGGATCGTCGTGTTTTCAAAATTGTTTAGCTATGCATGAGAGTTAGTGGAGCGCATTCGGAAGGGTGATGATAATTTATACTTGTCTGATCCTATTTATTAGGCAGAAAAAAAAATTTCAATCTTATTTATAAGTCACTCAAATGAATTTTTAATGTGAATGTATTATTTTCTTTTTTATTTATTATAATGTAGATTTTTTGGGAAAGAATTATATATTAAATAGAGATAAAGTTAAAATATTGTTATATTTTAAAGAAAAATTAATACAATTTAAATTTTTTTTTGTCTGTGTAAAATATGTTGAAATTACCTATTTAATAGGACCATAAATTAACATTTTAAGCTGTTTTATGTCATTTTTACATTTCAAGTCATTTCGCTTGAGTCTTGATTATTTGCGACGTTGTTCCAAACCTTATCTATCGTCCAACCTAGTGAAACCTAGTCAACTATTATTTGACATAATCATTCACATAGCAAAATAAAGATTCATATATAATATCACTGCAAGAATTTCTATTATACTATCATGTTCCTTAGTATAAAAACTAGTTTAACTTTTAATTTAGCTCTAAATATAAGCTCTTGATCCAATTTGTCTCATATTTATCTATTTTTTAAAAAAAATTCTTATAATAGTTGTACATATTAAAAATTACTAGTTAATACACATAATTAGTAAGGATATTCTAATAAAGATAATACATATTTATTATAAATAACCAACTTAAAAAACTTTCTTAATTTACTCAAATTAGTCAACTTGTCTTATATTAAGGACCGGAGGTAGTACATTCATGTCATTTGTTTGGTATAAAATATTTAAAGCCTAATAATTTATACATGATAAATGCACGGCAAGCTATAAACTAAAATATTAAAAAAAAATACAACCTCTCATCCTTAATTAATATAAGATCTACTTAACTAATTTGGATAAATTAAAAAAATGACAATACTTACATCAAGTTTCTTATGTCCATTATATCAAGTTTTCTAATCACACATGATCATGTGTCATATATTTTTTTAAAATATTAGTATTTAATAGTGTTTAATTATAAACAAAAAAGGACACATAGTCATATGTGATTGGAGAACTTGACATAATGAATATAAGAAATTTGACTTAAGTTTTTTTTCTAAAGAAATTAGTTAAACAAATTATTTGTAAAAAATGGGTTTCTTTTAGTTAAATTATCCATATCACATTATAAAATGACAAGTATTACATACTCTTCGGTCTTGTCATTTAATTTAGTTACGTTTTTTAAGTCTTCTACATTCTCAAATACTAATTCATAATTACAGACGTTCTAACTTACATACTTCAGAAAGCACGATGTACATGCGCGCGCGCGCACACAGATATAGAGAGAGAGAGAGAGGGTTTCCATGCCTATGTTTCACTTGAGCTATGTCAGTCAAGTACATTATTCATCAAGCGTATAACTATATTTCTGGTACTTAGTTTGGATGAGAAGAAAATTAGAGAAAAGTTTTTATTCGAAGTATTCCCTCCCCCTCTATATTTTCCTTCTATTTATTTTTTTTGTCATCCGAACAGAGTCATAGAATCTCTACTGTTTAGTACAATCGACCGGAGCAAAAGAAACTTTTTTCTGATCAAGATCATGCTCCACCTCAAAGTCAATCTGAGCCACATTTCCATAAAAGGGCCTTCCATCTGTAGAAAGCATTGCAAAGCATATAACATCGTTGGATATGGGACGGAAAAGGTTTTGAGGTTTTAAGGAAAGGTTGGCTCCTGTAAAATGAACCTCAAAATTTGGGAAATTCTGGATGGAGTTAGCATTTCTGTAACACAATTTGTACGGATAGTTCTGTACTATGAATTGGTCGGCTCCAATGGCTTGCTTCACCAAAGCTTCAACCTGCTCATAAAAGCCTGATGGAAGCATTGTCAATGTCGTCCCAGAATCAATAATTATGTTCCCATTGCTTTGACCTGTCCGCACTGTCCGTTGTCCAACGGTGATACCTGTCAATGATCATTTTACTTGGATAATTCAGACCGCAAAATAAAGATTCATATATAATATCAGTACAACGTTTAGTACAAAATATTTAAAACTCAAAGTGCTGAATTCTCCCCCTTTATTATAGTATTTCAAGAATCATTTGAGCTCCTAAGTTCAAAACTTTAAAACGAAAATACACAAGAGTAACATTAATCTCAAAGTAAAACAAATATATACCTTCAAGATTGAGATAGTAAGAGGTGGGATCACCAGGATTCGTGATCATGGGAGTGGACACGACCCCATTTGCTGATATCTTGGCTTCTTCTCCAAATCTCAACTTAGTCGCAACCTTTGCGTCGAAAGGAGGCAAACAGTAGGAAAATCTGCGACCAATCTGCTTACCAAGTTGAGAAATAAGGGACAAAGGACCATTACCCAGTCCAACAAGTCCTGCCATGCGCCTATTGAATGTCCCAAGATTGTTATGTCCACATCCAAACACTGATTTAGGGAACGAAACAGATTGGCCATCACTACTACCAAAACCGATCAAATCTGTGGCCAAATCTCCCACCGTGAAAGATTGATCTACATATGCGTAACGGTACAAACACTGGTTTGAGTTTCCACATTGACGCTGAGGAAGAAGAGCACAGTTTCTTGAGCCGCAAGACTCAGTCTCGTAGGTGGAAGATTTTGTGGGATCAAACAATGAGACATCTTGATGGTAGCATTGAGGACAAGGTGAGCATTGGATCCAAATCAGGTCACTTCCTGTATCTGCAACACTCCACCTTTCTACAGGTGGGCTGCCAATGAAGATCTTCATAAGATAGCTTCCATCGTCCGGGATTATATCAGTTTGAGCCAGCTGCTCGCTTATTTCAGCTGCATTTTTGGAAGAAGATTGGCGAAAACGATTGACTCGAGCCAAGGAACGCAATGCAGCATTTTGAACTCGCTCCCAATGGGTCATTGACGAGTTGTACAAAGGTGACAATGGCGAGTCACGATGAATGAGATCGATGCTGAAACCTTTTGGGAGCTTATTTGTTGCAGTGACATTGCACAAAGTTGAAAGATACAAGAGGACAAGGCCCAGGAAGAGTGAAAGGTTATGCATATTTGAAGAAGAGTAATGGTGGAGAAACACAAAGGAGAACTGATGGGTGAAGAAGGAGATGCTGAGGTGATTATATTTACAGACAAGTTTGCGTGATCTTTGGGTTACATATTACGCCCTTCCTTCTACAAACCGAAAAAAGAAATATATAAATAATTATGCTGACTGTGATTATGAGAATATTCAAGTCAATGACAGGAACTCCTGAATGAGCGCCCGTGATTATGGAGCTCTCATTTTTATATTTTTCAGGTTTCATATCCAAATCCAAGCCTAATACTTTTCTGCAGAAATAAAGCAAGTTGGGCTGTGACTTGTTAATAATTAGTGTTTGTCGATGGAGTTCTCTTTGTTTTCTTTTTGCTCAACATGTTTTGCAGATTGCGTACACAGTTGTTAGATATAGGACTAAGCGATAGATATAAGTATAGAGAGATATATAGAGAGAGAGATGAGTGAGGAAGGAGCTTGTAAAAAATATGCGTGCAAATGTAGGATTTGCTCAAATTGTTTTTGTTGTTTTCATCGTTTAGTTTTTACGTAAAACGAGTGGCATTTTAATATTTTGTTAATAAAAAATAACATTTCTTTTAAAAAATCGTTAAAAATTTAAAACTATATCAATTTTTGTTATCTATAAGATACTAAAATATCACTCATCTTGTGCAGGAAAAAATTAAAGGGATACGCAACAAGTTGCGCTAGACACCCTAAATCGAAGTATAAGCAGGTGTGAACAAGAATGATGGATGGTGCAAAACATTTTCTAGAAACTTGACTTGCCAGTCCTTCCAATGCTTAATTTTGTAGAATGATGGATCGTGTAAAACACTTTGGGAAACTTTGTGTTTCTTTATCTCACATGTCTGCATCTTACACTTTTGACCAATGTTTTAAAAGCCGGACCAGAAATTGAACTGGAAAGAAGAGCGGTTCACGGCTCTCATGGTTCAACCAGTTGGATCGACAGTTGAACCGGAACATAATAATTAAATAAAAATAATATTATACTTCCTTAAATCTTATATATAAGAAATTTTTGTGGGGATGAAGGTCCATGCCACATTAACAGTAATACCGTATTTGAAATTTTTTATATATATTTTTATTTTTGTTTCTATTAATTATTGGTATGCTCACCTTATCCCTTAAATAAGAATGATTTTAGAGGATAAATTACATATTTTATATATTTTAATCATATAATAATCATTAGTAATTACAATATTATAACGTAAATATTTTTTATAGCCTTTTTAATGTATAGTATAGTAAATCTTTGACTTTTGCAATTTGTACCAGTAGATATAACTTTATCTCACAATTAATTTAATTTTTTCCCTTGAAAAATAACGTTAAAAAAGGTTTAACTAATACTCATTTATAGCACACGTCATCCTTGGTAAATCTAGCTTTGCTTGTTGGCGCCAAAACCCAAAAAAAAAAAAAAAAACTGCCCCTGCGTATACGAAACACGCTTCTCTATCTCAACTCCCGAGGTTTTATTTTCTTTTCTCCCCTACTTCATTCCATTACTTGCACGTCGTCTTCTTTTCTTCATTGTAGATTAGGAAGGTTTTATTTACAGTCCAGATTTGCAAATCGTCGGGCATCCAAGATGAGCTTCTTATCTTCTTCTAGCCTCGCAACCGTCTCCATGGCTATTCTTGAAAAACCCGTTTTGACTACTATGAGTAGTTTCCAATGCTTGATTTCACACCACTGGTCCCACAACGCAATTCGAGGGTTGGTACGGTATAGTTGATTAATGAGCAGTGAAAATTCTGAACTTTGCTTTCATTTCCCACTTAAAAGACAAATAACGGAAATCGGTCACAGATCGATTGGTTGAAAAATGTTCTAATTTAGAAGAAGTTGTAAATGAAAAATATTGAATAATTTGTAAATAATAAAAGATGAGTAGTAAATTATTGACTAAAAAATCAGTTAATATATGATGAGAAGTTGATTCATAAATTCCACAAATTAATTTAGTTATAAATTGAGTTAACAGGAGAAAAATAGGTTTTGATTTAAATATTGTTTTACATCTCATCTGTCACGATTCACTTCAGTTTAATTAATTGGTATTTACAACTGATAATCTTCCCTTGATAAAAGAGAAAAAAACTGATGATCATCTTCCAAGATTTATAATTATACTTTGTTTTAGTAAAACATTTTGTTTATCATTTTTTTTTCTTTTCATTTTTCTTTTGGTGGCATGTTTATCTAGTTTTTTCTTTTTAAAACATTATGCAACTTGAAACTAATCATCCGGCTAATTGGAGAAATTTATTTATAGTTATCTTCATTATGTAATCTTCTGAGTTTCTTTTTTTAAATTTCAATCTATAATTCTCTGCTGCTTTATTCATTTCGCTCATCTGCATCTGGACTCTATATATATATATATAGAGAGAGAGACTTATATCGCTAATTGCACTTTTTTTCCCAATTATCCCCAATCAAACTAATCCACGTTAAGTGTCCGAAACCTATTTAATGATATTATAGCCATTTTATTCAACAGGGAATACTATACAAGTTAAGAGTTTTTTTTTTCTTTAACGAGTTATATAAGAATTGTTAAAAAAATGTATCATAATATAAAATAAATTTTGAGTTGATTCCCAAGTCAATCATCTTAAAGCCTAAGTAATTTTTTAGTTTTGACTCCCAAGTCAATCATCTTAAAGCCTAAGTAATTTTTTAGTTTTGACTCCCAAGTCAATCATCTTAAAGCCTAAGTAATTTTTTTATTTTTGACCAAAAAAAGCCAAAGTAATGACTAACGACCAATCTATTCCAAGTCAAGTCAATCAATGCGGCCAAGGAAATCTTATTTTTTTAAATAAATAAATATATCTGCGTTATGCCTAAGGCATTGTAAAAAGTAAAAAAAAGACCATGAAAATTGCAAAATCACAAGTCAGGGCCTGTTACAAGTCTTGTATAGGTTTTGACGACAATGTAACAGCAAATGACAACAAATATCTGACAAAATACCTTATTTCCACTTTCACAATTTCTACAGTATTTTTTGTGATTTTTCCTTGTAAAAATCTTCTTACATGATTCCACTTATAATTCTAATAACAATTAAAATGTTAGCTAAAATATACTTTTGGTTTTTTAACTTTATATAAGGTTTTAATTTAGTTTTTTAATTTTAAAAAGTATATTTTTAGTCCTTTAATTTTAAAACTGTTAACAAAAAAATAATAATATTGAGATCTTAAATATTAATAAAAAATTTTAAATATTAAAATATTAAGTTTAATTCTCAAAACAATCATGATTGTTACAAAAAAAAGAGTTAAAACTGATAATTTTAAGATTAAAGGACCAAAAATATACTTTTTAAAATTAAGAGACCAAACTAAAACTTTTTATAAAGTTGAGAAATGAAATATACACCTTAGGGAATACTTAGGGTATACGCAACGCACGTTTTCAGGGTTAAGTTCATTATTAATTTTGTTTCTTCTTCTCAAACTGCTAGACTCCTTGAAAGAAAATCTTTGTAATAAAATATGAAACTCAATTTATAGTGTAAATTACACCACAAAATGGATCTTATATTTAGAACCGGATGAATATAAAAATGAAATCTTTGTTATGTCATTTTCCATTTCAAATCATTTCACTTGTCTTGTGCGACTTCGTCATTCCAAAGCTTATGTATTAATCTTCCACAAATCTCAGTGGCCCATAATTTGTTGGATGGCATTCCAACCACGGAGGCTTGATTTCTCTCTTTAAATTTTGTATTGAGTGTTGACTAAAGACTAATCAAAATATGTAGATAAGGACCGATTGAGTTGGATTTAATGGAAAGAACTAATCCCTTATAATATAGCGAATTATTGTTCGAATCAACGCTAAGAGAGATGCTTACATTTAGTGCATGACAATGCTTTGAACAGAATTATGTCTAATAAGATGATGCACATGTGCCTAACAACAAAAAAAACAAAAGGGAAGAATATAATGAGAATGTGGCTAAAACGTATTGGTGTTTTCTTAAAGATATTGATTTTTCTAAATTATTTACAATAATCCCTTAAAACAATATCGTTTATTGAATTGATATAAAATGTTTTCCTTAAAAATAATTTGTATTTAGATAATATTAATTTTCCGTAACAATTTTTTCTAAATGATTTACAATCCCTTCAAGACTTCACAAAAAGTCTAAATTATTATGTTAATAATAATTTGTTCTTTAAATTAGATGCTTTGATTGTATTGCTGTCTAAAATTAGTGGGATTTGCAACACCTCACTTTTATATACTAATAGGATCATTTTAACGTCTGTGAATCACTAACGCAAGGTTTCCGTCCTGGGAAAAGACAGGGAAATTTTTTTTTTATCTTTCCTTTAACATCAGAATCCGTTGATCAAATATTTCAAAGCTTTAGATAACTGATGAGTGATCCAATATCAACCCTGCTTTCAACTTAATCTATTATCATCTAAAATAATTTCATACTATACAATCTTATAATATTATATTAAAAATAAAGCAACGCTCTTGGTTGACAGCATATACGTGCACCTGGCAATGCTCACCTCCTTCTTCTAAAGGATACAAAATAATATTTCCATAAAGCAAGTAAAGTTACTTGCCCGAATATTTTACTATACAATTTACAGAATTATAACAGGTATCTCTGCTCTTCAATCAGCCCACCTTCTTCTTAAATAACCTCCTTGTCCTTCTAGCTACTAGCCTTCACTGTTCATCATAAATTGGGGGTGAGATTCCGAAGAATCCCCGTAGTAGTAATTTCCATCAAACAAATGTGCAGATCACGTAAAGCATGCAAAACAAGCCAAAGTGGAACATAACCTTGCAAGCTAATGCAATTAAGCATTTATGCGCAATGACAGATAGACAAGCTGATTAAATAATGCGCAAATAATTGGCAATCACTGCCGCGCAAATAATTGGCAATCACTGCCCCATATCTATTAGACAAGCTGAATAAATAATGCGCAAATAATTGGCAATCACTGCCCCATGTCTATCAGCTGCACATGATCACGGCTAAATAATCCATGCAAGGAATTAAGGATTACATGTTCTCATGCTTTTTGAATAGCAATATGGCACAAACAGACATGCAGCAATCATACACAAGTGTAAGGGAGGAAAGAACTACTACCTGGTCCGCATCCCTCCAAATCAAACCTTACCGTTCTCCTTTCTTTCTACTTCTTGGTGGGCTTGAGCAGATATAAAAACCTATCATATTAGTAAGGATAGATTAACGCTTGATCCAACTATAATTCATAAATTAAATAGCTCACTTAACGTCCTAGATCTTCTTCAATCTCTACCTTTACTTAGTAGTTGGTCATCATGGATTGTTTTTCTTATTCAACTATTCTTTTGGGAAGGCTTCCTTTCTTATCTCAACCCATATAGTTACTTTGCTTAGTAACTGGTCATCTTGGTCACAAATACTATTTCTATTTATTATATTTTAAGGACAACGTCGTGTCCTCCATTCAAAACCCCATGCTCAAGCCTTCAGTTCGCAACCCATAGTACCAAATTCCAACTTAACAATCCATTATTTTATTATTCACTGACTATATTCCTTAAACATTACTTAGCAACAAATCTGGAAATTTTCCAGATTCACTCTCACATATTTAATAGGATTAATCACCCTTGTTTCAACGACAATCCCTATGAAACTCAAATATACTTTCTCTATTCAGCTCCTCATTCAAATCTGGAAATTTTCCACCTTACAACAATAATTAAATCTTCATTTTATTGCTTCTAAATATAACTTAGAACATCCTTAATTCAAAGCTTAATCAATTTAAGTTCTTCCTAACATCCCAATATTTCAGTTCCCATGTTTAGAAGCTAAACTCATTTTTTTTTCATAAATATAAATTCTTGCTTTGAGAGTCATAAACCAGAAACTCAAATACATCCAACCAACCTCATTATTTTAATATTTCATGAACCAATTCGGCCTCTCTTGACAGCAACAATGTACATATAACAAACATATATGGATATATATGTATATATAGAGAGAGACATAATAACTATATTTTAATCATCCTTCCATTAGACCCCACGGCTTAAAATCCTCATGAACAACAATTTCAGACTTAAGGTTTGCTACTCCCAACGTCCACTAGTCAATGCCCACGACAATCGAGTATATATTCCTACATATATATACTTTCCAAAACCTCATTCTAAACAACCATGGCATCCGAGCGGGTATAAACGTATGTATCTCTTTTTGTATAGCTTAATTATTCTAGCATTTAAGCGTTCCATTTCCCTCAATTATCCTAAAACTCACACAGTAGCTTCAAGAAACTAACGGCCTGTCTTGGTATGTGTAAAACAAACTAAAAATCAACATGCAACTTCATATTCATATATTACATGTTTCTTCTCTCTTAATACCTCAAACCCGATGCCTTTTAACCCAGAAATGCCATGCTCTGTTCGGAAATCATGAAACAGAGGTAATAGTAACGTGTAAGCTGGAAGATTAACGCTAAGCACTTCCATCTTCTCACAAAACGCGATTCCATCACCTATCCTCCACTTTCCCTCACTTCCTCTCACTAGAACTCCAACTCCAGTGACTCAAAACTTGATATCTAACCATCATTTGCAGAAAACAACAATAGAAGAGTGCTTAGGAGGCTCACCTTGTCTGATTAATCGGCTTGCATGTAACTAAAACACCTCCGATCACTCCTCCAGCTCCGCCATGCTCTGCTTCTCTCGTGCTCTCTCTCTCGCCCTCCTTCTCTCTCTGTTTCAAGACTCGGGCGGTAATGGAATGGGGAAGAAAGTGAATTCTGATGGTTATAAGGATGGAGCAACACGTGGGTGTGCATGTGGCTGATTGTCTTGACCATTTTGCCCTTCACAATAAACGTTGTCTTCACTTTGATCCTTTCTATATTTTTCTGAACCTAGAGAATAAACACAGAAATTACTCCACCACGTTTTATATGGATTTTCCTTATCCATTAGCTTTTGTGACCCTGAAAATAATTTCTCAAAAAATTTTAGGTCAAAAATTAACTCATAACTATTTTTCTTGAATTTTCCAAGAAAATAACACTTAATTCCAGAAATTAATCCTTAACCCATTTTAAGGATTTTATGCCTCAAATATCTTCTTCACTATCTCAAATGATCATCCTAAAATTTTCAGATTAAACATAAATCTCTAAGTATTTTTCCATAATTTTCAGAGAAAATAAATCATTTTTCTCTTAAAATTATCTATTAAAAATATTTAAGCTATTTTTGGGGAAATACCTTTTCCAATATGTCTCTAAATCTTAAAAATCAATATTCCATAATTTTCCCCACTTTATTTTGCAAATAAATAATTTTAATGAATTTCTCTCTTTTCTGCTCATCTTAAATCATAAAATTCGGGGTGTTACAGGATTATTTCTGTACTATTAAAATAAGTCAATTATTTAAACAGATTAATTTTTGCATTTTTTTTCTTGAAATATTTTGTTAAAATCATTTTTCTGTATTCTGAGTAATTCTGAAAAAAGGGAGGGAACATTGAACATAATTAAACAAAGGTGAACTTTTGTTTTACCTAACTAGCATTCTCAAAGAAAATATCCAAGGAATTAGCATTGCAAAAAAGAGTTCATTGTAGAGTAAATATGCAAGAGTGTAAAGAACATTAACTTTATCGATAAAATGTGGATATTGAAATGAATAAAGCTCAATATTATATTATTTTTAATAAATACTCGTTACGCTTATATTGCAAAATAGAAAAACGAATTTCGGATTCAGTGAAAGTGTGAAATTTGTCAATTGGGAATTCTTTCTTTTCTGTTCTTTTCTTTTCTTTTTTTAAGGAGGGTTAAGAAAATAGCCTCGTTATCTCAAAGTATATCAACTAATTTTACCCAAAAAAAAAGTATATAAACTACTGTTATGATTAAAAAGAAAAGGAAAAATATATCACAATACAAAATAAATTTTGACTACAACTTAATTAAGTTAGAAGTCCGTATTGCTTTAGAGGAAAGTACGATTATCTAACTCCATTACTTAGAGATTTTGAGACGATCAAATACAGTTATGATTAATAAAGAGTTGACTCCAAAGTCAATCAACTTATAGCCTAAGTAATTAACGACTAATGACCAATTAAAGAGTTGACTCCAAAGTCAATCAACTTATAGCCTAAGTAATTAATGACTAATGACCAATTTACTGCACGTCAACCATCAATATAGCCAAGGAAATCTAATTTTTTTAATAAATATAGTAAACGCCTCCCTAACACATTTGTAAAAATCTGCTTACGTAATTCCACAAATTACAATAATGGTGGTAATTAATAATTAAAATTCTTTGATATTAATATTTAGGGCTTCACGGTTTACGTTCATTATTGGCGCTGAAGCTAATTACAACGAGATGTTTTGAGGTAAAATAAAAATTATGAGAAATAAGATTGCATAGAAGTGAGAAATATTCCTATATATATCGTAGTGAAATTCCAAATTTCACAGTAGATTTAGACGCGCTGAGGATTTAGTTAACAAAGATAACAGATGTATGACATATACCAAAGTCTCTAAAACCAACATATAAGTAAGGACCTTTAAGATTAATTTGCTATAGAAAATAAAACAAGGAATAGCAAAGTAAACGTAGGGTTTACAAAACCAAAGTTTATTATTCATCAAACACGCACACGACTCCTACTCCATGTATATATACTACCTCCAATATCTTATAATTAGGACCGGAGATAGTGTGTGTATATAGACAGTGCTCTCGGGTCTCTACTGTTTAATACAATCGACGGGAGCAAAAAAAACTTTTTTCTGATCAAGATCATGCTCCACCTCAAAATCAATCTGAGCCACATTTCCGTAAATGGGCGTTCCGTCTGTAGGGAGCATTGCAAAGCATATAACATCATTGGATATGAGACTGAAAAAGTTCTGAGGTTTTAAGGAAAGGTTGGCTCCTGTAAAATGAACCTCAAAATTTGGGAAGTTCTGGATGGAGTTAGCATTGTTGTAACACAATTTGTATGGATCCTCCTGTACTATGAATTGGTCAGCTCCAATGGCTTACTTCACCAAAGCTTCAACCTGGTCATAAAAGCTTGACGGAAGTATCGTCAATGTCGTCCTAGAATCAATCACTATGTTCCCATTGCTTTCACCTGTCTGCACCGTCTGCTGTCCAACAGTGATACCTGTCGATGAATGGCCATTTCACACAAACAATTTAGACCGGGGAACAATTCAAGAGTTTAAACTCATAACTTGAAATGAAAATAAACTAATAACCTCAGAGTAAAACATAATACAAGTAGTACCTTCAAGGTTGAGGAAGTAAAACGAAGACAAGGAACCAGGTTGTGATCAACGGAGTGGACACAACCCCATTTCCTGAGATGGATGCTTCTTCCCCAAACCTTAGTTTAGTTGTGGTCTTTGAACTGTGAGGAGGCAGGCAATAGGAGAATTTGCAACCAACGTTACCCATTTGTGAAACTAACGACAAAGAACCTTGACCAAGCCCAACAAGTCCTGCGTTGTTCATGTTGGATCCTCCGTTGTTGTGTCCACACCCAAACACCGTCTTAGGAAACGAAGCAGCTTGGCCGAAACTAACTGATTCTGCGCTCAGTTCTCCCATGGTGTATGACTTATCCCTATACGAATAAAAATACGTACACTCATTTGATGTTCCACATTTAGGATACAGTTGGCCTTGCACGTTGACTGGGGGCAGAGCTTTACAAGGGTCTGAGCCACATAAGAAGGGCGCGTTCTGAGGATAGCACTGAGGACAAGGCGAACGCTGGAACCAAATAAGGTCGCTTCCGGTGTCTGCAAGTGCCCACCTCTCTACAGGTGGAGTCCCAACAGATATCTTTATGAGATAACTTGCATCGTTCCGAGTGGGTCATGGAGGAGCGCCAAAGCGATTAGCTCTGGATAGGGAGCGCGGCGCGACGTTCTGAGCTCGCTCCGAGTGGGTCATGGAGGAGTTGAAGAACGGTGATAATGGCGAGTCACGATGAATGAGGTCGATGCTGAAACCTTTTGGGAGCTTATTATTTGTTGCAGAGACATTAACGAAAAAGGTGGAAAGAAAGAGAATAAGAGTGAAAGTGAGTGAATGAGGCAGCATTTTGAAGAATGCTAGAAAAACCCAAAGGATATGCCACTGAGAAGATTTGATGTGCAAAGAAGGGGCTTGAGGTTCTGTATATAGAAAAGTTAGGTTGATTTTAGGGCTACAGTGGACACGGATTTGCGTGATTTCTCGGTAATGGCCTGCATAGATTCATATTGCTATATTATCTCTCATAAATGTATACCATATAATAGTCCAGTTTGCCTCCAAATTATATTAGTTCACATATCATCTGTATGTCAAACTAAGAGATTTTGTTGTTTAATTATAAATTTGAAACTAAAATATCACTGTTTCTTTCCTTCTCTGCATGCGTTGGGAGTGTCAGCTGCCCCATAATTTTGGGCTCTTTCATAGATATTTTTTGAACTTTTTTTACCATTAGATTCTATATAAAATGAGTGATATTTTGATATATTATTTGTAAAAATGATTTAGTTTTCAATTTTTTTTTACAATTTTTCAAAAATTTAATACTCAAATTTTCTTTTTAACTAAGAGTATTAAATCTTTAAAAAAAATTGACAAAAAATTTGAAAACTAAACTATTTTTTGCAAATAAAATATCAAAATGTCACTCATTTTATGTAGAATCTAATGATAAAAATAAGCTAAAAAATATTTGAAAAGAGCCCTAAAATTAAGGGGCAGCTGACACCCCGGCTCCATATATCTATGGAGAGAAGAGACTCACATTTATTGGTCTCTCCTACGAAGAAAGCCAATCATGCTGTGGACGTTTCCTTGTGGAGGTGGTTGGGTTATAGAAAGAGCTGAGGAAATTAAACAGGAATAATAAATGAGCGAGGAAGGAACATGAAGGAAAAGAAGTGTGAACAAAAGACATGTTTGACGAATATTGGCAGAGAGAAACTGAGAAAAACGAGTAGAGGAAATTGAGAACCAAGAAAATAGGAACAGTTCGATGAGTGAGGAAGGAGTATGGGGTAGAAAAGAATTCCTGGAGAATAGTAGGAAACACCACCAAACCAAGTAATAAATGGGAATAGATGAGTGTGAAAAGAAAATGGATGTTTGAGAAACGCAAGAGAAATAGGAATAGCTGGATAAGCTTTTATAATAGAATGGAGTTTGCTTTGCGTGATTTTTGGGTTAGAAAGTTTGCATTAACGTATCCCATGGGCACATCATAGAACTAGAAAATAGGTTTGCGTTATCTTTGGGTTATACAGGTCTAGCTAAGTCATTGTCATTATCATTTTCAATAATCCAATCAAACATAAACTTAGAGAGCAATACTTATTTTTAATTTTGGATGATATGCAAATATAATTATCATGTTCCATCAAATTAAACTCATTTGCATTCATATTTTTATTCTCATTCTCTTTTTTATTGTTCACATTTCCATTAGAAATAATCCCGTGTAACCAAATAAAGCCTATGTGGGAGAATCTAATTGAATATAAAATTTTACATTAAGTAATCAATATATTGTATTAATTCATATTATTATTAGTATATATTTTCTTTTTTGTAAGACTAGTGATGAGTTTAATTTCCCTTGCTCACCAGTTTTTTTCCTTATTCATAAACATTATTTTGGCCTTGAATGACGCATCATCAATTAAAATAAATTTGGGTTAAGATGCAAATTTTTTTTGAAGTTTTTATTCAAAAGTGTTAGGCATCTGCCTCGAAAATTTAAAATTGTAGCAATATTGCTTCTACTAAAATTTTATTTTATTCATGTTAACAAACACAAAATGAAATGAAAATATGAATTAATTACTGATTGAAGTCATTGCGATATCCAAAATGAAATTACAATTAGAACAAACTTTTTATCACCAATAAGAATTGGTCTACTTAATAAAGAGTTAGCTCATAACTCACAAGATCGTGAATTCAAATCACATTGCTAATGTGAGGACCTTGTTAGTGGCGGATCTATAAGTATCTTTGTAAGCACTTCTTGATTCTGGAAATATGCCCTAGCACTAATAAGCATCCAAAACCAACTCACCAAGAATTTTTGTATTAAAAAAAGAACAAACCTTTCATCACTCCTCCCTTGAAGTTATGAATGGTGATGCACAAAATTAAGGAAGACAAAACCTCAATTCAACCATCTTTATAGATTTTAGGGTCACCAACCAACTAGATGGTTAACACTAACAACTGAATGATCATTATTCAATAGCTAACATAATTCAAATTTCCGGAAATTCATAAAAATATAAAGCTACAAACCTTTTTCGGCTGCATTACATATATCATACGCGTAATCTAGTTAACAAGTTGAAACATTATATTTTCTTCTTTATTCTTAAATTTGATACTAAAATATCACTTTTCCTCTCTCTTTATTGATTGAGAGTTTTGCTGTAGTCTAAGTTCAAAGGCTTTCTTCAACTTGTTAAAGCCTAAAACCGTCACTATATACATGTTGATCTGCAAATAATTTGCTTTGCAAAGAAGCCAATCACACTAGCTACGATAAACGTATGTGAAGGGGAATTAGAGAAAGAGAAAATAGGAGTAAATGAATGGGGAAGGAGCATGGGGGAAATTAACAAGTGTGAAAGTTAAGAGATACGTTTGAAGAATGGTAGGAAAAAACAAAACGAAAGAAAAAAGGAGCAATAAAGGAAAAGGATGTGCGAAAGAAAGTGCGCATGTTTGTTTTATCGAAGAAGGAGCTTGACTTTGAAGAAAGAACGTGAAACATAATACTCACTTGTACAAAGTTTGGGAAGTTACATAATCTGGATGATAAAGGTATTTTCTGTAACACAATTTAAATGGAGAGTTTTGTACTATTGATTGCTACGTATTTCGCCAAATTAAGCTTCAACCTGCTCATCATAATAAAAGCTTGATTTAAAAAATGCCAACGTTGTCCCAGCATCAGTTATCATATCTGGATTGTTTCGACCTTGATCTGTACGCTGTTTTTTTGTCCAAACAGTGATACCTGCGAACAACCATTTCAATTATTACTAGACAATTTAGACCATGAAATAAATAGTCATATATAATTTCACTGCATTATTAAGAGACTTCAATTACGATGATTTGCACGAATTATAATTGTGTTCTTGAGACTACAATTGCGATTTTCAGCAGCTGGTAACATAGGTTGCAATCACATGGGACTCTCATATCAGTGTTTCAGGTTACTGGCACTCAATCCTACCTAGTTTGTTCATATATTATTTATATGTAAAAATTTAATTTTTGCACGAATTTGATTTTTCCACAAACACATTTCCTGGTAAAGACGACCAAGAATAAAGGAAACTCTTCCTCCTGTGTCTTGAAAAAATAAATGTGATGCCTGGCAATGTGTGTGGAAGTCGTTCTTGGTGAGATCGATTTTCATGTAAATTAATTAAACTCATTCAAGTTGTGAAGGATTTTAAGTATGGTATTTAAGTAAATATTTTTCATACTACTGCGGCATCTCAATAATTTTTTCTGTTCAAAGCATATCTGTTAAAAAGCCCTCTTGATCGCTATTCCGTCTTTCTCTCTCTTCAATTCTACAAGTGCTTTCTCCTCCTTCCCTGCTTCCACTTTTGTTTCTTGTTTTATATGAATGAGAATGGAATGAATGGAGTAGGAGGCAGGTAAGGTTACCAAATCTCGAAATCCACGGCATCGCAGAATGTTCATTCGACAAAGCCGTATATAGGTGAATTCGCTTCTAATTTTGTTTTTGTTTTTTGTTTTCCTCTTTCAGTGTCTCATGGAGGTAGGTGAAGGTTTCTCTTTTGTTTGTGATCCTGCATTCCTTTTGGACACTGTTTCCTCTCATGGTGGAGGTTTCTTTGTGAAGTTTCACACTTCACAGTTTTTGTTTATTCCATCTCTCTCTGTCTCTGTTTCTTGTATCTCCAGAAGAATTAAGAAAGAACTCTTCCCTTTCTCCATTATTGAGCCTTTTGTTTTTGCACATACAGTTAGGGTCTATTTTGTGATGGTATAACATAATCGGATCATTTAAATCAATAGCATGCAGAACATTACACTCCTCGTACTAATTTCTTTTCATTATTATTTTTTTAAAATTTAAGAACACAAGATATTAGAAAAATTATCCAAAAAAATTTCGTCACAAAATTTATTGTCTAATGTTACATGCAAGTCTTTTTCGACTGTATGTAGCATATTTTCATCAGTATACAAATATCTTCCATTTTTCGCTGATGTTTTACATATATAATCAGAAAAAGGCATGGTCATTAAAAATAAGTTACACCTATATTATACCTTTAAATAAATCTTAAGTATCTTCTTTAGACAATCAATTTAATAATGAGGGTTTTTTTTTAACAATTTTCTTAAGCACATTTCATACCTCCATTTTCTCCCACGGGGCTTTATCAATGGCATGATCGTAATTATGATTGCTAGGGAAATAGGGGCGAATGTGCTGAGGCCCCTTTTTTTTTTTTTTTTTGCCTCCTCGGGCCGGGCAAGACAGGCCTACGACACTTTCGCTTCATCCTCCGCTTGCCTGTTCACGGACGCGCCGCTCTAGCCTCTGCTGCTCTGTCTCCGGCGAGTTTGACCTTTGCAGAGCCGTGGATCTCCGTCGATTCAGTGTAAGCATCAAGCTTGTCATTCTGCTTATTGGGCCTGTGCTATGGATGTTCTGTTCACTTCTCTTTTTCTAATATAAACTGGGCACTTTGAAAATCTCTGTTGGTTGGTTTCTTCTTGTTCGTAATCATCCCCAAATAACTTTTTGGTTTTATATCAAGTTCCCTTTTTTATGCTGCTGAAGAGAGTCGTTTGCTTTATGATACACATTCCGATAAAGCAGGCAAAATAATTTGCTTTAACGATGCACATTCTGAGAAGCAGGCAAAGTGCCTATCTGTTTGTGTGATTTCGTGGTCCGAAGTTTTGTTTATTACTAGTGCCCATCAATTTCTAATAGGAATATTATGATTATTATGATGGTTAGTGGATTATGTATCTCATTGTGAATGACCGGCTATTATTTTTGTAATTCTGTTCATATCTTTGTTTCTGCTATTGAGTGTGAGGATTTTGATGTTAAATTTACTATCATATTCTATGTAAAATGTGTGATCTTTCGCTGATTTACTGAAGTTGGACGTCATTTTACGCAATAAAGGGGCACGGAGAAGTGGTTATGTATATATTAAATTCAAAATTTCTGAGTTTTCCAAACCACGCATGCAACCAGCTCAAATTGATGCAATTTGCTCGTTGTGTTCAAACCATCGCGAATTCTTGTCAAACTTTGTTCCGTTCAAATCAGTTTCTAAAGGAGCTCTCAAAATCTGGCCAAATTGATGAAGCCCGGATAGTGTTTGATAGTCTGCCAGAACGGGATGAGTACACTTGGAATACTATGATAGCTGCTTATTTTAGTTCAGGAAGGCTAGCTGAAGCAAGAAAGGTTTTTGACGATATTCCTTGTAAAAGTTCTATCACTTGGTCATGCCTTATTTCTGGATATTGTCAATATGGGTATGGATATGAAGTTTTTGATTTGTTTCAGCAAATGAGGTTGGAGGGTCAAAACCCCAGCCAATACACTTTAGCAAGTATACTAAGGGTATGTTCAATGTTAGGGCTGATCCAAAGTGGGGAATTGATCCATGGGTATGTGTTAAAGTCTGGATTAGAATCTAATGTATATGTTTTGACTAGCCTTGTTGATGTGTATGCCAAGTGCAAGCGCATATCAGAAGCAGAATATCTCTTCAAGTTCTTGCCTAACAGTAGAGAAAATCATGTTCTTTGGACATCTATGCTTAGTGGTTATGCTCATAATGGGGATGGTCACAAGGCAATTGAGTTTTTCCGTGATATGCACAAAGAAGGGGTTGAATTGAATCATTTTACATTTCCAAGCATATTGACAGCATGTTCTGCTGTTTCATCTCAATGTTTTGGGGAACAGGTGCATGGTTGCATTGTTCAGAGTGGTTTTGGGACCAACATATATGTTCAAAGCGTTCACTGGTTAATATGTATGCAAAATGCGGAGACCTGAACAGTGCTAAAAAAGTATTGGAAGCTATGGAGGTTGATGATGTTGTTTCATGGAACTCCATGATAGTTGGGTGTGCGAGGCATGGGTTTGAAGATGAAGCTCTCCTTTTGTTCAAAAAAATGCATGCGAGAAATATGAAGATTGATAATTATACATTTCCATCTGTCCTAAATTGTTGCATAATGGGCAGTATAGATGCAAAGTCTGTTCACTGTTTGGCAATCAAGTGCGGATTTGAGAATTATCAGCTTGTTGGCAATGCCCTTGTTGACATGTATGCCAAAATTGGAGACTTGAATTGTGCATATGTGGTGTTCAATCAAATGCAGGAGAAGGACGTTGTCTCATGGACTTCCCTTGTGACTGGTTATGCGCACAATGGATCCCATGAAGAATCCCTGAAGATGTTTTCTGACATGAGAATTGTTGGAATAAAACCTGACCAGTTTGTTGTTGCTAGTGTTCTGAGTGCCTGTGCAGAACTGACTGTTCTAGAATTTGGGAAACAAGTGCATTCAGATTTTATTAAATCTGGCCTTCAATCATCACTGTCGGTAGAAAACTCACTTGTGGCCTTGTACGCAAAATGTGGATGCTTAGATGATGCCAATTGCATATTTGACTCTATGCAAACACGGGATGTAGTTACTTGGACAGCTCTTATTGTTGGTTATGCACAAAACGGTAAAGGAATGGACTCTTTGATGTTTTATAATGCAATGATTTCAAGTGGCACAAAACCAGATTTTATCACATTTATTGGTTTATTATTTGCTTGTAGCCATGCTGGACTTGTAAACGATGGTCGCATGTACTTCCAACAAATGAATAAGGTTTATGGAATAAAACCTGGTCCTCCACACTATGCCTGCATGATTGATCTCTACGGGCGTTCAGGAATGCTTAATGAGGCTAAAGAATTGTTAAATAAAATGGATGTCAAACCAGATGCAACTGTGTGGAAGGCACTGCTTGCTGCGTGTAGAGTTCATGGAGACATAGAATTGGGACAGATGGCAGCCCAAAACCTTTTTGAGTTGGAACCCATGAATGCTATGCCTTATGTTCTGTTGTCTAACATGTATTCTGCTGCTCACAAATGGGATGATGCTGCAAAAATTCGGAAGTTGATGAAATCAAAGGGAATAGTTAAAGAGCCAGGGTGCAGTTGGGTTGAGGTAAACAGCAGAATTCATATCTTCCTATCTGAAGACAGAGGGCATCCTAGAACGGTTGAGATATATGCCAAAATAGATGAAATAATAATAAGAATCAAGGAGGCTGGCTATGTTCCAGATATGAATTTTGCTTTGCATGACATGGAGAGGGAGGGAAAGGAGATTGGGCTTGCTTATCACAGTGAGAAGCTGGCTGTTGCTTTTGGACTTATTGCTTCACCAGCAGGTGCACCAATTCGAATTTTTAAGAATATCCGAGTTTGTGGGGATTGCCATACTGCTATGAAATACATATCAAGAGTCTTCCTTTGTCATATCGTTTTGAGGGATTCAAATTGTTTTCATCATTTTAAAGAAGGACAATGCTCTTGTGGAGATTATTGGTAGAATATCGTTGTATTCTTGAAGGTCCCTTTGTCAGGCACGAGGAGAATAAAGCATCATATATTTAGGGGGGAAGATTGATATAAAAGAGTTGAAGTATGTGCGGGGTTCACTTTTCTTTGTATCTACTCCCTATAATCTCTCTATCTCTGACAAGTTCTAGATTCTAGTCATATGCTTCACAAAATTTGCTCTGTAGATTTCTTTCTTTTGCACTGTTAACATCAAGTGTCATCTTAGCATCGAATGTTTACATATTTGTCACAGGTATGGAAATCAGGTGCAGCAATTAAAATTTGCCTCAAATTCAGTTGAGTGAAGAACAAATCAGCAGGTAGTGCTGTCCTTGACCTTGGCTAAGTTCAATTTTCACTGATTTGGTGGATTTTGGGAGTGGATTGGAAACTTATAAAATATGGAGGATTAACAGTGACATTTACATATTTGAGGGCTTTTTCTGAAAATTCTAAAATTATATGGACTTAATTTAAAATCAATAAAAAATATAGGACTAAATATCTTTTTTTCTTTTTTTCTTTTGGCTATGTAAAAAATCAAGCTATATAATCTCAATCACACTTCTATTATTACTGTTTACTGCTAATAATTTTCTTTTTTTCTTTGGCGAAAGAATCCAAAAATTATTTTTATTTATATAGTGTTATTCTTTTTTATTTTTCATTCCATTCTAATTAGATGTTTCCATCGCCCTCTTATTAATATCTGAAATTATTCGATTGATGTTATCTGACATAAACTTAATGAAAATGATGAATCCTATGACAAAAAGCAATTTTGGACATTTTACTGACACTCAAGTTAAAGAACTACCTTTTTTGTACAGGAAAAAAAAAGAAGAAAAAGAACATAATCCATTAGCTTTTGGCAACTTTTGAAAATGAAGAATCTGTTCTGGCACAAGTTTTTTTTCCTATCCAATTCATTTCTATATTCCTTGTCTGTGAAGCTCTTCTTATGGAGTTAACATTATGCAGGTATTAAATGGGGGTTATTGATTTGTGCAACACTACTACTTTTCGGCTCTCATCACTACCTACTTGTTCATTTGGGAGGAATCAGAAGTTTGTGGCAATGGCCTCCACCATTCCTGTAGAAAAAGTCAATAAATTAACTGGTGACACCTTTATTAGGGAGCATCTCAGGAAGTTGTCCCCTTACCAGCCCATTTTGCCATTTGAGGTCGCTCTTATCATCTCATCAAACTCCATTTCTACCTGACTATAGCCACAATGGCATCTCTCTTAAAAGTGCACTGGATAGTTATTAAATTATTTCCAAATGTTTTAGCTTTGGGTTCCACAGTTGGGCTTTTTAGCACACTCTTTGAATCATTACTTTGGATTAGAAATATATTTGTTAATGCTCCACAATAATTTTATTCTAATTTGATGTCAGGGTTTGATATCAGAGCCCAAGTTCACTGTACAATTGCAAAGACCCTGTTCATTGCACTGCATTTCAATTTATTAACGAATGAAGGCATGTTGCTGTAGGTTTTATCTTCTCGTCTTGGGCGAAAACCTGAGGATATTATCAAGTTAGATGCAAATGAAAACCCTTATGGTCCTCCTCCAGAGGCAAGCTCTAATACTTGTCTTTTCACTTTCATGGTATTGAATGTTGGGTATGATAATAAACAATGACAGTAAGGATAAAAATTATAGTTCAACTTTTGAATGTTTATAAGATTTTGATGCTGAAGTTTGTTTTTGGGCTGCGTCAGGACTTGTCTGAGCATTTCATCTATATGTTATTTTCTGACCAAACTATCAAAGTTTCTGACAGGTTTTGGAAGCCTTAGGATCAATAAGATTCCCTTATGTCTATCCTGACCCAGAAAGCCGTAGATTGCGTGCAGCCCTGGCCCAAGATTCAGGCATTGAGTCAGAATATATTCTTGCAGGGTGTGGTGCAGATGAGCTCATTGATCTGATCATGCGGTATGGAACATAACCTTTTTGTGGTCTAACAAGCGTCAAATTATTATTCACTGTCTTAAACGTCTGCTTAGGATGACTTAATGACTGAAAATTATTCCCTTTTGTTTTTCCTTTTTTATCCTTTGAGTTTTTATACAAGGTTTGTGTATGACGCAGTTGTGTGCTGGATCCTGGAGACAAGATTGTGGATTGTCCTCCAACCTTTACCATGTATGAGTTTGATGCTGCAGTTAATGGGGCACTTGTTGTCAAAGGCAAGAATGCTATTTCCTCCAAGCAACCTATATTATGTTGTAAATATATTCCTATCTAAAGATTAGAAATCCGTTCATACCTGATGAAGAAAATCAGAGATTCTCAAACACATTGAACCATAGATTGTAAATTTATTTAATCTCTTGACTAGACAAGTAAGAAAACTTCATCTCTTGATGTGTAGAATGACATATTTTAGTATACTAATTGTAAACATTTTTGTTACCAGCTCAGTGTGCTTTGATTTTCATGTCGGATGTGCTAAACCTTCTGTGTTGTTTATGCTGCAGTTCCGAGGAGGGAAGATTTCAGCCTGGATGTAAAACGCATAGCAGAGGTTGTTAAACAAGAGAAACCCAAATGTATATTCTTAACGTCACCAAACAATCCAGATGGAAGGTAACTATTGAGTTGTCTTTGCTCATTTTGTGCATGCTTGTGCTGTTTGATTATTTTTCCATTGTGATTTCCTTCATTAGAGCTCATAATCAACAAATTTAGGTATTATTAGAATGTTTGGAATCTTTACGCCCAAAAAAAAAAAAGTTTGGAATCTGATTCGAAGTGTCTCATTAAGATTTCAGGTATTTTGCATAGTCCTAGTCAATAGTCATTCACTTTATAAAATACTCTTCTGGTCCTATTTATAGGGTAAAGAGAGAAGATTTTTTTTGTTTTACTTGTAAGGTACTAAGAGAAATTTTTTATATGATTGTACAATTTTGTCCTTTATTTATTATTATGTTGACTTTGTTTATATGAGGTATAATGGATAATAAATAGAGATAAAGTTGAAAAGTTGTTGAATTTTAAATGAGAGTTGATAAAGTTCAAGGTTTTTCTTAATTTGTATGAAACATGTTGAAAGTAACTTATAAATACGACCAGAAGAGTAGTGCGTGGTGTTGTAGTGGGCTCTCAGAATTTGTATGACTTTGGTGCTATAATTTGGTTTTATCGTCATCGTCGTCATCATCATTATTATTATAGTTTTCGTTTCCACTAATTAGAACATAATTCAGGCTAGTTTGAACTTTATTACATCATTGTATGGCTACTTTTCCTCGGATAAGTTGTTTGGAATTTGTGTATGGAATCTTGATTTGTGTTTGCCCAAAATGTTTATCAATTCTTGTTGATTTGGTATAATGGTTTGGAAAGAAAAATAAAATGGCGGTTTTAAGGCTTTACGGAGATTTTGTTGGTGTATTTGATTGGAAAGAAATACTAGGATGCATATGCAACTCTAAATAACTTGTAGGAAAGGATCTGTTCTCTTTTGGAGTATTGGAGTCTCCTTGCCTTGTATGTATAGAAATTGCGCTTTGTCATTTTCTTTGATCATTTTCCCCCAATTTTTTGGGCTTTTCTTTTTGAGGCTGTCTTATTATTACCCTCCTTTGTAATTCTATTCCTATCTAGTAACTTTTTTCTTTTCTATCAAATAAGTAAATGATTAAATATGTACTGAGATTTTCTTTCTTTCAATTTTCCATTGGTTTGAAGTTATTTATTTTTGGTTGCTTTTGATTGCGCAACAGTATAATTGATGATGAAGTTCTCTTAAAGATACTTGATCTTCCCATACTAGTGGTGCTGGATGAAGCGTACATTGAGTTTTCTGGAATTGAGTCGAAGATGAGTTGGGTGAAGAAATTTGAGAATTTGATTGTTCTTCGGACATTTAGCAAAAGAGCTGGTACATTAATGCTTTTTTCCCCCCATTTTATAGGTTACTTTTTGATTGGAGCTCGCATTTTACCTTCACTCTTTTTGTTATAATTTTGATCTTCCTTTACTTATACAAGAAATTTATGCTCTTAGTATACAAAAAATCTAGGTAAACTGAACATATGGAGTCTGATTCCCCCCCTTGTTCTTGTAGCCATTACTCAATAGTTATCTCTCTTTTTATTGCTCTTCTAAACTAGGGGTAGGAGGGTCATTTCCACCCTTGCAAAAATCACTTTTATTCTTTTTTTCCCTTTCTACTTATTTCCATTGAGTATCAAATGGGCCCTTTGCAATAGGATGGAGGACTCTTGTGGTCTTGTCAAAAGTCATTGTCTTATGTTCCCCAATAATGCACAGATGCACAAATGAGGGCTTTTGTTTGAAGATTTTGGTAGCTTTCGCTCCAGATACGGTCAAGTGGTTTGTCCGATTACAACATATTGCTTTAGGTGTACGTGGATAGAGAAGGGGAAGACTGTGATAGACCTAAGTTCACAGTAACACCAATTAAAAAGTGGAAAGAAATCTATATTCATGGGTGACATAACGGAAAATATACTCTATTATTTTGGTGAAAGAATTTTTATCGCAAGCATTAATGATGTTAAAAAAAAATTTTGTATTATGATATCCCATCTGTGGATACGATGTTGAATAGTTTTGTTATTTTTGATATGGTAAATTCTTATGAAATGACTATTTATTCTTGTCTCAATTTGAATTCTGAGCCATTAAATGCTGAAGTTCCAAAACGAATAACTGTTTCAGGTTTGGCTGGACTTCGTGTGGGATATGGAGCTTTTCCTTTGAGTATAATTGAGTATTTATGGAGAGCAAAGCAACCTTATAATGTATCTGTTGCTGCTGAAATTTCTGCATGTGCAGCGTTACAGAACCCTATCTATCTAGAGGTAAATTCCTAATGATTTTGAGAGCAAAACTTATATGTTGTTTGTGTGACTAAATGATCACGGCCTCCAATTGAAACCCAAATCTAACCAATCCACTGTGACATCCAGAATGTTAAAAATGCTTTGGTCAAAGAAAGAGAAAGGCTTTATGACCTTTTGAAGGAAGTTCCATTCCTCCGACCATTTCCAAGCCATTCTAACTTCATTCTTTGTGAGGTTACTTCTGGAATGAACGCCAAGAAGCTAAAGGTACCTTCCTATCTATTGGTTCTTTGCTCTTTTGCCAATCATATATACATATATACAGATATATATATATAGTCCTTGAATCATGCAATCTTGTATGCTATTGTTTATTGGGGACTTGGATTAGATTTTGAATCATGTGAAATGTAGGAGGACCTTGCACAAATGGGTGTGATGATTCGCCATTATGACAAGAAAGAGCTGAAGGGTTATGTTCGTGTGTCTGTTGGGAAGCCCGAACACACAGGTATCCTAATGGAGTGCCTTAGAAAACTATCCTGACCCTTGTCTCCAGAACCCTGTTGGAAATTTAACATCATTAGTTGACTCTGGTTTCTTCAGATGTTATCATGTCCGCGACGAAGTTGGACTTAATATGGTTTGCCTTTCTTAATTTTAGCAATTAATTGAAATTATCATGAGAACAAAAGACAGGCCCAGTCTTAATATATTTGGCCCAAAAGTGAGGGGAACTGGACACAAACAGTGTTTTGCATTGGACAATTTTTCTTGGCCCAGATTTTCTCCATTTACAAAGTAAGCACAGAAAGGTGTATCTACCTTTCAATCTGATCCTTTATCCCTAAGATTTCAATATCTTCGTTTTTGTTAACAATTTTCAAGTTAAATGACTAAATGCATGTTTTTTAAAATTAAAGGGACTAAATTGAAACTGTGTCAAAGTTAAAGGACTGAATAATATAATTATGAGGTGTGAGCTCTTACGGAGCAAAGTTTTGTGTTTTTCTCCCTCCCCAGGAAAGTGTCAGCGGGTAAATGGAGTTTTATGCAAGTTTATTGGAAAATAAATTAAAGAAGGAAAATGACATTTAAAGTTAGATAAAGGTTGATATAGATTGGTACATGAAAGGTCCATGAAAATCATTGTTGGTCTTGTCTTCATATAACTTGAGGAATATGCCTTTCAGAAAATTCCAAATGATTTGCTGAAATTGTTAAGAAACTGGCCCAAGAAAATGACATTTTTTGTATAAAAGAAACGGAACCGATTTGAACTCCATTTTCTGATTGTGACCCCTCCAAAGCTATTTATAGTTATTTAAAACTAAATATTACTTTTCTGGTTTTTAATATAAGGCCTATTTAACTAATTTGGTTATATTAAAAAAGTTAGGTAAATTAGTTAATTATAAGAAATATGACATGTTTTTCTTAAAATACCATAATTTTTTTTTAATATCTTCCCTCCCTTTTTAACTTAATCTATGGTTCAGGGAATATCTACAAGGGTAATTTTTAAAAAAAATGATAAATATGAGAAATAGGTCTTATATTTAAGATCAAAATTAACTCAATAATTAAGTCTTATATTAAAAATCAGAAAAGTATTAGAAATAAAGACACATTATGAGAATAAGGTCATTTACCTGGGCCCAAACAAAATGGTCACTTTCTATACACTCCTCTTATCCTAATTAAGTGTTAGTCCAAATGGAAGAGATTTGTGTATGTTAAATATCATGTCCTAGGTTAAATCCTTAGGGCGGTGTGTATGGAAAAAAACATTATTGGGAGGAGTTCCCGCTACAGCACTTGACAGTACTCCGAGATATTAGTCTCTTACCATTTGAGTGAAAGGAACCCTGGGCAACCAAAAAAAAAATTATTTGGGTGGAGGAAGTATATTTTTAATGTAAATCACCACATTAAATTTATTTTATTCATAATTTTACTCCTAATTTATTATTCTTTGTATTATTATTTTCTTGGAAAGTAAATATATTAAATATAAGTAAAATTAAAAAGTTATTAAATTTCAAGATATAATTATTTTTTATTATTTCAGTAAAATATGTTATAAGTGATTTATCATTACGATCATATGAGTAATCTTCATTATCTTATCCTTATTTTTATAATGCTTATTTTTTTAAAGTTATATGAGCTCTTGTAGAGCAAAGTTTTGTGTTTTTATAATGCTTTTTTAACCACATTATTTACAATTTATTTATAAGTAGTGCGATTTGTTACAAATTTTATATTATATGTTAATATTTTTATACTAGTTTTACCATCATATATTGATTAATGATTAATCAACTGGCACAGGCACATAAGCAAAGTCAAATTCATTAAAAAGGTGTGGGGAACCATGAATCCCTCGAGAAAATTAATTAAAGTATCTTCTTTGCTATAGTGCGTGCCATGCCGACCCAAATTAGGAAGAGAATTAGCATGTTGCAAATTTTTAGTTCTTGATCAAAGATTCCTCTTTATGTACATTTCACAAATTTAATTTTTAAAAAAATAATAAATATAAAAGACTAAATGAATTAATATTTTATATTTAAGAATCAATTTAACTCCAACCAGCTCCTATATAATGACAGAAAAGAAGTATTATTTTTTTAATTTTATATTAGTTTTTGAAATAGTAAAGTTAGATATCGCTTGCATTGCAAGAGATGTAGCCACTTGAGAATGAGGACCACCTAGAAAACTATAAGAACCGTCCATTTTGACACACAATGCAAGTGGGGGAAAAAAAAAGGCATTGGAACCTTCCTCTTTCTCTTTATCTAAAAGTTGATTGCCTCCAAAAGAGAAAAGGACTAATAAAAATAAAACAGAAACTCAAAAAATAATTTTATCCATATAAAAAAGGCTTTTATATTTACTAACTAAAATCATTTATAATATTAACCACAATTAAATTGAGCAGAAAAGATTTAATACCCTTTAAACAAAAAATATTAAATTCTTTTTGCCACCCAAAACATATTAAATTTAGGTCTTATAATTGGGGGAAATATATCAGGAAACCTATATGTATTTTGAGTTTGACAATTTTTAAATATGGATCAATTACTTGTATTAAATATTACTTAAATACTTGTCACAAAATTATTATTTAATGGTGATTATAACACTTAATTTTAATACTCATATTTGTCGGCAAAAAATATTAATACTCATATTATAAGTCTTATCTTCACGGACGACAAGATAATGCATTTATAATGTTGTGACTCTAATGAAGTTATGACATATTTAATCACTTTAAAGAAAAAAAAAAAAACCAAAAACTCTTCCGGTTGACCACGTTGTTATTGTAGTTTACCTAATCTCTCATTCGCCCAAAAAAATTCTCTTAATTAAATGGGAAAAATACATTTGTTGTGAAATATGCTACTGTCTTAATATAAGATCTAAGTATAAACTCTCAATCTACTTTGTCTGTCATATTTATCTATTATCTTTTAAAATAACCTTTGTAGTAGTTGCACATATTAAAAATTTTGTTTAATACATATGATTAGTAAGGGTATTTTAAAAAACTTAACACCTATTTATTATAAATAACTAACGTAACTAACTTTTTAATCTACTCAAATTAATCAATTAACTTATATATTAAATATCAAATGTAGTATTATATTAGGAATGGGAATAAAAGCGAGTGATTTTGAAAGTGACTTCAAAAGATGAGTATGTGCATTTGTTGTGGTTCAAAATTGAGGGGCAATTGAAAAAATTAACAACATTCACGCCAAACTTTTGCCAAACTGTAAATACAAAAGAAGACGGAAACAATTTTCAAACCTAGTTGAATACTTTATGGGGGAAAAAAAGAATATTATGAAATGAGAAAGCTACCTGATTTGGTCGGTTAGACTTGGACCCATTACTTTGATAGTTGACTAAATAATATTTTTAAAATATTTTATTAATTCATATCTCATATTTTTTTATTTAAAAAAGTATCCTTAAATTTTTTGAAATTTAAAATGGAGATTGGCGTTTGCATTCAGAGGATAAATTACAAAGCGAAGATGCTAAAGCCATCAAGTGAGTCCTATTCCCATGGCGTGTTTGGTTCCTTGTTTGAACCTAACCCTGCCCAAAATGTTTGAATTTGAGTTGAGGATGTTTGCTAATTGAAAAATAGTTTCATTAAAAGAAATATATAAAGTTTTGAACTATTATATTGATATATTTGTAAAAATTTATATTTGTTTAATATTTTGAATGATCAATATATTAAATTAAATTAAATATATATAATAAAATACACTTTTGGTAAAACGGTAGGATTTTTTTTATCCAAACCCTAAATTACGTGGTATCTATCTAAGCATAATGATACCAAGTGCAACATTTATCTGAAATCAATAATTAATGCCGACTAGTCACAATAATGTTCCATCACATCCCTATATACTAGTATTATAATTATGATTCCATAAATACATGAGTCAAGGTCAAAATTAATATGGATAATGGACAGCCTCTTCTATGCTCTATTAAAATCGCTTTCCTTATCATTGTTTTGATTAATCAAATAGAATGTTAGAAAAAGTGACACGCATTTTTTATATAAATAACAAACTTAATCAAATTTTTTTAAAATTTGTTAAATTAGTTAATTAGATTTTATATTTAAAATTTGAGAGGATATTGAGCTAACTTAGCTCCAACGCTAAGGAAGATTTGACATACACACCAGCTCATCGTGGTGAAGATGATAGGATCCATTCAAGAGAGTTAGAAGAGAAAAGAATAGAAGTAGAGTTTTTATTTGATGCTGGATGCATTTAAAAAATACTTCAAAATATTGGATGTACCTAAAAAATATTTCAAAATATTAGATATACCACAAAATACTTTAAGATATTAAATGCATCTAAGAAAATATTTTAGGATGTTAAATACATAGCACCCTAAAAACTAACAAGGTTAACTAAACCTGTCTCATGAAAATAAGTTAAAACTCTAGTCTCTAAGTCCTCTTCCTTATTGAGAGGAGGGATAAAATTTTCCTTCCCTTTCTTATTTTTTTAACCAAACATTATTAATAAGGGAAGGGAAGTAAAATCTCTTCCCTCCATATCCTTTCAATCAAATAGGTTCTAAAATATCTCTCTCTTAACAAAATTATTCAATACGAAAAATAAAAAGAATGAGAAAAAAATGTAAAATTAATGAAAGTAATTTATAAAAAATATTAAATGATGAAGAGAAAGAAAATTGAGATTTGGTAGCAAAATTTTTTTTCTCAATTAAGTATTATATTTAGAAGCAGGAGATTAACTCATCAATTAATTTAGTCTCTTAATTAAAAGCTAAGTAATCCTACAATTTTCTTCACAATGTGATTTAAAAAAAAAACAGTTGATTTCTTCTTCAAGCTTCCTAGAGGCAACAGCAAGTTGGGATGCGGTGAATATCTTATATGATGAAATAGCAACTTGAGAACGTGAAGAAACCATAACTAAGCATGCTCAATCAAGTGGTTAAATGGTTGCTTTCATTTGGGCAAATTTCAATTTCATGATTGCAAATTTTTTAAACCAAATTTTCAGAGTCCTAATCATTGATTTTTTTTCACTGCAAAAATCTTGTGGAAGTTTTTTGGTCCGGTGTCATGTATAAGAAATTTGTTATAATTGTGATTGGCATGAAGGATTGAATTAACAGTAAGGATCCTTCCTATCCAAATTCCAAACTTTCTTAAAGCTCAAGTTAAGGGCAGTGGCTTGCTGCGCCCGTATGGTGGAAGGGGAGGGAAACCAAACGCGGTATTTCAGTAAGAACGTCAAATTATGAGGGGTATTTTGGGAAATGTAATATTTTCTTTCTCTCGTTTGACTAAATGCAGACAGGGAAATATTAATGGCACAGCCGAGAAGGGCGACGCTACTGGGAAAGATAGAGGGAGGGGAAGAGGGAGGGTGAGAGAGCCATCATTCTCTTCTGGAAGGTTTCAAGTTGATGCAGACTGAGAGAAATGTTGATGCATGAAAGTGAGAGAGGATAATAACGTTTGAATTTTTGTTTTGGCTTTGGCATTGTCTTTGTTGCGGAACTGCAGAAATGGCTCTTCCTCTGAGAGCATCATGAGAAATCTAGCGGCAGCTACGACCTAGAACAATGGGAAAGAAAAAAATTTGTTCTTTCATCAGGTAGCTTTGGTCACTGTAATATTCTGTTTTCTTTTGCTGGTTTTGCGATCTTCGCGCTTTTTGCTATTGACGCCCTTTGCTTCAATGTGAAGTTTACCTGCTATCCGTGTCTACGGTGCTCTTGTTGGCAGTAGTTAGAATCAGAACCCTAGACTGGTAAACTTGAATTTATGGAATTAAGATGGAGATAAGTGGAAGATCATTATATATTTGGAGTTTCTCGGTGACTCTAGATTGCCCAATTGGCTAATCCAAATATTTCTTTAGTTGGTGCTAAATTTTCCTTTGCTGTTAGAATAATGATTAATAAATATGCCACATTCTATGGTTGTTATTGTTTTCGACTTAATGACTAAGTGAAATTGTTCTTGAAATAAATTATTTCGACCATATGTGACTACCATTTAGCTCATTAAATTCCGTTTCCAGGATTACACTTGCACATTAGATGTGTGCCATTTATTTATAAATGAACTCTTTCTAGATTTTTTCCCCTCAGACATCTGCCTGCTTCAATGTCTCAATGATGCATAAATGTGAGTTCCATTAATCTTACAAGTTATATGATGGCGTTGATTTTTGGGAATCCCATCTGTTCTGTTTTCATTCAACTAATCTATTATTAATACTGCAAAAGTTTGTAGCTTCTACCTGGCATTACTTAAGCACACTCACGAGTCATAATCCAAAGTCTGATTAGATAATCTATATGATGGTTTAATGAAAGATTACTAAAATGTTGTTGCGCTTATTAGATTTAGAAAAGGAAATGAGTGGAAAAGATTTGGTGAAGAAAGAACTACGAAGGATATGACAACTACCTGCCACGTGTATGATTTCAGAGTGCCCCATACCTCCTCCTCCTCATTGTCATCACCACCACCAACACCGTTATTATGGTTGCATATATTTGATAGCCACTGATATCATATAACTTCCAGTAATAAATTTTTAAACAATAACTTGATTTAAAAAGAACAATTCTTCTTAGGCTTCTTAAGTTCTCTTTCCTCTGGACAGTGCTACTTACTGAGTAATGTGTATTTTATTAAACACAAACTGTTTATTCCATTTTGTTCTTTTCCATTCTTTCCTTTTTCCTTTGTTTTTTTTTTTGGCTTCTATTTGGCCTCGGGATGGGGTGAGGGTTTTAGCTATGGGAGTGCTTCGGTACTTCTCATCATCTTTAATAATGCGGTAAATGTTATATTTATTCTGTTCATTAAAAAGTAGCTGTACAGGTCAGTCCCAGGCGAAAATGATTTGTAATTTTAGTCTCACATGGATATCTTAATACTGATTTATGACTATCTTAATAATGGATTATGAATCTTGAGGTATTGTATCCAATTTCTCATTTGTACTCCGACACCCCATTTACATAATAGCCCTGAGTTGTTTGCAAAATGGAACCGGTCTACTGCCCAGAAAACAACTGAGTTTCAAAATTCAAAGTTGTTAATGATATGCTTTAATAATTTTATGGTAATGATTATAGATCTAGGTTCCTTATATAGGCTTTTAGCAAGTAGGAACATTAGTATTTCTCAAATAATTTTATTAAATTTTCTCATTCTGTAGTTTAACATTCATACTTGATTACAGATGCATCATTTATCTGTTTCCATCAGCAACATCATTTGCATATTAACTCCCCCCCCCCCCCCCCAAAAAAAAAAAATCTTGTCTTAATTTCCTTGCGTTCCCAGGGCAATTGCTTCAGAGTCAAGTTGTGCTTTGGAAGAAAATTAGGCAGGTGTTGAGAATTTCTAATGTTGCTGATGCCCTTTTACTATTCATTATGACGAACTGAAACTGCTCAGTCACTGAAAATCTGGAACTTCCTTGTGGTTTGTCCTCTTAATGAACTTTTATTGAAAAAAATGATGATCTGATTCAATGCAATGCCATGGAACCGGGAAATGAGGAATTGCAGCCAGCACCACCATTAGTAATGCAGGACCATCTGGATGCCATGCATACCAATGGAAGGTCTTCTGACCTTAGTACATCAGATGTTAAGCCTGTTCTTAATTACTCCATACAGACTGGTGAGGAATTCGCTCTTGAGTTTATGCGAGACAGGGTGAATCTTGGGAAGCCTGGATTTCCAAATGCTGGTGATCCCAGTTGTGCATCAGGTTATATAAAATTGAAAGACATTCTAGGTATCAGTCATGCCGGATCTGAAAGTGGGTCAGATATCTCTATGCTTTCAATTGTTGAAAAGGGTCCAAAAGAGTATGATAAAAAGAACTTGTCATTACCTGAAGACAGAAGCAATTATGGGTCAATTAGATCATTACCAAAATCTTCATTCAATCAGGACAATAGTCGATTTGTGTGTGGTTATACCTCTTTTGGAGGCTCTGATAACTCTTCAAATACAATGAAAATTCTTTGCAGCTTTGGTGGTAGAATATTGCCTCGGCCAAGTGATGGAAAGCTAAGGTATGTTGGAGGTGAAACACGCATGATCCGCTTAAGAAAAGACATATCTTGGCAGGGGCTGATGCATAAAACATTGTCAATCTATAATCAGGCTCATATACTTAAATATCAACTTCCTGGGGAAGAGCTTGATGCTTTGGTATCAGTGTCATCTGATGAGGATTTGCAGAATATGATGGAGGAATGTAATCATCTGGATGATAGAGAAGGATCACAAAAGCTTAGGATGTTTTTGTTTTCGATGAATGATTTAGAGGATGCTCAGTTTGGTCTCAATGGCCTGAGTGATGATTCTGAGATCCAGTTTGTTATTGCTGTCAATGGCATGGACTTAGAATCAAGAAACAACTCAACACTTCTTGGTATGAGCTCCTCAGCAAATAATTTACATGAATTGTACAGGCACAATAATGACAGGGAGACTAGTGGAATTGCCATAGGAACTGTAGGTACCAGCAATGCTCCCCTGACCAGTAAAATTGTTTCATCATTAACTCTCCAGTCATCCCAGCCAATGCCACAAACTTTATCAAATGGTTATGAAACCCATCCACAGTTTTATGGTGATCAGATGGTACTCCATGGGGAAACCATTAGTCAGTATCCAATTCATCAAGACCTTAATCTTTCCCACAACCCTGCTTTTCGAGAGGCTCCCACTACCATTCCTCCTCATGGGATGATTAATCTACCTAGGATTTTAAATGAGGGCCGTTTACCTAGTGGATTACCAGTTCAGAATTCCAAAATACTGGCAATGCCAGTGGCCGACATAGGTGGTACTTCAGTCCAACAGGGAAGTGACCCTGAGAAAGTTTTAGCCATGCAAACACCATCTGCTGTTCCTTCTCAACCGTTTTATGGCTGCTTGAAAAATAATTTTCCTGAGTCTACCATAGCTGTTACTTTACAAGAGGGGCATATGTCTTCATCACCTTCAGCCAAACAAGACTCACAACAGGATAGCCAAGAGTCGTCTTCTACAGCTAGCAGTGCGTTTGTTCCTGCTTATGTTGATTCCCATTCCAAACCATATGATTTGAGTGGTATTCACCCTCCTCCACTTCCAAAGAGAGTGTACTATTCAGAAAGTACTCCCAGAGAGCGAGTTGAGACACTGAATCGTTCCTCAAAGTCAGATGATACCCAGGGGTCTCAATTTCTTGTGTCAGATTTAATTTCTGATATCAACCCACAGGGTTCAGTTGCAGAATCTGGTGACAACATGCACAATGGAAATCTAGCCAGTCGTCCTGAGGAATTGAACAGTGCAGCAAAGCCCTTGCATGCAGATCTCCACACTGTTGATAATGGATTTGCCAGACCGCCAATGCATGTGCCTAGTGCAAGCGGTCAGTCAAAATTTAAGCTATCAGAACATGTAAACCCTGAATTGAAGCAGGTATTGCCAAACAATAAGTCAAGTAAAGATGTAGTTAATGAAGATCAGTTTAATAAGTTGGAAGCTGAAAGTCATTTTAAAGATAACCATGAGGGGCCTCTGCTGGATGAAAACAAAAACAGTACTCTGCAGCAGCTTCCTTCTGTTAGTCGTCACGATGATCCAGCATCTAAATTTCCGGAGATTAATTGGGGTGACACCTCTACAAAGGAGACCAATGATGATTGTGTGACACAAGCACTACCTGTTTCTTCTGCTGAGAACCCGGCTGAGGATGTTTATCAAGATTTACCCTCCAACGTTGTTTCCAAGCAAGCACAAGGTCTTCTTATTGATATTGATGATCGATTTCCCCGTGAATGGCTTTCAGATATGTACTCTAAAGCAGCACTTGCAGAAGATTCATCCTGTCTACTTCCGCTAACCAAGGATGGAATTAGTGTAAGCATAGCCATGGAAAATCATGAACCTAAAGCATGGTCATATTTTCATAAATTGGCACAAGAAGGGCTTGATAATGTGTCTCTTATTGACCGGGACCATCTTGATTTTTCACCTGCACCAGGAAATGAAGCCGGGAATGATAAAATTCACCTGATTACACCTGTAATGACTGATAGAGTTTCTTTACATCATGTGGAACCCCACCCCAACCTTGGTGAAGAAAATCAGAGAGAATTGCATGGAATGATTGGAGCTGAAACAGCTGAACTGCAGTCAAATCATGGGCACCAGTCCCAAGTTAAGGAAACTGAAAGCATGCAGTTTGATGCTATGATGGGAAACATAAGAGCTCAAGAATCTGAATTTGAGGTATGCTTCTGATGACCTTTTGGTTTGAGAATCTGTTCAGATCTGCGTTTCTTCTGACACAATTTTTGTCCCCCATGGCTTCAACCTAGGACGTGAGTGTTGAAAAACAAAACAGTAGTCCACCACCTCTTGATGATCCTTTAGGAGATGTTGATATCAGTACCTTGCAGGTATGATGCTTGTATATATTTTTTTTTCAGTTTGATGTTGGTCTTTTTTTCTTTTTCAATTTTTGCTTCCTTTTCTTTACCCCCAGTGGTATAAAGAATGCTTTATTAAGAAAGTATTTATGTACTTTGATTTCAAGGGTGTTCACTTATCAGATTGCAGAAGTTTAGGATCAGCTCATTTGCATGAATGATGTAAATATAGGTCCGCCACTCAATAATGTACATTCATGATGGATTTAATGTTTAGTTAATATATTATACCAGGAATTTTAGTTTCTTTGCTCTGGATGGAACCTATTATGTGGAAATGCAAGCCTGAAACAGTGTCAAGCTCCCTAAATGGGAAAAAAAAAAACACTATGAATTAATAGTTTCATTGGTCTCCTTTGAGGATTACTTGCATGATAGATGAAGGGACAGTTTATGATCATGTTGATAGATTGATCCCCCGTAGCAGTCATCAAATCATCTTTCTGAAAACATGTAGAAATAGTTTTTTTAATTCACGATTTTATGTTCTTTGAAATGTTATTCTAGGAGTGATTTGTTAGCTGTGTCATAATATATTTTCAATTCTCATTCTTCCTGCTTTAACTCCTACTAGCACAATCCTAATTTTTTTGAGGGGAAAAAAAACTGTTTACAGTCCTCTGATCATTATTCATCACAACGGTATTCAAACACGTTTATAGATCTATTCTTAATCATTTCTTCCGTCATGTAGTTGAGGGGACAATGTTCCAAGTAGTTTTGAGGCAAGCCTTAATTTTCCATTTTGGTTTTGCAAGGGTCAAAGTTTAGACCACTTGATCATAGAGGTACTGATACATTGTCAGGGAACACTTTAACGCTAAAGTTTAAGATGTTAAGTAAAGATGAATAAATAGTTCTATTATAATATCTAACAAATCTCAGTAGATTGATGGACCTTGCGTTCCTTTTTTGGGGGGTTTGAAGTGTTAGATATCATTTATGGGCCTATAACTCTTGACCAATTGCTTTTGTGAAATGTTTTGTAGCTGGATTGGTAGGTCCTCAATGTTTTTCATTACATGGTGGAATTTATAGGTAATAAAGAATGAAGATCTTGAAGAGTTGAGGGAACTAGGTTCTGGTACCTTCGGGACTGTTTATCATGGAAAATGGAGGGGGACAGATGTTGCCATCAAAAGAATCAAGAAAAGCTGCTTCACCGGTCGATCATCTGAACAAGAGAGACTGGTAATTTATCAGCATAGAATGTGCCAATTATTTATTTATTACTCCTCCGGTCCTAATTATAAGACCCAATTGACTTATTTGAGGAGATTAAGGAAGTAAGTTAAGTTGGTTATTTATAATAAATAAGTGTTGTTATTCCTAAAATATCCTTACTAATTAAGTATATTGGCTAAAACTATCATTATTAGAAGGATTATCTTGAAAAAAAATGCATAAATATAAGAGAGAAAATGGATTGGGTCTTATAATTAGGACCAAATAAAAAGTCAAATTGGGTCTTATAATAAGGACCGGAGGAGTATTTTTTAAAGACGTCCTATTGAAAAATCTTTCCATCTCACAAACTCTTGATTATAGAATTAATGATATGGATATATTTCCTTCCTTCTTCTAGACTGTAGAGTTTTGGCGGGAAGCTGACATACTTTCCAAACTTCATCATCCAAATGTGGTGGCATTTTATGGTGTGGTCCAGGATGGACCAGGTGGAACGATGGCCACTGTTACTGAATTCATGGTGGATGGTTCTCTTAGGCATGTATTACTTCGCAAGGATAGGTAAAGAATTTCTACCAAGTTTTTTCTACATGTAAATTGAGTAATTAACTTATTTAGATTATTTCATTTGAGGTTGAGGCTTGCTCCTGCCTTATATTTGCTAAGTAATAGGCATGTGCTAATAAAAACTTTCTGTTTTTGATAGAAGGCATGATGATCTCCTATTTGTTTTGGATATAGTTTCAAATTAGGAGGCTGTCTGAGCCATAGGCACCAAAGTGTTAATCATGTCAAAGTGGTCAAGTGATGGATTTGAAGTTGCCAGGCTGGTTTTTCTCTAAGGATTTTAACATAATTTTGATTGCAGGCATCTTGATCGTAGGAAGAGGCTGATCATTGCCATGGATGCAGCTTTTGGAATGGAATATTTGCACTCAAAAAATATTGTGCATTTTGACTTAAAATGTGACAATTTGCTTGTGAACATGAAAGATCCTCTACGGCCAATCTGCAAGGTACTCATGCGGTGATCATTATCTCAACTGTGCTGAGAAGATTAACAAATTTCCTCTTCCAGGTTGGAGATTTTGGGTTGTCAAAAATCAAAAGAAATACCCTGGTCTCTGGTGGTGTGCGAGGGACCTTGCCTTGGATGGCGCCAGAGCTGTTGAATGGCAGCAGCAACAAAGTCTCAGAAAAGGTAAATTATTAATCGGTCACTTGTGCAATGTCCAGTTTATGGAAGCTACGTTAGGCCTAAGCTTGTTTGGGTTGTGCAATGTCCAGTTTATGGAAGCTAGTTAGGCCTAAGCTTGTTTGTGTCAGATTACATGTGTATCAAGTTTTTTTCTGGTAGTTTTCTTTGTTTGCAAGACTTGAACCTGGAATATTAATTTTTATTTAGGGGACTTAGGTGTCAATATCACTGGAACCAATAACTATTGATCCTTAGAAAAGGTATTTTAACTGAGCAATTGAGTTGTAGTGATCTCTTATCTAGATGTTAAATAGTTGCTATCTCACATGATGAAATTCTCCTATTAGTCAAACTCATTCTCTGGTATTCAGGACTCACCCTTCCCTATGACCATCGATTGGTGCTCAACTCCTCTGTGTGTGTGTGTGTGTGTGTGTTTTTTTTTTTTTGGGAGCATCCTTATTCTCCTATTTATTCTCTCATTACATTTGGAAATCTTGCTTTTGGGTGTGCTATGATTTTTCATCTCTTAATAATCATCACGAATGAAGCCCTGGAAGCTAATGTTTTCTTAATGGCCATCTTTATTTCTCTTGCAAATGATGTTTGATGAATTGCTTTTTGATCTGTAGGTTGATGTGTTCTCCTTTGGCATAGTTTTATGGGAGATTCTAACGGGTGAGGAGCCGTATGCCAATATGCACTATGGTGCAATTATAGGTATGATGATTTTTGTCTTCTTTCGTTTATCAATAGTAAAGCCTCAGCTTAAATTTTGCTGCATCCTTCTTAATTGGTTTCCTGCGTCTTTGTCAAAAGCTTAAAGTCACAAATTTTTTGAACTTCGCTAAACATAATGCTCGACAGCTAAAGAACAAACCAGAGACAACTTATGACGACAAGTTTTGAAGGAATCATTTTCAAAAATCAATCTGGATCTCTTACATTCATAAAAGTGAATTAGCATTTGAACACAGTTACATTCTTTTGTGTTATTATCTTCTATACATGTCACATACAGAATCCAATTGGTATATTCGAACACATTAATGATGACAGATATAAACAACTTCCGAAATAGTATGTTAGTATGTTAGTAAAGTTCTGTCTCTGCAGGTGGGATAGTAAACAACACATTACGGCCAACAATCCCAAGTTATTGTGATTTGGAATGGAGAACACTAATGGAGCAATGTTGGGCACCTAATCCTGCAGCCCGGCCATCCTTCACCGAAATTGCTAGTCGCTTGCGTGTAATGTTGGCAGCAGCTAGTCAATCCAAAGCACAAGGCCACAAGGCAGCTAAATGATTTTAAAAGAGATACTCATGCTGGATTTCCTTCCCCATTCTATACATTATGCCCGTTAATACTGTCAAATTAATTCATTGGATGATACCCCGTTTAAGCAAATATTTATACCAGGGGTGGTGAGAATCTTATAGGTTTTGTCTATTTATTTTCTTTTATCTTATAGTACACTGGGCAAATTTATTGTTGTATATGTACTGCTACAGAAATGTTTATTTTTGAAACGTAAGTTGCATGTATTAATTCAAATAATTATAAACAGAAATGCTAGTTGCAAACTGAGAGTTAAATTTAAAATTTAAATATGTTATTTTTATTTGAGACATCTAAGTTTGCAGTTGCTTGAATAAATATTTACTCCTTATTTTTCAGAAAAATTTGTGTGATCTTAATTTCTTGACTATCATTAATGAACACTGTTGCGACTTAATTTTTTTTCCCAGAATGTTGGGACTTAATTATTATTATTCTCCCTTTAAAAAAAAAAAATACATGCACCTCAAGATCCTAAAATCTAAATACCTAATTCTTTTTGACATCAAATCTAAATGCATAATTGAAGGTTGTAGATACATGAATCGTAATTATAATAACTAAGGGAATATTAAATTACTGTATACTACCTCCGGTCCTTAATATGGAAAACTAACTCAGGATTTATATGGAGGTGTTTGGATGACACCAAACTATGGTTTGGAGAATAGCTTCTGCAGAATAACTTATAGGGAGAATAGATTTTGTAAAAAAGTAATTCTAATAAAGTGAGAATGTTTGGATAGTTGTTATCAGAAGTACTTTTTATATGTACAAATTACTAAAAAGGACATAAGTTATGTGATAATTACATAAAAGATAGATTTTATAATATGTTTGAATTTAAAGAAATAAATTTATTGATAATATTTTTTTACTAACATAAGTAATAATAATATATAAGAAAATATAATTAATAAATAATTAATATGTGTATATATATATTTATAAAACATAATATATGTTAATAGAAAAATAATTTTGTCCTATTCACTAATTAAATATGTTGTAGAAACTGACGGACTCTCCAACAGCATAGAAAATTGATGGAGACCATTATATTATACAGGATGCTTTTTTTTTTTCTTTTAGTCTTCTCTTTTCTGAACAGCGAAGGACGAAGGCGGAATAAAAAGTGAGGAATGAATTATTAGGGGCTGCTTTGTCATATACGATTTGATCCACACCAACGACCAGAAAATTGGAGCAAAAAGCAAATTGAAGCTGCTTCATCTGAATTCATGGTTTTGGGGTCCAAAACCATAGTTTCAGATTTTTTCTCCCTGTTTGGCTGACTTATTCCCCAAACCATGATTTGGGGAGACACCCAAACAGGCTCTAAATCATCTGATAATCTTTCTATTCTTATTATAAAAACTATTTAATTAATTTTGGTAAACTAAAAAAATTAACCAAATTAATTATAATATATATGATCTGATTTTCCTAAAACATCTTTTCATAATATTAAATTATATATTAATTTATAAGTTAAATAAAATATTTTGAGAAAAAAATAATAAATAGAAAAGACAAGATAAATTGAAATCTTATATATAATTATATAAATTAACTCCAAAACTATTTCTTACGTTTTTTTTTTTTTTTTTTTTTTGATGAGTAAACTATTTCTTACGTTAAAAAGTCACAATTGTGGTACAACTAAGAATTCAAATCCAATGACCTCTACCTTTGTTGGAATAACGACCCAGCATTTTCTGATCAGCACATGATTAGCATGCCCCTCCTGCCTGCTCTTCTCAATGCCAAATCTTGAACATGTAAAATCACGTGTGTCACGTGTCTCTTCCAACCCATATCCTTCCCACACTGGAATCACTCATTCAGAATTGGAATTTGAAAAATAAATGTTGCATTAGTAGTGTGATTTACTATAAATTTTAAACTTTCTAACTTTTTGCCAACAAATTTTAGACTTTGTATTAATTGAACATTAATATGCGTAAATGCAAATGTCAACAATTAGATACAATGAACGTTTTTCCTGGAAAAAAAAAAACCAGAGTTTAAACCAACATTTTAGTATAAAATTTGATTAGTATAGTAACGGTTAAAAAATTTAAATAGGATAATAAATATTTTTAAAAATTTAAAATTAAAATTCTTACAATGAAAAGTAATAACAACGTCATTCAAAGTTTTACGTGTATATATTTTAAAATTATAAAATAAAATTATTTTATAGGCATTTATACTTCTTAATTTTTAATTTGGTAACTGTGTTTTTTTCTTAGTTAAATATTTCAATTTTTTCTATTAGTATCATTAATTTCTATAACTTTGCTCTATTAGCACCATGAGCTCTTATACATGAACTGCCAACAAAGCAAAATTAAAGTACATGTAAAATGGGTTTCCCAAATTATAAATTACTCCTCCGGTCCTTAATATAAGACCAATTTAACTAATTTGATTAAATTAAGAAAGTTAGGTAAATTAGTTAATTACAAGAAAAGTGACACATTTTTCCTAAAACATCATAATCATCTTTCTTAATACTCCCTCCTTTTTCTATTTAATTATGGTTGAGAGAGTATCCACAGGGTAATTTAGAGAAAATTGATAAATATGAGAAATGAGTCTTATATTTAGGATTAAAACCAACTCAAGAATTGAATCCTATATTAAGGACCAGAGGAGTAGTATGTTTATAATTTGGAAAAAGAAATTACATATGCATAGTACATACACTGAAACATCTTAACTCTGCATTAAAAACAAAAGATTGCAAGAATGCAATATACTCCCCCGGTTTTAAATATAAGACCCATTTTGTGATGTATTTTACACCACAAAATGAGTCTTACATTTAGGACCAAAAGAGTAATATTAAAAAACAAAGGGAAAGAAAATGTAAACCAATACGAAAGTACTTATACCAAAAGTGGAAAAGCGTTGGTTGGCTACCACTGCACGACAGGAATGGAAGAAAATGACGGGGCAGCTTTTGGTGTTGCCTCTGTCCATTTTCATTGTCTTCCACACGTATTCATCAGAGTGAGCTGAAAGCTCAACCAGAGAAGCCTATGACCATGGAGTCAACGTTCAAGCCCGATATACTGAAAATAAGGTTGTTCTTCTCACAGGTACTATATTTCTTAAGTTTCACAGCCTTTACTTTTCTCTTAGTACGCAGAACTATTCTTGTTCTTCTTTAAAGTTGTGTAAATAGTATGTCGTGCAATTCAATGGAAGTGATCTTGAGATGCATTTGTTTACCCATTGATGTCTTAAATGCTTCTGTCGATAAAATCAAGTACCAACTTGAAATTATCGTTGTTTTCCACTGTACTACGATTACTGGAGAATATGACGTTACGGAGAGGCTGTATTGAATGTACTGAAAATCTATTAAGTACCCGAAGATAGAAGATGCTTTAGCAAGCTTTAAAACTGATATATAACACTACTTTTAGACATAACCTGTGATTCACATCATTGAAAACCTATGATTGCTTAAAGAAGGCATCCTTCAAAAGAAAAGATGCTTAGGTAGATGCGTAAGTTCTAATTGAGCAGTTACACCACAAGGTAAGGCGTTATGAATCCTACGTTGGAAAATTTTACAAGTGTTGTGGAGTTTATAACTTCAAGAGGTTCTCCTTCTTAATAAGCTAATTTTTTAGGATTGGTTATGCTTATCATATTGGCGCTTTCAATGAAAGTCGGCCAGTGGAGCCACATGGGTCCCACATTAGGGAATCTCTTCCTCCTAATAGGCTATTTTTTTAGGATTGGACTCTCTTCTTAGGTTTATACTCATCGCATAAGGTTTGGAACATGATGCAGCCAATTTTAAATATACTAAATAGAGCGAGATGCAGGTAGTGATCAGATGTAAATCTTTTTGCAGTTATGGATATTAACTCGGTGGCCACGTTTACAATGTGCCATGAAGCATTAAAATATCTCAAGAAAGGAGGACAAGGAAGAAGCTCTTCTGGTGAGGGAACAATATTAAACATCAGTGCTACCGCTCATTATACAGCTTTTCGGTATCAAACTCATGTCTCTGCAGCTAAGATCTGTAGCATGTTGTCTAGCTATTGAACATCATGTATATGTACTTGCATTCAACCTCAAAATTTTTCCTCTCCAATAGGCGGCTGTTGATGCTGTTACCAGAAACTTGGCTCTAGAATGGGGAACAATATTAGGGTCAATGGGATTGCACCCGGTCCTATTGGTGACACTCCTGGCATGAGCAAACTGGATCCTCAGGAAAATTTAAAAAAAAAAAAACAGAGATCACATGGGGGATAACTAGGATATTGCCATGGCTGCTCTCTACCTAGTGTCTGATGCGGGTAAGTTTGTTTATGTCCGAGTATTTACAATTAGTGTTTCAAAATTATTTATGTTTTGCTTTATGGGAGATAATGTTTATTTTTTGGTTGGGGTATATTTTCTTGGAAAAATTCCAAAAAAGTGACTGTTGAATTTCGAAATGATAAATCAGGAATTACTACAAAAATATGTTGTTATTTGCTTTGTAAATGTAGTCATTTTCTTTATAAGTGTAGTAACCAATACTGATTTGTCATTTTGAAATTCAACAGTCATTTTTTTGGATTTTTCCTATTTTCTTTGTATTCATTGCAGTGCTTTTCAATCAAATTCTCTGCTCTTGTTTTCCACATCTTTTTAAGCATCAACCAGAATCATTAGATGTATTTAGATTTTAGAGTGTTGTTATTTTTCTTTATCTTCTTTCTCGCAACCCGCTAGCTCTGGACTACATAATCAAGGATTGGTGCAACATATCTTAGAATAGAGAGCATGCAGTTTAGACCATATGCAACAGATGCAATGCATTAAGATTGTTACTTAACCTGAAAGGCATTCAACGTTTTCAACCAATGCAGGGATTGGCATTTTTTCCAGCTGAGATGACTTACTTTCTTTGTTTGCTTGTTTACTAGCTCTTCTCCTTCGGCATCCTGTTTTCTTGTCTCTGTGCTTGTAATATCATGTTTGTCCAGTTTAATGCATTCGATTATATTGAGGGAACTGAACTGACAAATTCATTGGAATGGGATTTTTCTCGATCAAAAATTGTTATAATAATTGAGTCTTGCCTTTTTCTTTCCTTAAAATTTGCAATCGCCCAAATTAATTGGAGCCATTTGGTATGCAGAATGAAAACAAATAGGAAGGAGGGAATGAAAAATAACTCTTGTTTCCCTAAATAAAATAATAATGAAGATACAGTCACCATTGAATAATGATAATCTATTTACACTAGAAAATCACATCGTTTCCTTATATTTAAATTTGTTTGTTCATAAAAACTTGACGTCCATTCAAATTCTTGAAGGAAAATTTGTCAATGGTACCACTCTGATAGTTGATGGAGGACCATGGCTGGGCAAGAAGGCAGTGACGCTGGTTTCCCGAGCAGTAGAAAGAAGGATTCAACCAGCTAGTGTTCCAAAAAGCAAGTTGTGAAAATGAAACTTCATTTTCTACGAACCTGCAGATTTATTTCTTTTTACAGATTACTCCCTCTGTTTCTTATTATAAGAGACGAATAACCGAATTACGTTGATAAAAAAAGCAGTTAAAATTAGTTAAGAACAATCAATGTGTAAAAAGTATATTTTTTTTTCCAAAAGTGCCCTCATTAATAAGAAGAGAGAGCATGAGAGAGAACAATTAAATTATTAAAAGAAAGAGAAGTGGGAGGGAGAGAGAGTGTGAGTTAGAGACAATAAATATGAGTAAAATAGAAAATCAACACAAAAAAGTAGAGACAACTTTTAAGTGTTTCTTATATATAGGAACATGCTATAAACATTAAATGTCTCTTATAATAAGAAACGGAACGAGTACTATGGAGTTTTCCTATACTCATTGTGCGAATATTAATTCTCCTGTTTGTACTGAGAAGCTTTCATATTGTTTTGATCTTTCTGTAGAACAATAATTTATAGTCGTGGCTGGTTTTTGTATGCAAGATCACCTGTCCTTCAATTAGTAAACATAATGTTTCATTATCTTCTACGTATAATATAATGACTCTAAAGTACCTTTGAAAAAGGCTGAATAAGGGATCAAGTAGTAATTTATAGCGCAAGGTGAGACATGCCACTTTGGGTGCAAGCAATAAGTAGGTAAGAAATATGTTTTATTTCCGAGCATGTCCTTACAGTAAGTTAAAAAAATTTGAAACAGAACGTATTGAGAAATATAAAAAGAGAGTGTGATAAAAGAAAGAGAATAAATAATTAATGATAAAATTTTTTAAAAAAATATTAATGTGAATCGATGTGTGTTAATTTTTCTAGAATATTTTTTTTAATTATGTGCACTGTAATCAATAGAAATACTTCAAAAAAAAATTATAATTTGAAAAACAAAGTCTTATAACAATAAAATGAACACTTTGGGTGTGTTTAAGGGGTGTTTGGATGATAACCCAAACTATGGTTTGGGAAAAAATCACCCAAACACCCTTAAAAAAACCAAAACCATGGTTTTGGGAAAAGCAAAAATTTTTTGCTTTTGGAAAAAAAAAAGGAGAGTGTGAGAGCCTATAGGATATGTATCTTGTTTTTTTTTTATAAACATTTTTTTATAAATATATTTAATCTTATATCTTATAAATATATATACATATTAATTATTTATTAATTATATTATCTTATGTATTATTAATTATGTTAATAAAAATATATTATAACAATTTTATTCCTTCAAATTAAAATATATCATAAATATATTTTTTTTGTAATTATCATATTAACTTATGCCTTTTTTAGTAATTTGCACATGTAAAAAGTGCCTCTGGTAACAACTATCCAGACACTCTCACTTCTCAAAATCACTTTTTCACAAAATCTATTCTTTAAAAAATCTATTCTCCCCAGAAGCTATTCTCCAGAAGCTATTCTCCAAACAGGTTTAATTATATCCAAACACCCCCTAAAATTGCGTTTAGAATTGCGTTTCAATCTTGAAAAGATGCTTTTAGCCTGCTTTTGTCTATTTATTATGTTTGGAATAGCTTAAAATAAATGAAATATAAAAATATAATTAATTAATTGTTAGTATGTATATACTACCTCCCGTCCTTATTATAAGACCCTGTTTGACTTTTTGTTTGGTCCTAATTATAAGACCCCAATCCATTTTCTCTCTCATATTTATGCATTTTTTCTAAGATAATCCTTCTAATAATGATAGTTCTAGCCAATATACTTAATTAGCAAGGATATTTTAGGAATGATAACACTTATTTATTACAAATAACTAACTTAACTTACTTTCTTAATCTCCTCAAATAAGTCAACTGGGTCTTATAATTAGGACCGGAGGTAGTATATATTTAAAAAATATAATACTAAAATGCTTTTGGAAAAAATGATTATTTTTTTGGGGGCCAAATACTGTTGTGAGAAGGAGCGAAGCCGAAGAATTTTCCTAAAGAAAAGAGAGGAAGCTTTTGATTCAATTCTTATGGGTATTTTTGTCAAATATTGTTGGGCAACTTCTCACGAGACATAATTATTAAGGACCATTTTTTCACTCCCAGAATTTGTGAAAAATTTGGATGTTTGGATGAGATCTAGACCAAACCAAAACGTAGGGCCCAAAAGAATTTTTTTCAGATTCCCTAACTGGCCCTCGTATTCCACGAATCACTGTTAAGAAGTTGTTTTACGAGTTATTTGAGCACGAAGTAGGAATAATTTAGAAGTGGAAAACGGTTGGTTGGCTGCCACCACACGACAGGGATGGAAGAAAATGACGAATGGTCTCTGAAATTAACGGAGCAGCTTTTGGTGTTTGTGTTTGGAAGGAGTTAGTGTTGCCTCAGTGCCGCTGTCCACTTTCATTGGCTTCCACACGTATTCATCAGAGCGAGCTGAAAGGTCAACCAGAGATACCTATGGCCACGCTCTCAACGTTCAAGCCCGATATACTGAAAGGCAAGGTTGCTCTTCTCACAGGAGGCGGCTCCGGAATTGGCTTCGAAATTTCCGCTCAATTTGGCAAACATGGTGCTTCTGTTGCCATCATGGGTCGACGCAAGCAAGTTCTCGATTCTGCTGTTTCTGCTCTCCGCTCACTTGGAATTCCGGTAATCTATCTTTTTATGCTATTTGTTTTCGTCTTCCATCACTGGCCTTAGACGTTGTACTTTCTTATTCTTGAACTGATCGTATTCCTCTTGTTTATGGACCCGCAAGTTTGACATTTCCTGCTCCGAAGTTTTTGAAAACTTCATAATATATGTGGTATGATTTTTCCAGCTCTGACCTAATGTTCATTAAGGACAAGGGGTATGATTTTTCCAGCTCTGAGCGAATGTTCATTTAGGACAAGGGGACCTGTAGTGTAACTTGATTTCTAGGTGTATTCATTACTGTTCTGCATTTTGTTGATTTTTGCCAATGTGTGTAGCTTATTAGTAATATAATACGTAGAATAATAGCTCATCAATGACTTTTCACTTGTATTGATCCTTTTGTTTTACTTAGGCTGTTGGTTTTGAGGGGGATGTTCGTAAGCAAGAAGATGCGAAAAGAGTTGTGGAGTCAACTTATAACCACTTTGGAAGGATCGACATTCTTGTGAATGCTGCAGCTGGAAACTTTTTAGTAGCAGCTGAGGATCTGTCTCCTAAAGGATTCCAAACAGGTACTGTATTTCTTATGTTTCACGGCCTTTATTTTTCTTCTCTAAAGCTCTGTAAATGGTATGTGGTCCGATTCATTGGAAGTGATTTTGAGATGCAGTTGTTTACCCTTTGATGTCTTAGAAGTTTCTGTCTATCATGACAAAAAGGAGGATGAGCAGAAGACAAAAGACCCTCATCCTCCCGTCCCAAATGTTCAGCCATTTCCTATCTCCCGTCTTCTTTTTTTCTTTTCTTTTCTTCCTCTTACTAAATTAATTTTAGAAGTTGCTGGTAAATTTCATAATGAAGTCAGCTTGAGTTTGACAATGCGGAAGGCGTAATAGGCGCTGTTGTCTCTGTCGTTAAGAGAAATACACTTGGAGAAACGTTAAAGACATTAATACGTTTAAGTCAGCTTACCATATGGTCACATTTCATAATGAAAACTGAAACTTATTTTCATGATACTTCAATACAATCAAGAACCAATGTGAAATTATCGTTGTTTTCCACTATCACTATGATTATTGGAGAATATTACCACAAGGAGAGGCTGCATTGAATGTACTGAAAATCCATGAAAATAAAACAGTTTAAGAATATTTACAACCTGCCATTATGCATGATTCACGGAATCCCCAAGATAGAATATGCTTTAGCAAGCTTTAAAATTCACATAAAACACTACTTTTAGACATAATATGTGGTTCACATCATTGAAAACCTATGATTGCTTAAAGAAGGAATCCATATAAAAAGTGCTTAGGTAGATGATGCAGCCAGTTTTTAAATATACCAAGTAGAGTAAGGCGCAGGAAGTAGTGATCAGATGTAAATTTTGTTGCAGTTATGGATATTGACTCTGTCGGCACATTTACAATGTGCCATGAAGCATTAAAATATCTCAAGAAAGGAGGACAAGGAAGAAGCTCTTCTGGTGGGGGAACAATATTAAACATTAGTGCTACCTTGCATTATACAGCTTCTTGGTATCAAATCCATGTCTCTGCAGCTAAGGTCTGTAGCATGTTTTCTAGATATTGAACATCATATGTACTTGCATTGAACTTCAAAATTTTCCTCTCCAATAGGCAGCTGTTGACGCTGTTACCAGAAACTTAGCTCTAGAATGGGGAACAGACTATGATATTAGGGTCAATGGGATTGCACCCGGTCCTATTGGTGACACTCCTGGCATGAGTAAACTTGATCCTGAGGAAATAAAAAACAAAACCAGAGATCACATGCCGTTGTTCAAAATCGGGGATAAATGGGATATTGCCATGGCTGCTCTCTACCTTGTGTCAGATGCAGGTAAGTTTGTATATTCCCAAGTATTTAAATCAGTGTTTCAAAATTATTAATGTTTTGCTTTATGGGGGAAAAATGTTTTTGTTTTTTGTTGGGGTATGTGTTCTCTGTATTCATTGCAGTCCTTTTGAATCAAATGTTGTGCTCTTGCATTCCACATCTTTTTTAAACATCAACCAGAATCATCATTTGTATTTAGATTTAGGAGTGTTATAATTTTTCTTCATCTTCTTTCTCACAACCGACTAGTGCTGGACTACATAATCAAGGATTGTTGCAACGTATGGTCAGATATAGAGCATTTAGTTCAGTCCATGTTCAACAGGTGCGATTCATTAAATTTGTTACTTAACCTGAAAGGCATTCAACTTTTCATCCAATGCAGGGATTGGCATTCTTTTTCCAGCTAAGATAATTTCTATGTTTGCTTGTTTAGAAGCGCTTCTCCTTTGGCTTCAAGTTACTTGTAATATCACATTCGTCCGGTTTAATGCAGTCGATCCTATTGAGGGAACTGAACTTACAAATAAAATATAATTCCTTTCCCTTGAAGTTACCGCTGGGGCTTGTTATACTGACAAAGTAGTGAAGTATTAACAGTGTGTATTGTTATTCTAGCCTTCTAGGCATTCATTCGCTCATTTCCTTATCTGTTTTTCTTAGTCCACGAAATCATAGCATTTCCTTACTTACTTTCTATGTCTATGTTCATGAAAACTTGACATCCGTTCAAATTCGTGAAGGAAAATTTGTCAATGGTACCACTCTGATAGTTGATGGAGGACTATGGCTGAGCAGACCTCGTCATCTTCCCAAGGAGGCGGTGAAGCAGGTTTCCAGAGCAGTAGAAAAGAGGTCCAGAATTCAACCAGTTGCTGTTCCAAAAAGCAAGTTGTGAGAATGAGACTTCACTTTCTACGAACCTGCAAATTTATTTCTTTTTACAGATTATGACTGGAATTTTCCTATACTCATTGTGGGAATATTAGCTCTCCTGCTTGCACTGAGAAGCTTTCGTATTGTTTTGATCTTTCTGTAGAACAGTAATTTATAGTCGTGGCTAGTTTTTGTATGCAGGATTACCTGTCCTTCAATTAATAAACATAATGCGTCCTTTTATAGACAATAATTTTAAGCTGAACATTTTCAATCATATATTTTGCTAAGGATGTTTTTTAATGATAAACTACTTGCTATTATCTTCTGTATATAATATCATGACTCTAAAATACCTTATAGTGCTGAATAAGGGACCAAGTAGTAACTTACAGCACAAGGTGAGACATCTTTCAACGCCTTGTACCATTGGCGAAGTCTTTCACTTGAAAAAACATGTGGCATGTAGTCAGTATTGGGAACTCATTCTAATAATTAAGTCTCTATTTAGGCAAATTTATTCAAAATGCATAATTACATATATGCCCATCAAACTCTTGACAAATGAAAAGCACTCTCTGGCTTTATCATAAATATGGAGGTAATTCCTGCCGCAGTAACATGTCTGGATAACGGCTGTTTTAGCTGAATGCAGAAGGGGTGATTCTCATAATTGCAATGCATTTCGGAGATTGTATTGATCATACAATAACCAAACATCATTATCCTTTATAGGGAATGCTAAAGTAACCTGAATGAAATATAATCACTTGATTCTTGATGCGAGTCAATGCAACTAATAAGATTCCCATGTGGACAGTAGTCACCACATCCAATTAGGATACTTATGTAAAATTGAATTAAGAACCAAAGCAGTGGAAACAAAGGTTATGCTGTTAGAAATGTAGGGGCTAGGGCAGGAGAGGCAGGTATCATTAAAAATAATCAAATATTTTATTGGTGTTACATGACAAATAGGTAATAACAAGATCCATACGCAAATACATGAAGATGACGAAGCAAAATAGTCAAATTCTTATTAGTGTTAGGCTTCACAAGCCTTACGAGTAAAAAAAAAATAAGGGGATTGCAGTAAAGATGCAACAAGGATGATTGTGAATTTTGAGAATCGAAAATATAATAAAACCATATAAAATATGGATTTTGCAATTGTATTAAAAGCATAAGGGGACACAGCATAATAATAAATTTTTGGGACCTATATGCTAATAAATTTTTAAGGAAAAATTAGGGTTATGTATTCATTCACAAACATTTTACTTCATATTTAAGATCAAATCAAATCCTATGATAAATACATAATTAGTCCATCTATGTAACATCCGACAACTTAATTAAGTAAATTAAAGGTTAATAACCATCATGTGGCATCTAATTAATAAAATTATTAACAATATGGGTCATTAAGATAAATTATTTTTCTGCAGAAATCGACATTTAGGAGTAAATATAAAAATCCATTGCTAAGAGGTCCTGCAAAAGTTCTAATTTTGTGGGCAAATATGAAAAATATTGGCAAACAAATCCTTCTGTGAAGTTTTAAATAAAAATAAAATACATTAATCTTAGTTCTTCGTCACTTTGGTTCAGTTTCGGCTGAGTGTTGCTTCGAGGTTGAGCTCGGTATCTTGAAGATTGATTGGTCAGTTAAAATTACGAGGTTGAAATATCTGATTAAACAAGGGTGTTAATGGATAGGAGCTGGAAGAGGATTAAAGAAATTAGAATTTTATAGTTGCCTTCGACTGTGTTAATATAATCCTTATATGGACTAATTTTAGATTTCTGATGGGTAGGAACATTTTAAATTTTGAAGTCTCATTGCCCATCTCTTTTGCACGGTTTTTCGCCATGGCCTTCTTATCAAAAAAGAGAAAAACACACTTGGAACTATTTTGAGGTTAAAAATATAACTAATATAGCGTCCACAAGACTGTAATTTCAATATATCGTTACATTGTTGAAGTAAGGATTACTAAATGTTTTGTTTCAAATTGTTATATTTGTAAAAAATAATGTGTTCAAATACCCCAAGTTCCATTTGATACAGAGTATTGAAAATAAAAGATAGAGATTAGAATTGGGATTTAGAAAATCTATTAAAAGAGTGGCTAGCATGAAATATTACTTGTTACATAGAATTAGGTAAATCTTTAAAAATGGGATTGGGAAATACTACTTCCTCTCACAATATTTTCCAATCCTACATACATAGATTTGTTTAATCCCATATATCAAGCAATACTCATACCAAACACTCTTTAATTCTAAATCTCAATTTCAATCCTTATCATTTATTTTCAATACTTTGTACTAAACGGAATCCAAAAGTACGCACATAAAAGCACCCAGCACCTGAATTTTTTTTTTTTTGGGCCTCTTATATGTCATAAAAGTTTTATTTCATAACATTTTTACCCTGAACCATTAGTTCTTTGTTGAGTTTAGCCTTTAAAAACACTGATCAAATCACATAATTTAATAGTCAAATTTAACAATAAATAATAATCAGTGCATTTTTTCTATGAAAATAAATTTTCAAAACATATAAGAGCCAAAGAAAATCTTTCGTTATTAATACTTTCAAAATATTTAAACACCTTATCCCTATTTCTAATTTTAAAGGTTTTTTTCAGTAATTTTTAGATTTTCCAGTTAACAAATTTAGGTAGATTATATTAGGTTTGATACCCATATCTTCATGGTATTCCAATTGATGTGGATTCAAGACTCGTGAGAACCTATACGAGCCAGATGAGAGATAGCTAAATCGCTTGAAATAATATTTTATACAGGAACATGTGAAAATTAACCCGCACCCAAAACCAAATGAGTAAGAAAACCAAGACATCATACACAAATGAGATGATTGGTTTTTCAGAATTGGGTGGCTCGCATATTCCTAAACATACGAACCCTGATGCGGGGATTAAACATTAGCAACAAGAATTGAGGGACAAAAGAGGAAACAATAAGATTGATATGAACACGTTATGAAATCAAGGCTATAAGATAGAAGAAGAAAACAATAATGCACCCAGTTGAGGTTGTCAAAGCTCTGAGAGGATGGCAGGGATGTAATGTGATAATTCTGCAGTCAGGGACTGGAATCCATTCACGAGCTGCGTGTGGAAATCCTGATCTTCCTCCCCAATCAATCTGAAGTGTACCCGGATAGCTCGCTTGCACACGGCCATGAACTCGAGAAGGGCAGCAATGAGTTGCTGCAGTTCCTGGGATCGCAACCTTGTTGCAGGCTCACCAGATAAGAAGGCCGTGCAGACACTCAGGACTCCACTGTTCACCTGCACATATGCAGCATCAGTCAGCCGTGTGCGAAGTCATAGCAGGATTAAAACTTGAGTATCAATGTACATGTTTATAGCAAACTAACAATTTGATCTTGGAATTGTAAACGTGAGCGCCTAAGTTACTCCTAGAAAAGAATAAGAATTAATGCTGCAACGTACTTGTACTGCAACACTGCCTTGAAGGATTCTCTGCAGACTTTGAAGTCGTGGGAGTTGATCCCCTTCAGAACTCCGAGGTTCTTCGAGTTCATTTCTTAATGCCGCTGTCCTTGTTTCAATCATTCCAATTGCATTCTCTACTGGGGAAAACTCTAGAGATTCAGATTTGATTACCACTAACCTATTTACCAAAGCAGGGAAAGATCCCTCGGTCTGAAGGACAGTGCGTCTCTTCCACTGGTCTTCTAATCCACCTTGAGTCTTGCCATTTTTTGTGAATGGGGTATCAAACAAGAAGCGGTCAAATACTCGTGCCCGGACACTTCCAGTAGAAAGAGAAAAGATTCTCTCCCTCCTGCTTCCCAAATCCTCATCTTCCATGACTGGATCAACTGCAGTAATCTGCAGGTAGCAGACTCCTGGCTGTAATTCTTCTGCCTTCACCTGTCTAGAATCTGGAATAATGTGCAAAGTGTGATTGCCATCCATTCTAGTCTCGTATATGTGACTAAGTTTCTCCATTATGTCACCTAGTCGCACATCCCGTGGCTCACGATACACATACTCATTTTTGTCAAGTTTTCCAAACCTATCTCCATAGAATCCAACCCTATAGTATGTTGCATCAGTGAAAGGAATTGGACTAGATTCCTGTTCAAGTATTGACTCATAGATATTGGTAAGCATTGTGTGACATTTAGCAAGCTGTCCATAAGCTCTCCTGCTTTTGTAAACCGGGATTACAAGTTCCAGAATGCTTGCGCAAAAGTGAAAAAGCTCAGCTTGTGAGAAAAGCTTGTTAGCAAGCTGCAGGTACTTTACTGCAGAGTCAACAGTCAGTTTTGAAGCACCATAGCCCTCTACCTCAGCAGCAGACGCCTCAGAAGTGATTTCACTGCTAACCATGGGACATATTTTCCGTAAAGCAGCCACATGGTCTTTGCTCCAAACACCATCATTTCTGGCAACAAGGGCCTGCATGAAATTTGATCAGCAAATAACCGAAAAAGGCTTGTAGTACTAGATAAATATACAATCATATAATAGGAAAGATAGATATCCATTGACTTGGAAAAGCAGAGTTAAACAAAAGTTCTTTTAGTTAGCAGGCCATACTGAAACGTACTGCTTGCCACTTGGCTGATAGCTGTGACTAAAATAACATTTCTGCAAGCTTTAAGAAATAGAGATATAGAAAGAGGCATGTAGAACCTTCAAATTCTCTAAGAGTTTAATATTAATTGTTGGAACCATCAGCTAACAACCACTTAAGGGGAAAAAAGAACATACACAAAGAAGAATGACTTGAACCTTAAAAATTAATCATCAGCCAAAAACATATGATCTTTTATGTTGGAAAAGCACATTGACATAGAATATACCTGAGCCCTAAAAAAAACACTGAAATATTGCAACACTATTTTATGCTGCCTCCAAAAATTTTAATGCTGCAACATGTATGCAATAATAAACAAGTGTTTACCTGCATTACAACACCAGCAACAGCTACAGCACACTGAGCAGCTTCAGCCCAAGACTGCATTTCCTGATGTGCATCACATAGATGCAGTAACCACATTATGTGAAGATCAGGCACAGGGGCAAAGGCCATAGCAAGTTTGTAGAAGCTTTCCGAAGCAGCATATCTATCCATAGTCATCACAGGGGCCTGGAAAAAAGTAGATTATTTCTAAAATGAAGCCACAAACGAGTTGTACTAATCAGAACCCAAGATTCTTTCAGTTCACGGATTAGTCAGGTTTAATAAACACAAGAACAGAAAGAATCTCCACAACAATCATTCGATTCTGCAAAAATAAACAATGCAAGCAATATCCATTCCATAAAGATTAGGAAAGAAGTTGAATCAGAGATTCAATTAGTAAATCTACCAAACATTAGAACATAACAGCCAAGTCCAGATAGAGAATTGCATAAATTGTGAACATGATCTCACTATGATGCGGGCCAAAGATGTTGCACAAACTACTTACCAATAATGCATGCTCCAAGCTAGCATCAAGAGCCAAAAGAAGACATTCAGAGAGATATTTCACTTCTGACCATGACCACTTGCTCTCCGCAAATTTTTCAGGTATGGCCACAAGAGCACTCTCAGGTAGCCCGCACTCCATCAACAGGCTAACACTTTTAGTTTCATCTGCCATTTCACCTAGAGATTTTCTCAGTCTCCGTGCCTCACCACTCTCTTCTAGACTTCCATCAGACCTCATCTGAGTAACTTGCACATCAGACATTAGCTCTGATAATGTGATAATCAACATGACCCTCAACCTTGCTGTTTGCATAAAGTAATGAAATGAACTCTGTACAAGTTGGAAAGAGACATTACAAAGTATAAATCAGTGTGAAATAAACCAACAAAAATGTAACAGTCCTTCAAAGTCAGAAAACATACCCTCACAAGTATCTGGAGTCCAACAACTGCCCTATTCCTGATGTTTTCATTTCGAAAAACTGCAAGCCTAAGTAGATGGAAAGTAACTTGCTTCAGAAAACGATCATTTTCCCTTGCCATCAGAGTTGCCCCATGTAAATCAAACATACTGTTGAAAACAGCAAAGAAAGCTTTCCAGAAAGCCAGTGATTGATTTCGGGATAAAAGGCTCATGAATATAGCTGTGATGCAATCAAGTTTTCCATAGTCAGTAGCAATTTTGTGGGATGCTGCCATTTTTGAAAACTTCTCAGCCGCTTCCAGAACCTGAAGACTAACAGAAGCACTCAAATTTTCCTCCCAGAGTTCCTGCAGGAGAGGGGAGGGATGTATGAGCAATCCAATACAAGTGAAAACATAAACCAAGGACCACAAATGGAAGTTTACTACATTCATTAAGTGTAAAAGATTAACCACCACGTGACATCCTTTTCCTTTTGCAAATTCCAGCATAGATAAGAACAAAATGTCAAAAATTACACTTGAGTCAATGAAGTAAGAGTACCAATTTCTGCCTCAAAAGTGGGTGCAAAGATTCTCTAAGTGCTTGAGCAGAAGCTCCAATCCTAGAAGATTGTGCCTGAGCAAGAGCTTCTCTTAAGGAGTATGGCTGGCTGGGGGAACTTAACTGGGAATTCACTCTCTGCCATAAATATCCATTATCAGGAGTTCCCTGAGGCTGCAGTACAAAAATTTAAGACAGCAACACAGGAAATGTTATTGCCCAAGCTAAACATACTAAACAAGACAAGAATAATAAGAGCTTCAAATCAAGCAATAAAGTACAAGACACAGATTATACAGGATAACTTTGTCAGCATTTCAAGAGTTAATACTAGCCAAGCAGCAGTAGACTCACTCTTACTTCCTGTCTTGAAGCCTCAGACAAATAGTTGTTAATTGCAGGAGAAAGTCTATCAGAGTACTTAGGAGAAGCAGGTGCTTCCCCCACGGGGTTGCGAGAACTGGAGCCTAGTAGCATACCATCAGCAGGTTTTTTGTGCTGCAAAATAGTAAGTGTTAAAAGAAAAATAATGACAGAAATATGATTCTATCCAGAAAAGAAAATAGGGGCATAAATCAATAGTCTGTATCATTAAATATGTATAAGAGTTCATAAAGTGTAACCTCAAAAAGAAGTAAGCATTCCTCCAGAAGCTTGAAGAACAATCTAGTTCTGGCAATGCTTTGCTGCCACGCTTTAACAAGGGAGTCATCATCAAGGTTGCGAACAATTTGCAAAATTACAATCAAAACTTCACGTTTTTCAATTGAACTAAGGTTGTAGTAGACTGGCATTTCATCTAGTATCTGTCAAGACCAACAAAACAAAACAAAAAAAGTTATAAAAAATTAAAGTCTAGAAACCAAAATACAAGAGTGACATGATTTTATATATACTTTTGATAACATAATTTATCACATGATTTAATTTCATAACATCATAGTTTCCACTTTTTGGCAGCTTATTGGCATCTCTGGCCATGCTGACCCAAACTTTGGTAGAGCAGTAACGTTTGGATTAGTTCAGACAATAGAGTTAAGATAAAGAATTCAGAGGAAAGAATTATAATTCTCCTGATTGAATTCGGAAATGCAAAACTCGAGAGATTTCAATTAAGACAAAGGACGTTCTGGCCCACGCAAATTAAATTAAAAATAATTTAAATACCTGTCCAATAAGAGGGAAGTATAACTGAGCAATATACAATTTATCTTCAGGCTTTTGGTATCTGACATCAAATTCATGCTTGCACAAGAGCACCACCAGGATTCTTGCTGCCTATAGATGCATACACAAGGGTGATAAATTCTAACAAAAACAATATGAAAGAACAGTTCATTTGATGTCAATTAAGAAGGAAAGTAAAGAACCAAAATATACATAACTGTTTTGAGCGCAAAAGCAAATGGATATTACTCCAACTATTCTGATAGTTTAACTGACCTTTGCACGTAGAGATAAATCTTCATGATCCCAGGTAAGAAACAGTTCTTGTATTAAGACAGATGAAAGGTAGTTCCTAGAAAAAGGAAAAGAGAATGAGTCAAATATGCCAGTCGCCTTATTCATATATACAATTTACCCAAGTTCATACAGATTTAACCATTCACAGATTTGACAACATCCTAATCGAGACATTACTCTAGGCTCAGAATTATTGTTGGGCTTCGACCACCTAGTCCCTAAAATGCATCTTAATTTCAAAGGATTTTGACAGCATTGAGAAACAGCAGCATACAATCAGACAAGATTCCAAGTACTGCAATCATGACTACCTAAGACTGAGAGGAGCACACAACGGATACATAGTTCAAAAACTGAGCCAAAAAAGTCACAGCACAAATTTATGAGAAAGTCCACACAGGTGCCACGGTTGACTGCATTAGATACGAGAATACTCAAATTTCCAATGAAGTACCTATCTGAAGGGTCTCTCCCAGGCATTTCCACAAAAAGATCATGGTCACATACAATTTGTAGAAATGTGAGCTTGCACTCATGAAGAACAGAAAGGCATACTCCAGAGAATTTATCAAGATACAGAGATACCTGCAATGGACAAAAAACATTGCGCTAAGTCTAGAGAATCACAGAATAGGAAAATTTGGGGGTGGGGGACACCAAAACATGACTACACTTTCCATTACTTTAAGTAATGCTTCTTAAACCATTACTTTTGTCTTCATAAGTATACAAACATTCAATTTTACTTCACAATAAAGAAAGTTTACTAGATCCACTTATAGGAGTAGCTTATTTGGTGCCAATTGTTAGCTTCAATCTATAGCACAGAACTCATCTTTAGGAATTGACCTTTGCCGAGTAGAACTGGCAGACTGCTTCAATCATGCCAAGCCGAGATAAGGCAGAGTAGCGAAAGAGTTGTCTCAGTTTACATGCAGAGTTAAAATACCAACGGGATACTAATGATGAAATAGGCTCATGGTACGTGCTATAACATTTTTCCACAATAACCAATCATATATTATACAACATTTACATAAAGCGTGAAAAAAACTGTTGCAGTTATTCCATATTCATATCAAATATTTCACAGATGTCCAAGGATGATAAATTAGTGTGCAGGGAAAAGGTGCAATAACATCTGAATGTGAATGAGGATACGTTATTTTATCATACTTTATGATTACTTCATAGGCGTCTCCATCATGCAAGGCTGATTGAGAGTAAAACAACTTGTCAACATAAATACTCATAAAGGTATTAATTACTCATACAGTGCATGCTCACAAGTCTTAACATAACGACTGTTATGTGATAAAACTTTTTTTCTAGCTTTCAATACCAAGGTAATCCAGTGTTATAAGCCTGTGTTGTAATATGTCAAAAACAAAGCCCATCTATACAAAGGTTACTCATCTAAGGTTCAAAGAGAGTAGAAGTCATACATGAACAAAATATGACTACACTAATATAATAGCCACACCAAAAGGGGATGGATATAGAATTTAGCATAAAGCATACCAACTCGAAAACTTGCCGAGGCTCAATAATGGACAAAAGATCATAACAAAAGAATGCCAAACTACTGTTCAAGCGCTTTGCCAGGCTTAGCCCCTTCTTACAGCGTTCATGCACCTCGGTCAGAAGACAATCATACAACTGCATTATACATCTGAATACACCTTCTTTCAACTGCATAGGCGGGATATCTTCACCTTATGAACATAAAGGAAACACTGTGAGAACAAAATTCATGTTATAGCCAATAAAATTAAAAAAAAAAAAAATGAAAGCAAAGCCGTGCTACAAGTTGATGTTATTAACATTAAGTTTAAATAACATAAAATATTTGTTGGAATATAAAATATTTTCGAATTTTTCACATTAACGATCACCAAGAAAAGGAAAAAATAATATAAAAGGACAGAGTTCTATATTACCAAATAAGTTCACCCAATGTTAGGATTTAGTATTTATTGCATTACAACCAAAACGGGAGTGGAACTGATACAAATAGACCTTTGGGGTTCAAACTTCAGAACATAGGCTAAGTTCACACAAGTGACATAAACAAAAACACACATTAATTAGAAAGAAACAATATGATTTATTAAGTCACACGAGCCCAATAGAATATGATATTTATCTGCCAAATCAATAGTGGAGGTCCATATCTTGCACATCAATCCTCCTTATAACTACCCCAAAAGGTACTCAGGATCCAAAAAGGGTTACAGCACTTTAATAAGCAGTCCTGGCTCAGATCCAGGAGATATAAGTATAAGAGAAGGCTTTTATCTCACGTTGCGTAACAGTGCTTCTTTAAGTGCTCATGAGGGTTTCTAAACAAGCATTAAAATATCTAACATTTGACAAAGAGCACATACTGAAGGAAAGAAAATAGTTTATTAAGCATTCTAATGCATATATACGAGAAAAGAGGATAAGAACCCTACCTTTGTGCAATTGTTAGACGAAGGTACAAGAGATAATAACATAATTCAAATCAAAGTAACAAGATATGGAGAATTAAATATTTAACTAAGGCTGTCCATTTCCTTTATAGGAAGTACCTATTGGAAGACTGTGATAGAAGAGACGAGCCTTCTCCAATGCCATAGATTTAACAATAAGTTCAAGGAAGAACCATGCCATGGCCAAAACATCATCATATACAGGTCCAACACGGTACCCTTTAGCCTGCACAATTGACTCTTTCAATTAAGAAGCTGGAACAGAGAACTAAGGAATACATGTGAAATAAGCACGCCAACAAAAATGATTTTGGTCACTATTACATGCCTTGAGCACTCAATGCATTCTAGCAATGACATACAAGAATAAATTAAAATTCAAGATTCAATAGCATACAGTAAAATTCTTTTAAATTAGTCAACACTGATTTCAATAAAGTGATGCTAGAGTTGAAAGGAAGAGAGCAATATGAAAAAGTTTGGAGGCTTTAGTTTTCAACCATTAACTTCACCTTTATTTTATAACACTAAGAGGCAAACACAATAGCTCCCAAATATTCCTGTATAACAACTCAGTACCTTGACTCTAGCAATCAACTAATTAACCACCTAATAATCAGCCTGGTAGTTTTTAAGGAAAATCTGAATTCTTGAGTATTCAAAATTGATACCATGTCATGAATGCGTTTGCATTACAGACCCTAGCTATTTCAAGAGTACAATTCCCTTATTTCCTTTCAGTTTCACCTTAATCATAAAGGCCTCTCTTCTATTTTGGACACCAATTCCCTTCTACTTTTGATACAATATCACAGAGACCTTAGCTATTTTAAGAGTGCAATTCCTTATTTCCTTTCAGTTTCACCTTAATCATAGAGGCTTCTCTTCTATTTTGGAAACCAACATTATAGTTCAACCTATTAACACCATTACGAATATTCCTAAGAGATTATAAAAACTAAATAAGTTCATACATGATATTCTCTTAACCAACATCTACTAAATAAATAAGTTCATGTAGATTTTCAAAATAGAAAAAGAGATCTTTGTAACGAGAGTAAAATAGAGGAAAAGTCAATGTATTGACTATTATTTTAATTATTACAATCCTTGATTATTTATACTATATCATGACTACGAAATTGATACAACATTTACATCACAGTATGTCAATAATATAGAAATTTCAAAATGAGAAAGAATGCACAATACCTTGCTTCGCGCCAAGCTTCCCCAAACAGTAGATAATCCAGGATATACTGGTGGTTGACGACCACCAAAGTCATCAAACGCATAATCAACATAATTGACTAAAAAATGATTTCTTTCAGCATCGTCAACTGACTCCTGCTGCACCCTGCAAAATACGCTTATACATATTACACTGCCAGCCAACCAATCAAGTAACGTCCAAGCACTCATTAGTCATCATCATTCTCCTAAATCCAGTGCTTATATTGTCTTTTCATTTTCTTGTTTTGATGGGAAGCAAATAAATGAAATGTAGTTGGAAATACAAAAAAAAAAAGCAAACGATTGACTAAAATCATATCATGCCAAGATGGCTTTGACGAAGTACATGTGGCATGCAGGACTCCCCAGTCAGGGCTATGCCCAAAACAACACAGAAGAAACAGATTCCCCCAACTTGACCAGTTCTCAAATGATGGAAGAGTATGACAGGTTAGCAATTTAGCATGAGTATGCAAGAATCAGTAGCTAGTCTTGCTACGGGCAACTCCAAGGAATTACGAAGACAACACATTTAGACTTCCAAAAATATCCCCTCTGGATGTTTTCCGGATAAGTTTCTCTTCTTAAAAAATAAAAAGAAACAATTAGAAGCAGACCACATTTTGAAGCTTTTCATACTTCTCTAAGAAAAGATGTGTTGCCATGTATTATCTTAGGCACAAAATATGAAATGTAAAAATATCTATATTCCAAATGAACAATCTACTTAAAGAAGGTGCATGTGAGGATTCAGAGGGAACGAAAAAACCCAGAGGGGAAAAGGAAAGGAAAAAAATAAAAAGACAAACCTGGTAACAATGTTAACCATGGCCCTGAAAGCTGCAACCTGCAGCACCAGTGAAAAGGTGAATGTAGCAAAAGTAGAAAGCCACTGATGCAAACGAAAAGAGGGTAGAGAGAGCTGGACCCCAAAGTACAATTCTAATACTAAAAGGGGAAAGAGTAACAACAGTAAATAAGTCAACCTGGAGTGTTTCTCCACCATTGCCTATGAGATGAAGCAGCATATTCAGAATTGGGTGAAGAAACTGAAGTAAAGCAGTGGAATCAACATTCTTCAAGCTATTAATAGCCTGCAGTCAAGAATAACTAAATATCAACCAGGTCGTCCAGTAACAGATACCGCACCACACATCTAAAAGACTAGGTGCACATTAAATAAACAGCTAGCGCTGAAAATGATTAGTAAACTGTAAGCATATGTATATAGAACGTAAATATCCTCCCCAAAAGTTTAAAAAAGAGTTTGCTAAAACACAAACTTCCAAAAATGCTGCTGATATCTGTGCCGTAAATATCTTATTAGGGGTAACTCAGTGTAATATAAATACTTACGGGTTAGGTATAGTAGGTAGTTACAAGTCAGTTAGGATATAGCCATTAGTCATCTACTGTAGAACCTATGTTGAACCTCTAATAACAGTGCATATTCACTCTATAGCTCACTCTCTCTTCCTGTGTTTCCCTCTCCTCTCTCTTTTTGCCTCTCTTTTCCCTCATCTTCATCTTTTCTTCCACAACTCTATACCAGCTGCCCTCCTTTGTTTACACATAACTTGCTCGTCCAAATAACATCTAATATTTTAAGATAAAAGAGCTTCCACTAGATGCAGTTAGTAAACAATAAAGGAGCACAACATGAAAACCAATAAAACAAGAACACACATAGATAACAATAAACACAAGCCTTCTGGCTCCTCTGCATGTCCACTAAGGAACTCCATCAAAACTAGCCACACAACCATCATCAAAGTCAAGGTATATAGATAACGTTATCATAGCAAGTCTATGAACAAAAGTTTCCCTTCAAGAGTATTTTTATGAGTACAGAAGCAAAGGAAATGAAGGATCAAATGATGATTTTCCAACATATTTGGATATTTAAAATGAACGAAGGAAAGGAAAAGGTGGTACATGAAAAAAAATGATCGATATAAAATATCTTTGCAACTTGACACGTTGATTTATGAAATTTAAATGAATTACGTATTTTTAATATTATTAATACACATTTCAAAATAGCAAATCCTTCTTTCTCCCTTCAATATATAATTGTTTCATGATATAAGAAACAAATTTTCATAATGAGACGTCTTTATTTTAGATCATACAATTAATTGGACCAAATTCTCTCTCATTACAAGGGATGGATTGGATACACTTGGCAAACAAAATCAATATATCAATCAGCATCAGCAATATATTTTATAGCAAGACACACTATTCATAAGCCATGCATGATGTAAGCTACTTCACAGTTCCATGCTAAGCATGGGCCCCACAATCTAGTTAGGAAAATTTCTTTTATGATTAGGATAGTCACAAACTCATGGATACGAACCACCCTCTAAAAAGATTTATATGAAGTGTAATATAGTCATTGAAACTTTTCCACATCAATATTTCATTTCTTTCTTGCTTGATGATCATATTCAGAACTTCCATAAACTAGGGCGTACTGCACATTTTAAGTGTGTTTTTTCAACAGGAAATCGCAGAACTTCTGTAAACCAGAGCATACAGGACATTCTGACGTTTTTCCAAGAAGAAATCAATGACCTGTAAACAAACCAGATGAATAATTGTACCAATTGATCCCCACCTAAACCGATCGGGCATTAGTACAGCACGCTAAGATAGATAAGGTCATATTTCTGAAATTCATCCAACTAAACATTGACCAAGCCAGGAAGATTTTAAAATCATACGAGTCTATTAAGCTGAGACAACATGAAAACTCATAATCTTACTGATGTCAAATTCAAAGTGTGATAGACCGCATATCTACACTATAACATCTCGGGTAACAGGCCCAACTTAAAAAAAAAAAAAAAAAAAAAGCGACACTAATTTGCTAAATCAAGTGGGGGGAAATGTAAGAAGAATGGAATCATTTAATCCAGGAATGAACAATCAACATAATCAATAAACAAGATACAAATGAATACAAAATAAAGCTAAACAAGAATGATACCTCCAGAAGTTCAGAACCCCAAGGTGGGCTTGTTCGAAGCGTGTGTCTATCATATTCAAGAAAGAAATCCCTAATGCGTTCATTGACGGGGTATAAAGATGAGCAAAGCCTTAAACGTAATTTGAAGACATTTTTTCCATCTTCCAAATAATCCAATCTCTCCTATCAGAAAACCAAAAAAAATAAAAGATCAATGACTGAAATTCAAGTTTAACAATTGAAACTAATCCAAAGCCACAGGCCTACTTAAAAAGTATAAAATAGCCACTAATCACAACATCAGATGAAGGTCAAATTTCATAATAAGAACCAGACAAAACAAGACTCAGGAATGTGTGAAGCAACTGATAATGAGAAAATTTTGGAAATATAGACAGCAAGGTTCCAGAAAGAAATCTACTGATTGATGCATATATGATATGTGTGTTGATGCATATGAGCCAAAAAAAATCTTCTCGTGTCCCAGAAAAACACAGAAAGTAGCATTATTTCAACATCCCAGCCAGTGTAATTCAGAGCAACTAGAAAGAGAGAGAGCGCCAACAAAGACAGGAACAAGCAAAAATGAGAGGGAGACAAAAAGGCGAACACATAGGACATGAATGATGATTGTCAGGTAATAAAGGTAGCACAACACTGAAATGATAGACATACCCTTCCTGTATCCTGGAGATAATGGGGAATCAGCTCTTTCATAATTGATAGAGATATTTCAGATCGCAGCCTGTATAAAACCCCAACAAGTTCAGTTTCCATATGCCAACTTAAAAGCCTATGTATTGGAGGCCTAAGAAAAACATCCTACTATACAAATGGCCAATTGCAGAATTTAGGTCAAAACCAATTGATCATATTCTGTTGTTAGAAGAAGAAAGAGGAAATGCAAGGAGCATCATAGGGAAAATATTAAATTTTGGAGAGAAACCAAAATCAGAAAGGTAGGCATAATAATGATAGAAAATGCTATTTGTATCAATGCAGTATATATTGACGATATGTTACATCAGAAGAAAAACTTTCGCATAGTATATACAATTAGGTACTTCACAGTCTTGCACTCAAAATTCTTATCAGTGAACTTAGCTTCTCCCGGTAATCAACCTCAAGTTTTCTTAAATATCATTTGTTGAGCTTCAATTAGGGAACAAATGAACTCACACATAAAAGTCAGATTTAGTAAATCAAGGTAAGTGGACTCATTTACTCACATTGACAGTGACACTACGAAAAATGAGAGTGTGTTTTCACGTGTGTGTGTGTCTCAAGTTCCAGTTTATGATCGACTAGGCCAAAACACAACAAAATGTTAGGAGCATAAGATCATGTAAATCTTTGAAATCAGTCAGAGGTAACATTTAAGACGCAAACTTCATACAGCATTATGCATTATTTCACCATAATGCCACCCACAAACTCACTAAATCGCCATTAACAAGACTTGGGGCCGCAAAAATTAATAAACTTTGAAGTCTAAACATGGGCAGAAGATCAGAATTATCAAAAGTAAGCCACATACTGAGCATGTGAAGATAACGGAAGTGCCGCATATCCAATCACCACCTAGAAAAGATTCACCACAGCAATCAATTACAGCATCAGAGTAAATAAATCATGCCACAGAGTTCATGAATGAAACAAGCAGTAAAGCAAGATGCATAATAAAACTTACTGGTTTTGGAGCTTCTAATTTTGTCTGCAGATCAACATGAAAGAAAGTAAATAAAAGGTGGTGTGTTGGTGTCCACATAGCAGGGAGGGAAAGTTTGATTTCATCATGGTAACAAGCCATTCTAGCCCCAGCAGCAACTTGGGTGTGAGCCCACTTCTGTAGCGGAGCACCAGGATCCCTAGGATACATTGCCTGGGCAGATTAGTCACACACAAGAAACAAGTCAGATCAGAGCTAAGAAAATATGGCATAATAACAAGACTAAGAAACAAAATGAAAAACATTACCTCCAATGGCTGTTTACGAAGATCACCATCATCCTCTCTAAGTTCAACCCGTATGAACAAATTTTTCTTCCTACCCAAACTTACAGTCAACGGATACACATACAGACAGTGAAACAGTTGCAAAAAAGGCTCGTTTCTCGTTGTAGTGCGAAAGTCAAAAGCATGGAACTATAAGTCAATCATATAGAGCGCATTAGAAAAAACATGGCATACCCAAATGAAATCATATCAGATATGTCAGCTAAAAAGCCATATCAAGCACCACTTTCTTAGCCAAGTAATAAATATACTTCCAAGATTCAAGAGCCCCTCAAGTGGCTAATAAGTGGCATTTTCATATTCATGACTCTCAACTCCCGTATGCATGGCAGACAAATACATTTGGGTGTGAATTTCCATCAGCAAATCTTACTTTACCTTGAGAAATGAACTTTAGCCTATGATTTGTCCGATTTTACATAATTCCACAATGTAAAACACTTTTATGTGAGGAAGAGTTACAGATTACTATTAGCAACTGTGTTCTCATTATTCACTCATATACGATACAAACCATAATAACACTATAGAATCATAATCTGGATCATGTGCTCTCAATATCTACAATTATCCTTGTATAGAATCTAAAGAAGACACAGGCTGAAATTCAGTCAAGAATATGATGCGCCTGAGAGACTTGATTGTAACTGTACAGAAGAAAACTAATTATCACAATATTAAGGCAATTATAGACTGCAACTTGATCAAGATCCATCTATACTTACATCATCAGAATTAAAATCTGGATTCCCATGTATATTTGTTCCATTTCCAGAGGCTTCTTTCCCATCATGGGAATTCCATTTCGAGATACTACCCTGAGGATCATCAAAACCATCACTAGGGTGTTTTCCAGATGAAGACTCTGCAATATGATCGCTTGGGTCCACAGAGTCATTGGTACCAATTTCTGACATGTTTTCCATTTCAGCTTGGGAAATCTGGTGCTTCTCTATTTCCAGTCTCAAAACACCTTTAACAGGTTTATGCACTTTACGTTTGGGGTCCTAAACATTTGTTAAGAAAAACCAATCACCGAAACGAGAAATTTAGAGGAAACCAAAAAGTATTAGAGGAAATCATTATAGTAATGTATTACAACATAATTATTTAATCATTATAGAGCATTGAACAGGTCTTCTAATGACAAGAGAAACAATATACTTCATATAATTCTACAAATTCATTAACAAACGTTTAGTGACCAACTTCAGCCAGAATTAGTAATTAATTTCGTCACTTAGAGTAGAAACAAAGTCTCCATCAATGAAACCTGAAGCATGTGATAGGCAACTCACCAGAAGTGATTCCTCAGTGTAGCTTTCTTTGACTTTGTCTAAGTTTGAAATCTCAACCATGACAGAATTTACACTCGAATAACCCAGCTTTCCATCTAGAGAGATTTTTGCACTAGTCTCAAAAACACCTTCATGGGAACTTGAACCAGAAACACTTGGAGCAAGAGGGCTGCTTGGGGAAGCAGGCCCTACCGAAGCTGCACCAGCATTGTTATCAAATAATGATACCATGGCCCATGCGAAGGACTCTTTGTAAGGCATGATTTGAGACCACACCTGCAATTTTTGCTTCTCTCTATCAGTCAAGTGACCCTGTCCATATGGATTGAAAGTTAGAACCAAAACAAATTTTCAGAAGATACAACATTGTATGCGGGGTACCAAAGCTGGGAATCCCCAAGAACTAATATTCACAGGCATCCTCAATCAGCAAGGCACCATTCAGTGGATATCATTTATTTCTAAGAAATTATTCAAGTCTAAATGCAACTTCCATAAGCTATCCTATTTCCTTTTCTTTTGTTAAAAACAGCCGTCAGGAAAGAGTACATCTCATCATTCAACAATTTGCAAAAGAAGTAGTACATAAACCATGCAACTTCAAGTTAACACTTTTCTTACCCTGTTCAAGACCTCAAGTCTTCTTTTTCTATCTTCGTGAAGAATTAAAAAATACGTAGTTAATGAAGTGTTTAGTGTAGGAAGAGAATACGTATAATAGCTTATATCAATTTATAATTTATAATTTATGATGTATCAAAGGTATGTTTATCAGAAAATCAGGACATATAAGTGTAAATCTTACCCCCACAATAGTGTTTTATCACAACCATTTTAGCTGTTGAGTCATTACAGATATTTGATGTTTAAGTTCACTTGAAGTTGTTCAGGCTGCCTATGAATAGGCCTACTGCCAGATTTACGAAATTCTTCCTAATGAATTATTATTGAACTTTAAGTGTCGTTGACTTTTTTTTTTTTTAAAATGTATTCTCCCTATTTCTTTGCTCTACTGCATCCATAACATGCTGATTCAAAGGGGGCACTAAAGTCCACGCTAATCAAGAAAAACAGGAAAAGCAGCTCAAAAGTCCAGGCTAAATAAGAAGACTAGAATAACAAATGTGCTCAGGGAAGAAAGGAGTGAGCACATACTGATTCTTTTCGTGAATAAACAGATGAAGTGACCCCGCCTTCTTCTGTAGCATGTCTCTCCAACTGGATTAGCAAACAAACTGATGCTGATGGAGCATCTAGATAGAAAACCCCATGACGTCCATATGAACTCTTGGTCTGCAAATGGTAAGAAAGAAAATGGTCATCCCCCTATCAAAATAACCAGTTTACTTTATGAAAATTATTTGTACACGAAGTTAGAAATGGTAAGTATAACATAGCTTACATCCTGCATTTCTGTCGGTAGGACACGAAAGTAAAAGTCTTCTGACAATTTTTCTCTTCTCTCCCTATTGTATAAGCTAATTGTACCATAAAAGGGCTCTACAAGACGGAGCATAAGTTAGAAACTTCGAATCTGTTTTCCGTAAGAAATACTGCGAGGTAGCACTGTAGCAGTACAATAAGCATGCAATTTATCTAGTTATCCCACCAATATCAAGAGCATAATAATACTCACCAACTAATCCCACTTGAAATTGTAAAGACTGGACTTTTATTGAAATTTTCATTCCACTGAGATGCACAGCAAAAGAGACGGGGCAAAACAAAAATCGGTCAGATCATGAAAAAGTTAACCAAAACATTGTGAAAATATTCCATTTGTGAGCCTGTCATACTGTGATATGGGAGTTTCTGGTATCCGTTGTCCAAGTATCAACGACCTCTCATTTTCCCAATCAAATGCTGGCTCATAAGCTGGAAGGGGAGATTGACCAAAGTGCTGCATATCAAGTATCAAATGAACACCGTCAATGTTGATTTTGATTTCAATAGAAGATGAGCCCCAAAGTCTAAAGTAGTCCAGAGCCATAATTATTCAACAGAATTATAGCAGGAGCTAAACCATGACAACCTTGGGAACACCTGAAGGCTGTGTGTCAGCATCCGCAGCTTCCATGAACTGCCTTCCTGACGTACTTGGAATGTCATCTTCAGTAATATCTTCGGCCTTGGCTCGCCTTGCACCAGCAAGACACATTTCTGTGTATGGAACTAAAGTAAGAACTTTACCCGCATAACAGCTAAACGCACACCATTCCCAGTAGGTAATTACCCACCGAGATGCCATTCATGTTACACAGTGAATACACCATCGTTCTGGACACCGTTTTACAATTATTAATGTACCAATAAGAGGACATTCCTAAATGCCTTTTCATTATAATCAGGTTAACAAAAACAATAGCAACCACTACATTGTGGAAAAAGCAATACCAGTCTCAATATCAGTATCAGGGCCTTCATATATCTGATTCTGAAACGACAACGGACCCACACTCTCATAGTGCCCATACTTGTTCTCATCCTTAACCCAATCTGTTGTATAGCAGTGAACCAATTCATTGAGGTGCGGCCATTGCTCCAAATTTTCGTCAAACTGCATTCCCGGGTAAAACAATAAAATAAAATAAAATGTTCACAAAATGCCCAAACCCACATTGGGTACTTTACTCAAACACATGGAGAGCCAAAAGGAAACACATTGTACCTTGTTCTGCCACCGAGTGGTGGCGGGAGTAGAATCCCGCCGTGGGCGAAGATGAAGCATCGCAGATCTAGGGTTTTACTTGACTCGTGGTTCTGCACTTCCAATTGAAGAAGACGACTAATGGGTCTCCTTCAAATGCTAGATTTCCCTACAATTTCCAACCTCTTCTGGATCTAGAAGCAGAATAGAAAGCATTTGCAAAGACAAGAGCTTCAGAGAGGAAAACACAGGCGAAAAGAGAGGAAGCAGAAACGAATGCAGCAGAATGAGTAGAGCCCAGCACAGTAAACAAGTCAAAAGAAGTCCAAAGAGAGAAAACGCCAAACGAAAGTTCATATGAGCACAGATGCTGTTGTGCTGTGTGCCTCTGTAATCGGACCCCATGTATTAGTATTGCGAAACACTAAATATTATATTTTTAGTGAGATTTTTCATTTTCTTTTGCAATCTCTCTTTCTTCCAGCTCTTTTCAGCAGCTTTTTTGGCTTCTAAGAAAAGCAATTATGGTGCTCTTGCCTTTTAACTAATTTTTTTCACAATAATCTTATTTTAATTTTTGTGTCTCCAACCAATGCTGCTTCATCTACCTGCGAAAAGATTGGTCCAGCACAAACAAATTATTTCCTTTATGATTAATTAAAGATAGGAGGCATTAATTTAATAGTATCAGAGCAAATTCCACTTTTGTTTTCTATAGGCTATTATCACAAAGCAAACATCTATTCAATAAGAAAAGTAGGCATGAATTATTTATTACCCTTAATATAATGTTTAATTTGAGAGTTAATATTAACCTTATATATAAGACTTATTTTGTATATTTATCAATTTTTTAAATTAACTCTATTGATATTTTCTCAATAATAATCAAATAAGAGATAAAAGAAGAGAATTAAGAAAGATAATTAGGGTGTTTTACAAAAAAAAATATATCAAATTAATTAATTTAACCAACATCTTTAATGTACTCAAATTAGTTAATTAAATGTTACATTAAGGACCATATGAGTATTTAATTTAAATAAGAATGACTCTTTTTTCCTTAAAATGTTAGTTTTATTTTGTTATAAATATTTTAAGTATTGATTTTGTTTTCAAGATGATTAAACGCGTATTTAATTAGGCAAACAACATGATTATCAATATGTCACATACATGACTTGTTCAGTGTTTAGGATTGTAATGTAGTGCTTTGATAATCTACTGTTGAAGTACTCTCCATCCTAAATATAAAAATTAAATAACTAATTTGTAAAAATTAGAAAATAAAATTACTTAAATTAATTATTTATAAACTAAATTAAGATTTTATATTTATAATAAAGCAAACGTTTGTGATAACTCTTATATATAGGTCGACAAGCATGTACAAGCATCTAACAAAGTTAGATTTGCAAGGAGATTTATTTTTTTCAACTCTATTTTTCTCTTAATGATATGGATTTTCCATTAGTAGTAATAAAGGCTAAGCTTCAAACTTGAAAACTTATTATAATAAAGTGCATTGTTGAATTTTAAATGCTACAATACAAAGTTGATAAATTATGCAACAAAATATTTAAATTAATTTCTTCATAATACATTGGTTATGTTATACAGATCGAATCAGCACAGGCAAATATGGGCTGCTTCTGTGCTAGGAAAGTATCTTAAAGGCAATAACAGAGGATTTACATTATTTCATCTCAAAGTGTTTTTTCCTCTTCTATTTCTTATGTTTATTTATTTCGTCTGTTGCTGCATAGGACATGTTTTTTTTTCATTACTTCTGTTATATATTTTTTTAAAAAAATAAATCTATTTCTATTTAATTTTCACTCCCAAAAATTGTTTTTTAATTTTATTTTCAGTGAATTAAGCGCATAAACATATATTATAAAATTTATGTTTATTAAAATTTGCTTTTTATTAATACTATCCAAACAAGTTTTATCCAAATATAAATTATGTTAATGCTCTAATAACTTTTTATTTTCTTAAACTTCAGCTCATAAACTCTAATTTGAGCAAATGAAATGTTATAAGTCTTAAAATTTAATCACACACTAGATATTTTTTCACATTCTCAGGGTAATAGGGAAATAAATTGTTCAACAACGCGGGACGGTGATTATTCAATGTGTCGGACAAAAACTAAGGTACATACGAGAGAAACTTCCATTAGAATAAGAATAAGAATAAGAATATAATAAAATCACCAAGTACAAGCTTTTTTTTTTTAATTTTCTTTTTGCCAGCACCAAGGACGAGATTGAAGATAAACATTAATGAATCTTGGGGCCAAAACAATTTTTTAAAAAAAAAGGTACTCTTCTGACGAGGTATCGTGTGTTCAACTCAAAATGCATTAATATTTTTTCACCCACATATTTTTGAATTTATCTAAATTTTTAGTTGGGAGGCAGGCTTGATAATGTATTAGTATTACTTCCTTTTCAGTATTAAGTCATAATGATTATTTTATTATTTTTTTATTTTGCTAATTTATATTCTTTTTAAGGTAAAAGATGTCCTATAACTAGATTGACTTTGCCTAGGATAAAGATTAGCAAAAATCATATTTATTTTGACCAAATGATCATTATATCTATTAATTCTGTAATCTATAAATATCAAATACGCACTTGAATTTTTTTTGAAAATATTAAAATGCTTATTGTTATAGATTTAGATTCACTAATTTTATAAATTCAACCAAAAATAAAATCAAATTAAAATGGTCTATGTATAATTATACATATTTGTAATATTTAATAACAATTAATACTATTTTGTCGGTTAAATAAGAATTCAAATATATTATAAATTACATTTCTATGTTTTTTTATAATAAAAAATGTATACCTTAAGTAGGTGACAGAGATTGATCATGCAAGCAAGGTCCAATACCTAATTTCATGCCTCACAAAAACATGTATTTGTGTCCTATTCTTAATTTGAGAATTTTATTAGTAAATAAATTGTAACTATTTCTTATAAGCACTAGAATGAATACATGCTTTTAACTTTTTAAAAGAAATTAATTTTTTCACTTAAAAATGTGAGTGTTCCTATAGCCAATAATAAAATAAATGACTTTGTAAAGGTTATTTTAATTTTTAAGCTTAACAAACTCTCTTGATTATAATTCAATTTTTTTCAAAAAAGAAAAGCATTTTAGAACTTAAATATGGGGTAGATTTATTGGATAGCAGTTATTAGGGGGTGGTTTATGTGTAGCTTTCTTAATATAAGGAACCGGTGAGTGATATGAAAGTGGTATGACCTAATGTTAACTTCACCATTTGAGCTAGACCACTGAACTGCACCTTTAATTAATATTCTTGTCCTATTTGCACTTGTCAAAGTCAACACATACCTACTCATTTTTCTCCCTTTTTAAGTATTTTTAATCACAATGTAATCAATCTAATATGAAAATTTAATTAACTCTATTCATGTTATTTCATCATATTATTATTCAAGCCATACTTATTCTGTCAGCCATATATATATATATATATATATATATATTGTAATTACTTATCTATCAAGTGATAAAAGTTATGTCCCTTTTATACATTTATTTGTTTCATTAAATGCTTCAAATTTATGACACCCTTGTTTTTTTGACCGGCCAAATTTATGACATCCTATTCATAGGAAAGCTAGCAAGTCACATCTCCTATATGATCCTAACTAATGTACTTTTGACAAGACCCAAATTTTTTTATGAGCTCAGTTAAATTTGCCGGTTGTTCTTCTAGAATTAATTAAATCCATTGATTTTGATCTTTGCTTTCTCCAAATATTTGGATTTAAAATTCAGTTTTCTAGCTAGTTAAAGACGTGCAACAATTACCCACACAAAGATCTACCATACATGTATAAAGTTATGGAATCATTAAAGAACAGGAAGGGATTAATGTGGACCTTTTCTTATGGGAAATATTCTATTATGAAATCCTTTCACCCTTTATATGTTTATTAATAAAATCACCCTTTTTTCTTTTATTGATCTTAACCGTTAAAATTTTCCCAAAAATGCAAGTGCAAGACACCTATAAAGACGAAAAAGCATATACATATATATATATATATATATAAAAAAAGAAATTAAGTTAATTGATTACCATATCCTCATTGCATAGCTTTACAGACAAGACAAGCAGCAATAGTAAGATTGAAGTCATGATCCATCCAAGGAAGCTGTCATGCCATGATCTGGTCCTTCACACTTACAAGTTAAACCCCACATGTTTTTGTCTTTAGCTGACTCAGTAACAGTAAAAATACCTCAACAAATATATACATCCCACCAAACCAATTACCAAACAGAATGTTTTCTCTAATTAATCATTCAAGATTTGACTTCAGTTGAAATTCTCATGTTATATCAGCCTATAGGTATTTAGAGTATTCACTACTTTTCCACCACATAAGACCAAGACAGCATATCAGAAAAACCAGTAAATTACCTTTCTTGTTTTGAAAAGCTTTTTAATCACTATGAGCTACATATTAAAGGTCAATTCTTTTAGTAATACTTCTTGTTATGATTTATACTGTGAATACACATATATAAGATAGACAGCTTTTAATTTTAGAAACAGGATTCAAGACATCTCACTCAGCACTAAGAGCAAAAGAAAATAATAAGCTTATACTTAAATGTTCGCTTAGCTTTGCAGCAACTCGTCATGATCTCGATGGATAAGTTAAGTTTAATGTAGAAATCCTGGGTGTTAGTAGTATGCTGCCTGCGTTTGTTAGTTAGCTTCTGTTATAAGTAGTTAGCATTGTTAGAAGTTAGTTAGATAGACTTAGATCTGATGGATAAGTTTCACTTGGTGTAGAGTCTAAGTGCACAGCACTATGTTTGAGCAAGTAAAGAATACTGATTTATATATATTCTTCTTACTCTGCCTTCTTCTACAACATGTCAATTCTTTTTTTTCTCTATGGCTATCTGACTAAGTTAGATTCGAGCATTGTCGTGTCTAATTAGGAGTAGCTCTCCCAAAAGCGAGCAACATATGCTTCTACATATTTGACATTGAAAAGCCTTCTATATGTTCACTATGTTCTGTGGTAATTGATGATCACTCCACATTGTACAAAAATGGATGTTTTTGGTGTTACTTCTCATAGTGGAAGCGCTTTTAATTTGCTTCAACGTGAATAATGAGTTTCCTTGTTCTATCTCATATGAGAACTTTCATGGTTGAAGCTTATATTGAACCTGCCAAGTTGCAGGTATCAAAGTATGTATATATTAATAGTTGTTGGTCGTCTTCTTTTTCTCTGTAATATTATGTACTAATATTTCATTTTAATACTATTGATCATTTTACCAAAAACAAATATCAAAGTATGCTTTTAAAGGTTGGTTTTGCCTTCCACCTGGTTCAAGCACCATAATGAAATAAAGATGAAGAAAGAAAATAAATTTAGTGGTTTGGAGACGCATTAGCCGAGAGTTAGATTGATGAGCATGATGATTTCTTCCTCATTTTATTATCCATCAACATCATACAATTCACTCCTTTGATATATTGAAATACTCTCTATATTACCCCTCGTCTTTGGGTTCAGATGGCAAAGGGGTCGGACATTTTCACAACATGGAGGGGGTTCAATGCTAGAGTTAGTTGAGGCACTAGGGGAGGCATGTTCACAGCTTAGTGAAACTAAGGGATTCCTACCAATTGGGTCAGATAAAAAAAGGCTTGCTTGTCATGCTTCCGTACTCGTAGGGACAAGCCCCAGTAGATCATGAGTTAGTTTCCCTACCCTTGGATCATAGGTAAGCCCGACCCCCTTCCTAAAATTTTTCCTTTGTTTCACTGAAAAAAATACTCTTTGTGTTTGCATCATCACCATCTTTAGATAAATTATTTTGAATGATAGTACTATAAACAACGCATAGTAGTATAGTAGCACTTGATACACTAGCAACTCCCATGAAATGGGTCCAATGTCCAGTTGTGAAATTCTTGAAAAAAAGATGATGAATTAAAATAAAGTTGCTACACTAAAAACTAGGTGTAAAAAGACCATCCAAACTAACTCAGTGGATAAATTAGAAATACAAAAACAAAATAGCATTTGGACTAGAAAAGGTTATTGCATTATGGTAAGGACATAATTGAACAAATCGAGCAATTTCAAATTGACGTAACATGAAACTAATTAATCCGAAAAGCATCGTATAGATTAATAAAGTAAAATGACCAAGTTCGACCGACTATTTTATTCTAATTATTTTATATGCACTAGTCTATCAAACTTGGTCGAATGCTTGTTCTCGTTTAGCATATGTAAGTCGTAATACATTTCATCATTTCATCGATGTGGGGCAAACTTTTTAAGTTAGTTGATGATTGATGCCTAATAAAACACTTGCTTTTTATTGAGTATAAACATTAATTCTTGTATTAACATCTACAATGGAAATATAATGGATTAGATACTTTCACAATGCTTTGTGTTAGTCAACCTTATCAACTTGAAGAAGATATACATGTGGGAACAGAAATGTTGTCCTAGATGTAAAAGAGAAAAAATGTTTGTGCAGGTTCTTATTGCCCCAACCCTCAACATTTTGACAAAAACATGTGTATGTTTTTTTTAAGCTATTGACTTCTTGGTTGTTGCTACTTAAGCAGAAAAATTAGTTCTAATATCGTAGTATTGAACCTTCAATATGGCAAAATACTTAAAAAGGCCATGATGAATCATTTAATTATCAGTTTGCACCTTTGCCTTCTAAATTGAAGTTCTAATTCCCTCTACTTTTTAGCTACTCCTATGACCTTTATACTTGCTTTCTCAAAATAATGTGCAGATTTATCTTATAATCAGATGAGTCATTGTTGCAAAAATAACTCAAAATGAATACCTCATACATTCCCCCAAAAAAAGAGTGGTGTTATTTGTAATTTGTGAGTTATACAATTTTGTTTCTACTGCATGCCAATGATACAATTAATTAAGGATCATTAATAACTTGTAAAAAATAGATTCGTCATGTAATTTGAATTTTGAAAAACTAAAAGAATAAATGATACTAAGACGACATTTTTCACGGAAGAGCAAAATGACCAAGTTCGACCGACTATTTTATTCTATATATATCTTCTACCAGTCTATCAAACTTGGTCGAATGCTTGGCTTTATTTGGCATATATAAGTCCTGACACATTTAGTTATCTATCGATGTGGGACAAACTTTTTAAGTTAACTAACGCCTATCGTCTGTTAAAACACTTACTTTTTATTAAGCTTTAATATTACTTTTTTTAATTGTCATTTACAATAGAAATACAATATTAGATTAAATATTTTGCATGTATCAAGAGAAATGAAGGATCCCATGAGATTAATCTTGAGGTTTTATCCAATACCAAAACTTTAAGCTGGATGATGCTTTAAATGGCATATATGATTACTTTTCTTTCTTCTATTGAAGCAAAGTAGATTTTTGCCCCTGAATTATAGCCCAGAAATAGAAACAAACAAAAGAGAATACATAACAAGATACTTTCTAATCATGTAAGCTGGTGAAAGAACGACAAACAGAGATACAATCAAGAAAGAAATATAGCCATCAATATAAGCAATGTGGTCTGCACTATAACATATACTCCATCTGCTAAACCAGTCCGGCTTCTTTGAAGATTTTTCTATGCAAATCATTTAACAGATTCAACTAGAAGCTTGTTTTCATCTCTTTTGACCAATCAATAAAAGCTTGTTTCTAAAATTTGAGAGCTAATATGGGGCTAATATGGGAGAACAAAATGGCCAAGTTCAATGGTTTTTAAGAAGAAATAACATAAGCACGTATTCTTGTATTTGGTTTCTTTTTCTTTTTTGGTATCAAACCACTAACTATCTGGAAGTCGCAGTGGATTTTGACTAATCTAGATTGAGCTGGAAAGTATTACAAAATCATCAAAACTCTTACAAAAAGTATATAATGCAGCTACATGCCCAAGACTCAAGCTCGTATGAAATGTTTCATACCGTTTTTAGGTAACAACTAGAGTCACCTTTCCTACACGATGCGCGGGAAGCTTATTCTTTGAAATGAGAAGAGACATTCCTTGCAAGGATACGAGAGGACTTGCATCTAGGAAAAATGGCTATATACTCCTCCGGTCCTTAATATAAGACCCAATTATTGAGTTGGTTTTGGTCCTAAATATAAGACCCATTTCTCATATTTATCAGTTTTCTCTAAATTACCCCTATAAATACTCCCTCAACCATAATCAAGTAAAAGAGGAAGAGGGGGTATTAAGAAAAATGATTATGGTGTTTTAGGAAAAATATGTCACATTTTTTATAATTAACTAATTTACCTAACTTCCTTAATCTAATCAAATTAGTTAAATGGGTCTTATATTAAGGACCGGAGGAGTATTATATTATTACATAATACCAATGATTGTGGTGAGAGTTGAAGAATTGAGTCATAATACTTGAAAAAACAATGTCAGTAGTCCCACAATGCCAATACTCCCTCCTGATCTTTTTTTTTTTTTTTATGCTACAAATAATCAAATTACATAGGTTAAGAAGACGGTTAAAATTTGATAAAGGCAATAAATATAAAATGTACTTTTTCCAAATATACTATTATTTACAAAGAGGGTGAGTGAAAAAGAGAGAGAATGAGTGATAAAATATACGAGAGAAAATGTGTGCAAAATAACTAATGCAGAGATATATAATTAATAAGGAATAAAAGTTTTAAAAAAAGCATATTAAAATTTTAGACACCACCAAAGTGTAACTCATTAAAAAAAAATTGTAACTTTTGGTAGTCCTTAGGAGGGGTGTTCATGAGGTCTAATAACCTAGTGTGCTTGCTTGAACCAAAAAATACCAAGTTTAGCTCAAAATAAGCAGCCTGAAGAAAAAGTAAGTATTTTTGGGTCGGGCTAATTACAAGTAAGACTAGGGCATGGGCATGGCATATAGCTCTGTCCATTTGGCCCTGCCTGAAATATATATGATTATTTATATTATAATATATATATTTTTGCCAGAATTATATAGTGCAATATTAATATATTATATTTTAATACCCAAAATGAACATTACTCTCTTGTGATACTAAACACTCTACATTTTTAAAGTGTTAGTTTTTTTTAAGATATACCACTGTTTTTAACTTTTTTTGAATTACCTTGCTATGTACGATAGTTGTCTCTTAACTTTTTCAGGTTGATATTAATTCATATATCATGAAATTATACTAATTATACTAATTTGAATGTGATATACACATCACTATAAATTATAGAAAAACTGATAAAAAAAGAAGTTGAAAATAATTAAATATCAAATAAGGAATGTCAACAAAAATTTGTTGACATTTGCAAATTTAGTGTTGTCAATATTAAATAAAGTGTTGTTACCAAACTTGATTTGAGATTTAGTAATTTTCAACTTCTTTTTTTACCATTTTTTCTAAATTATATTAAACCATAAGTTAATAATATAATTGAACTGTTAATATGGCTTGTATTTTTCTTTTATGTTTCTTCATTTTCTTAATTTTGTGGAGATTGATGCAAATCATTTGCACGTTAATGTTTTAATTACAATTTTTTATTGTCTTGTTTTTAATAAATTATGAATGTTGTTTAATTCTTAAAGGACGGTTATTTTTTCAAGACATATGGTCATATTTAAAATTTTAAGACTCAAGCTGTAAATTTGGACAAAGAAAGCCCTCCTTGCTCAACCTGGATTATTTTAACCTAAAATAACTAGGACTTTTATCAGATAGGATTGGATGATGGGCTACATTTTACAGTTTGCTCAGCCTTTGAGCTGGGTACCAGGCAGAGATCCGTGAGGAGTAAGAGAACATGAGAATATCTAGTTAAGATAGAACAAAACACCTATTTTGTTTTCTCCGTGAAATGGATCGCTTCAATTTATCCTTTAGCCACCTCCCCCGCGTCTGTGGGCTAACAAGAGGACCAGAGCCCAGATTTATTCGTTAGTCTGAAAATTAAAAAAAGGGCCCAAACACCCAAAGTCCCAATTGGCCAATATTGGATTCCAGTACATCTGATGACCACACATATAATTCCTCAAACTGCTAAGCCGCCTCCTCGCCGTCGCTTCTTCCGCCGTTGTGCGAGAGTGGTTGGCGCTGGCGAACATCACTTCGTCTTCCTCCTCCTCCCCCCTCAGTCTCTTCACCAGGACCTCCGAATCAACCTCTACAGTCACCTTCCGGTAGGGGTGGAAACAGGCCAGGCGGCCTGTCAGGGGCCTATGGCCTGGCCTGGCCTGTTTCCCAAAAAAAATAGGTTCAGACCTGTTTGAAAGCCTGTTTAGTTAAACAGGCCAGGTTTAGGCTTTTTAAAAAGCCTGTTAGGCTGGCCTGGGCTTGTCAGAAATTTATAATCATAATATATGAAAAAGTTAATTAATGCTATTATTGTTAATGTACTCTTTTAATTTATTTTTTAATTTTAATATATAGTTAATAGCTTAATCTTTTCTTAGATTTTGAAGTTTAGATGACAAGTGAAGATAAAAATATAATTTAAAATAATAATATTAATAAATAATGTGATTTTTAAATCTTAAAAATATAAAGAAAATAGGAAAGAAAAATTTTGTTCCAAGAATGATAAATTAACTAACTTACGTATTATGTTAATTTAAGTATGATACCCTCTTTATTCATTATAAAATTAGTATTTTTTTTCCTCTTTATTTATTTGTCTTAATTTTAATTTTTTGTGTGTACTTAAACGTAGTCTTATTTCAAATTTTAACATATAATTACAATTAGTTTCCAATAATATTCTTATAAATTATAATTAAGATTTAAAATAGTACTTATGATACTAAAATTTAAATAAAAGACAAGACTAAAAATTAAATTATTATGTACGTTTTTTTATCTTAGCTTTTTTAAAAAAGTTAATTATTATAATTTGAATTTTTTAAAAATACAGGCCTTTTAACAGGTTTCAGACCAGGCCAGGTCTTTATACAGGCCAGGCTCAGGCTGAAAAGTAAGCCTGTAACAGGCCACAGGCCAGGCTCAGGCCAATAGGCTCCAAAACAGGCCTGGCCTGTTAAGAGCAAAGCCTGGCCTAGCCTGGCCTGTTTCCACCCTTACCTTCCGGCAACCACCATGCAAGTTCCTTCGCATCCCAACTCTCCGCCTCTAACGCCGCACCCCCACATCCGGAATCTGGACTTTCCTTTGCATAATCCCAAATTGTCCTCACAACGGCCGGCGTGTTCTCATCTAAAGCACCGGCGTTGAAGGTTGTAATATTCCTCTGCTTCCAGAATGACCAGCATCCTACCCTCAAGACTATTCTCCTAGGTATGCTTTCATTCCTTTTTGTGTGTGTGTATATTTGAGCTCTAGTTCTCGTGTATATATAAATTCATTTGCGAATTTGACTACGCTTTTATCGGTTAATCAATTCAAGTTCAATTGTTTTTTTTTATTGGGATCTATGAAAACTTAAATGTTTTTGGGATACATTCAAACGCTAAATGTTTCAACTTTCAATAATGTCCGCATCGAGTTTTCTCAGAATTAGGGAAAAAAAAAAAAAGGTGTGGATCAAGCTTGCCCACTGTGCCTCCCTCTTACGCAGAGCTAGAGGCCGCTCTGCATCGCATGCATCAGCCTCAGCAAGTACTTGAGCCCATGTAAATCTGAGCATAGCCCATGCCCGACGGAACTCGAATGACCAGCTCTGTGATGAAGACAAGTGAACCCATTAACACGGCCAACGATCCACGCAGCTAATTTATCAGGATTGATTTCGATATTATATGGTCTTTGTATGGTAAATAAGTTTCCGATGTGGTACTTTGTATCATGATCGTCTTGATATTTGTTTATTGGAATGAATGGGAACTGGAGGGAGTTGTGAGCTTGTCATATTGATAAAGCCTGGCAAGTTGAAAATGACAAAGAAGCGCAAAGTACTAATCCATTTTATAAAATTATGTTATTGTCATGAACTACACGACAATTACGATGTGTTTCCGGACAATAACTTGTAGTTCATATCAACCAATCAAATAGGACCGTACCGTTACATCTAGCCTCAATGCTTTATGAAAAAAACTAGAAGTAGGTAATGAAGGTAGTGTTGATGTTGCTTAATCAACAAATTATATATGATTTGCTCATTCCTCTACATAATTAAACTTGTATTCGTCTAATGTTTTAAGGCGCAGAACAGTATCACATGGCTAAAGTAGAAAGTTTGACTTCATATACGTTTTTAAGTTGTAAGAAAGTATTGTATCTCTTCAATTATCCCATCTTCAAAATGTTCAACACTATTATAATAATTATTGCCTCAAGCAAGGTAACACATTATTTTCTTGATTCTTAGCTTCATCGTGTAAATGAGACCATCTTCACAAATACACACCACTGAACACTGTCGTTAAACCTTGTAATTGCCTTTGTTCTCATGCAATGTTCAAATAAGATAAGGACTAAATTTACATCCACTTTAATTTATTCTCGTATATCTAGAGGCTGCTAATTTTTCTCCCAAAAATTGAATGCTGATTCATTTTTATCTTTTGATCTTATCAAACTTTATCAGGGATTCTTGTAAGAAGGATAGCAGTAGCTTATTCAAATGGAAGCCCTTAAGAGAAAGATGTGTGAGATTAGATATTGATGGATCGATTCTAATTAATGGGGAAGGTGATTGTGGGGGAATCACGAAGGATTATAAAGAAGATGGGATCATGGGTTTTTGTTGTAAGTTGGGAGTTTATTTGCCAGCCATTTCACAACTTCTTGGAATCATAAAGGGGCTTGAGATCTGCTGGTACAAAGGTTTTGCGTTTTGTAGAGGTATATCGTGATTGTGTTGAAGCCATAAACATCGTCACAAGGGACTTACAGAAATCATCCTTTTGAAGATATGTTTGGGAAGTTATTAACAGAGAGAGCGGCAAATGCCTGTAAATTATGTATATAGGGCCAATGTTGATGGTAACTCTGTAGCCAACATTACTCATGATTTGGATACCATTTTTTATATATTTAATTACCTTGATCTTGTTGTAGTTAGATGTAGGATGATGATAGGATTTTAGAAAATTCTTCGTCTGTTTTGTAACTCATTTTTATCCGATGAAGTTTCTCAGTTTATGTTCCAAAAAAGATCAGCTAGCTCAAATGAATAATCTTCAGTGCTTGTATTATTGAGAAGCCTGCTAAAGCATCAAATGAAAATTCACATTGAGGGTCTAAAATAAAATACTAGAAGGTCTTGAAGATCATGCCATCTGAGAACAACGAATCAGATTATTTTCAAACGCCAATTTCAGATTTATGGTGAGCCAGAGAAGAAACCAATTATGAGAGAGAATAAACGAGGATAGAAGAAATAAAAGCGGTCGTCTGGCTTTAGTTTGATCGATTTATTAATGTTTTCAAAGGGAATAACGCAAACGCCCAAGATCCCAAGTATTTTTCCCATAGCCTGTATAGTAGGGGCGTGGGACGTCATATTTTTGATTCACTGGACAAGGAAAAGGAGAAAATGGAGTATTCATGAACGTAACACGGGATGTCAAGAATTATAGGCTCCCTTCTCAACTTGGTAATAATCAGAAGCAGGCAAAAAAGGAAAAATGCAGAAGTGGAAGGAAAAAGATAGCGGGGACCTCCTACTGCCCTTTCATCATCCAGAGCGGGAGACCTCAGTACGAGGCCTTTATGCACCAAGGTCACCACCTTGAGGAGCCCATAAATCTGGTTGCCCGATGAACTCAAACTCCGAATTCAAAGGCAGATCATTTAACCTTACTGAGATCCGCATTGCTGGTCTAGTGGTTGACTCTTTCTATTATAAATGTTATAGAGTATGAAAAACCAAGCGGTGTGGGACTTCAGTCCATCAGAATAAAGTTTAAGCTTATCTCCTTAACTTCCTCATCTATGTCTCTCAGGTTAGACAACAATATAAATAATACTCTTTCGGTCCTAAATATAAATCTTATTTATATTTAGGATCGGAGGGAGTATTTAGATCTCTTATTACTGCTCTCAAAATCAGAATAAAGATCACAAATGCCTTATATATAATGCATATTCTGTTCCATTTTATTTTTTCAATTTTTCACAATGATAGAAGATTCAAATTCTCAAAATATTCTCCAGATTATTATAACCTTATTAAAAATAATTTCTTCAATTTTCATGTAATACTATTTATTTACTATATTTTATTTTAACTATAATTTTTGAGATGCAAGGGATGGTGTGATCAAATTCCATCTTGATCAACTTTACCCCAAATTATCATAGTTGTTGATCCTAGAGTTTTGGCTGAGTCGGCATTTAAAAGAAACTCACAGATATAAAAGTCATTTGACAATATTTGTAAATCCCACTTTGGTACCTATATTTGGATTGGCATTTATCATACTAAGGGTAATGATAGGGTTTCGAATTTTTGATGGTATTTTATTCAAAATTTCCTTAATTTATATGTACATTATTAAAATGGGGTGGAAAAAGAGAACAAAGCAGGCTTAGTAGAGAGAAAGTGAAGCGAAACACGGGCTTGATAACCTGTGAAAGAATGGAACGTCATGAACCTCTCCTCAGCGATAAGAGTAATCTTGGAAATCCCAAATACACCCAATCGTTCCCTTGTGTTCTACGTCCACATCTTCTTCCTATTCCTTTCTTCCCTTTCGCTTCTTCTCTGTCTGTCCTTTGTACACTGTTTTTCCCATCCACATAAGCCTCCTCCTTCTCTCTCCTCTCTCCGAGTCTCTCCACAAGACCACAAGCTTCACCAATGGCCTCAGCTAACGCTCTATCTACCCTCTCTCTCCTCCCATCCACCAATTCATCAACCTCCAGCTCCTCCACCGTTCGCTCATCACTTCACATCTCACCCTCTTCCTCCTCCTCCTTGCGCCTCCGCGCCGGCAATCTTCGCCGCCTCGGATTCTCCGCTGCCGACCCACTGTTTGCTTTCCATGTGGCTTCAAGAGTTCGATCAATGGGTGCATCTGGGAAGGGAGTGAGAGGGGTGGTGTCGATGGCGAAGAAGAGTGTTGGTGATTTGACTGAGGCTGACTTGAAGGGTAAGAAGGTGTTTGTGAGGGCTGATTTGAATGTGCCTTTGGACGACAATCAGAACATCACTGATGACACCAGGATTCGCGCTGCGATTCCCACGATCAAGCATTTGATTCAGAAGGGAGCTAAAGTCCTTCTTTCCAGCCATCTGGTATGCATTTAATGGGAATTTAGTAGACTGTTTAATCACTTTTTGTGTCTCTAATTTTTTCCCGAATGCGTTTCTCTGAATTTTGCAGTGCTCCGGCACCCGAAACCCTTCTCTTTAAGAACCCTTTCAGATTTTTCTTTTGCTTAAGTGTGTAGTTGTACTAGTGTAAATCAAAGCGTAAACTAGTGGATAGATACTGAAAGGACCAAAGAAAGACAATGTTATTGTCTGGAAGTCACAAAGTTGCTGTTCCTAGTCTTGGATGATGTGATAATACTAAAACTGCTCATTTCCACCTGTGATGAACCCAAGCCTTTTCAGTTGACATAAGAACTTTATTATATTGTTGATGACATTGGTAGTAGACCTGGGGATATAAAAGTTAAATTATTTAGATTAAATGGTTTTTTAATATTGGTGTGCGCTTATTACTTTAGTGTGTTGATCTGCAGAATCACTGCTGCTTTTTTTGTCCCCCCTCCCCTGTTTATTTTCTTGGCAATCTGTGGTTTCAACGTGTAACTTAAATCATTGTGATCTTTTGGAATGAAATTTCAGGGACGTCCAAAAGGTGTCACTCCCAAGTTCAGCTTGGCGCCTCTTGTTCCCCGTCTCTCAGAACTCCTTGGCATTCAGGTATGCTCATGTCCTATGGAGAAGCTGAGAAGGGACAAGGAAGAGATCAATTTCTAAATATTGTATTCTTAGTTGATTTCTGAAATATTTTTTTGGTCCTTTCCTATTACAGGTTGTCAAGGCTGATGACTGTATTGGCCCTGAGGTAGAAAAGTTAGTGGCCTCCCTTCCTGAAGGAGGCGTTCTTCTGCTAGAAAATGTGAGGTTCTACAAGGAGGAAGAGAAAAATGAGCCAGAATTTGCAAAGAAACTTGCCTCTTTGGCTGATCTTTATGTTAATGATGCATTTGGTACTGCACATAGAGCACATGCATCAACCGAGGGGGTCACTAAATACTTGAAGCCTTCTGTTGCTGGTTTCCTTTTGCAAAAGGTGGGTTTTTCTCTCTCTTCTTCTAGAATTCAAGTCAAAAAGTATCAATAAAGATCAGCCAAAAAAAAAAAAATATGAATGAGGATTATCATGTGTGGGTTTGATATGAAGCCGAACCTTATTGTATCTTGTCATGTTTCAGGAACTGGACTACCTTGTTGGGGCAGTATCAAGCCCCAAAAGGCCATTTGCTGCCATTGTGGGTGGTTCAAAGGTCTCATCCAAAATTGGAGTTATTGAATCGCTTTTAGAAAAATGTGACATACTGCTTCTTGGTGGAGGTATGATCTTCACATTTTACAAGGCACAGGGTCTCTCAGTCGGTGCATCCCTTGTAGAGGAAGATAAATTGGATCTTGCTACGTCACTCCTCGCCAAAGCGAAGGCAAAGGGTGTGAATCTCTTGTTACCCAGTGATGTGGTGATTGCAGACAAATTTGCTCCTGATGCAAACAGCAAGGTTTGTTTTCTAAGCTCACTAATATAGATGCTATTTTCCTCAGTCCTATAGGCGATCATTGCCATCATTAGTTACAGACGTTTGTCGTCTACTATCAAAATCTTCTGATCCAAAGCTTTTGGATAATCATTTCCATTCTTGTATCATTGCAGATTGTGCCAGCATCTGCTATCCCTGATGGCTGGATGGGATTGGATATTGGACCAGACTCGATTAAATCATTCAACGAAGCTTTGGACACTACCAAAACCATCATATGGAATGGTCCCATGGGAGTGTTTGAGTTTGACAAGTTTGCTGTTGGCACAGAGGTATGCAAGGATACTTGCACAAGGAGTTCAGTTTATACTCTAATGCTTTTGTCTGCTTGCTGTCAAATTTACATACATGTTCTAAAATCTAAGAGTTCAGATGCAACCTGGTTCAATGTCAGTCATTGTCCCCACTCAACTTCGTAGAATAGAGTTTCAGGAAGATGTCTGCCCTAAAACCCACTTCGTGTGTTATAAGCATGGCACTTAATCTTCCTAAAGTGAAGATTCAGATTGCAACTGCAGTTACTGCAATATCTCATTATTTTATTTGGTGCCCCATCTTACAGGCCATTGCTAAGAAGCTAGCAGACCTCAGTGGAAAGGGAGTGACAACCATCATTGGAGGAGGAGATTCTGTTGCAGCCGTTGAGAAAGTTGGAGTTGCCAGCGTGATGAGCCACATTTCTACTGGTGGAGGTGCCAGTTTGGAGTTGTTGGAAGGCAAAGAGCTTCCTGGTGTCCTAGCTCTTGATGAAGCCGGCACACCAGTTGCTGCGTAAGACAATTTTCAGTTTCGAAAGTTTTCCCAACCCATCTTCATGTCATTGTTCTTACAGAGGCTTGTAATAGAGCATTATATTGTAGGATCCTGCCCGGTTGCCTTGTGTAAATTGTATAATGTTATGCTTCTTGAGTTCTTTGCTTCCAGCACAAGTTGCGTTAATTTAACTGTAACCCAGGCGGAGAGCCATAGAAGATTCAAATAAATTGATGAGTTGCCTACCTCAAGTTTCTTGCATCTAGTTTTCATTCCATGTCACTCTGAATATTAAGCAACTGTTGCTTGGATTTTGATTCGAATCTAGCATGAGGCCGGACAAGTGTGATTGACTGCTTTCCGAGATAGATAGATGGATACAATCTCTTGAAAATATACAAACTTAAGCAATTGTTGATAAATATATAGCCATGTGAAGACATTTTTCAGCGAGATTTCCATTACATCTAATATGATCATGTCTCTCTATTTATGACTGACCAAATTTGTCTTACATCGGGAAGACCATGTTTATCCAATGTTGCATGGGACTCTATTCGAGTTATCATGCTGAGAGTCAGTGGAAAGTGCAGTTTCTTGTATATTTATATAATTCGAAAGAAATAAAGGAACATATCAAAAGGTGAAGGTAAATATTGTATTTTATTTTGTAAATGCAGGATTGTATGATGATAGAAGAATCAATCAAATTAAATTATTAAAAGCCAATGCTACGTGTGAGAATCCAGTGTTGGAGGAGAAAAAAATCTGATCGAATACTTGAAGAGATGGGAGCCACTATCTCTCTCAGCCACACAAAAACTCACAATCCCTGTCATAGATATAAACCTTTCATGTGTCTGTGATTTGATTTTACCCCTTCCATGCTTCTAAGCCACAAAACTGCGTCCCCAGCTGTGTCCAAATACAAAAACCAAGATCTGTGGTCCAGCTGGTGCACAGGATGGCAAGTTTGCTCCCTCTCCATCATTTGTGTGCCCTCCTTTTCTCTTCTTCTTTTGAATTACAAAAGCAGATAGACAGATTATAAGCGGTATTGAATTTTCAACCTCCCACTTGTAGGAGAGTATAGATGTTTTACAATGCAAATGTAATTTAAGCATTATTTAATAAAAATGTTAGCATCTTTTTAACTTGATGTTTTTTATTTTTCGGCGAAAGACTTGACATTGTGTTATTCACTTCTACCAATGAACATAGCTTATTTGCATTGTGTTCAGGCGCTCCAAGTTGTAGTTCTGCCAGGATCATCGTTTCTTCGTCAAAAATTTGCTTCTCCAACCAACAACTTAGGTAAATTTCGGATTAATTTTTTTAACCAAAAACTGATTAAGTAATTTAAATATTCTATAATCACAAAAAAAACAGGATTTAATATTTTTTAAGAAAATAAATATAGAGGGGATAAATATGATCTATATATTGGCAAAAAGGAATTTGTTGGATACATAATCATGGGCTTTTTTTTTTTTTTCAAGCATATCACTCTGTTCCTAGCATGTACTCCCACTACGTAGTTGCAAAAATTCAATTTAATTGCAAAACTTCATAATTTAATTTGAAATAATTTATTGTACTTTAAAAGAATCTACTCAAAAAGTGCAGTCAAACTTAGTCATAATTAAAATATATGTCTTTGTGAAGAGTGAACTTAAAAAAAAAATTGAAGATTTGAAATGGCATCCAAATAAAGAAAAAATTTGAGTATAATAATCACATCGACGTGTTTTCCTTGGAACCCGAATAAAGTGAGCCACTAGCAAAAACCTAATCCCCTGGCTGTTTGATTTCCTTTGACTTTTGTAAATATTTTTTTAATGGAAAAGTGTGTGTGTGTGTGTGTATAAAACAAATTTATTTATTAAAAATCAGATAACTTATGAATAACATTAATTTGAATTTTTGAGACTCCAGGATTTTTTTTTGTATTTTCTATTATTTATAGCTATTATTTTTGACATAAGGCAGCAATCATGCGGTTTATTATTATTTTTTCTACATTATATATAGCTCTCTGAATTCTAAGTTATGTGCAGATAATGTTATTAACTCTTAGTGAGTGAAAAAATGCCACCCAAAATAAAATCTCATCGACTCTTAATACCTGAAAATAAATTCTTTCACCTATAAACGAGATATATTTTATAATATTTATTTTTTTAATTTATTTTTCATCTCATTCTTATTCTAGAACATTCACAAATTGAAAAATATTTTTTTTGGCCAAAAAACACATTGAAAAAAAATTCAAAGCCATCCATTATGTGAGTTTCTTTCCTATTTTAATACTATTGAAAGTTTGAAACAGGTCTCATACCCGTTACGAATATTCTTTGTAATATGACTAATATCCTCTTTTTCCATCATCTGCGGGTCCCATTCGATCCGGTTTAATTTATTGTTTCTTTGTGGATTCTTATTTCTCTAACAAGCCTACTAACAAAAATTAATCCAACTAATAAAAAAGTGAACTGAAAATAATGAAATTATAAGGTCAAATCTTAATACCAATGTGATTATTTTATTAATAAATTTTCTATAAATATTTCTATAAACATTTTGAATTGATCTACTTCACCTTTTCTTTTATTTTAGAAAAACTCATTCGCGCGGGCATGCATGATGAGATCATATGGATAGTTGGACTTTAGCTGCTTCTTCTTCTTCTTCTTTCTGCCAGCTTTTTTAAGTTGAAAATCTTTTGAGGAGGTATTTGGAATACTTTTTGAAAAATGATTTTATGGGTTCCAGATAAATATGTGATGAGAATTTCTCAACTTACATAAAAGTATCTTTTTTAAGCAACCATGAGGGTTACCAAACACCATGTTCAAAAATAGTTATAACCATGTTTCATGTAAATCGAGATAAAACTTCTTTTACATGCTTATTTTATATTTTGTAAATTATAGTTGAAAAGCTATTTAGAAGTTATTTCAAACAGATATAGATAGGTAAAACACTCATATATTTTATATAATATTTAAAATTTTCAATTAAATAAAAATCTAAGGAGAATCACTATGCGATCCCAAAAAAAATTAAATTACTAAAAACCTCATAACAAGTGAATAACAAGTTTCAATGTTTTTGAAATAATAATAAGACACATGACGCTTGTTTGTCGTTAAAAATTTGTAGGGTTATTATACTCTTTTTGGGAACCTCAATAATTCCTCTTCATAATCTTAATAATATTTTTATCTTTTAAAATTTTGACTTGATTTTGATTTTGGTTCTTAAAATCTTGTTTCAAGAACAAAAAAATCTTTAGGCGAATCAAAATAAAGTAAGTTTCCGAATAAAAACTAGCCTTAATTTCAAAGACCAAAATAAAAAGAGTAGTTTGGTTATTTTGAATTACAACAAATTATAAAAAGATTCATCAAAAACACATAATAAAAAGATAACTGACCTCATTATATAAAAGCAACGTAAAATTATAATAACAAATATTCTAATAATTTTTCAATGGAAACCAACATTCTTATTGAATCGAAATGGAATAAAATTTGATAGAATTGCACATGAGGGCTTAATCTTGCTTCTGCTTCAAATTGTGCCTGTGTCTGTGTACATTCAGATTAATATAACTTCTTACAATTTTTATAAATACACTAATTTCTTTTTATTTTTTTATTTTTAATGTTGTCTAGCACTTTTATCACGCCAAAGTGTTATTTGAATAGAAAATTCACTAGATAGTGTTTATATACACTTTTTCTTTAAGTTATTTAACAAGGACATAATGAATATTTATTTTATTCTAATAACTCGAAGAAAAAAATAATTATACATTTGGTAATTTATCGATTGAGATACTAATTTTTATTATTACAAAGTACTGATGGATAATTGGAAACTATGACATGCATGTAATAAAAAAATAAGATAATTTTCAAAGTAATTGTTAATTCCTTTTGATTTCAAAAAATAATAAAAAAATTTCATCGTTAAATTCTATTCCCCCTCAATACCAGGGAAACTTTTTGGCTTCAGTTTGGTCCCCTGATTTGTTTGCGCCCACCGAGTTGAGTTGGTGCGCTCTGGAATCGGCTCGTGGTTCGCGAACGTTGAAGAGTCACTCACGTGTCTGGCTCAGCTCTCCTCCTTTTCGCACCCTTCACGCTAATTACGCTTTGTCTTCTGTCTATAAATATTCTGGAACTTTCCCTAACCTTCTTGTTTTTGCTTGATCTCTCACTCTGAAAACTTCACTTCTTCATTTCTGTTCTGCATTTGTTCCGTAAGTTTCTCTATTCTAAATCTGATATTTAGGGACAGGTTTTGTGTTTTTTTTTTTAATCTCTGATCGGTATGGCTTTTGGGTTTTCGATTTGAAGGTATTTCAATGGCGACCAAGAGGAGCGTGAGCACCTTGAAGGAGGCTGATTTGAAGGGCAAGAAGGTATTTGTGAGAGTGGATCTGAACGTGCCTCTGGATGATAACTCCAACATCACCGATGACACCAGAGTTCGTGCTGCTGTGCCCACTATTAAGTACTTGATGGGTTATGGCGCCAAGGTCATCCTTTCCAGTCACCTGGTATGCTTCGACATTCATCAGTTTTTTCGTCAGATTCTTAGATTGTTGTGGGTATCTATGCCTGTGATTCTTTCTTTTGATGTATAAAGATTTTGATTTATATTTCCGCTTATGTGCTATCACTATTTTCGATCATTTTTTCTAATTCGACTTCTGTTTCGGTGGTTGCGATCCCCATGATATTTTTCTGCTTGTAGTGATTCATATGAGATTGCTTTCTTGTATCGCTTGATGAATCCTCAGCCCGTTTTCCCTTTAATCTCTCAGCAGTACTTGATCTATATAATCTGAGATCTACGAGTGCATAGAGAACTTGATAGTGTGTTTTGTGGTAATTGTCATCGTTCTAGTAAGTGTCAACTGAATGCAGGGTTGAGGGTGCAACATGCATGAGCTTTTGCAATATTGGGTTTGGACTGAAAGTAAAACACGAGAAAATGGCCATGTTAAATTCTTATTTACATTAGTATCTATGCCATGTAGGCTTACGTGATCTCTATTCTATTCTATTTCTTGCCTTTTTTTAATATTTCTTAATTATTAATGTGATATTAACCGCCAACTATTTTTACTTCCACGAATATGGTATACGGTGATCTCCCTGAATTGCTGCTTCATTTGTAACTCGTGAAATGATTTTGCCATGCAAATTCTGTATCCAGGGACGTCCCAAGGGTGTGACACCTAAATACAGTTTGAAGCCTCTTGTACCTAGGCTTTCTGAACTGCTCGGAGTTGAGGTGTGCCTTCTTCACCGCTCCATTAGTTTTTGGATTTTCTTTCTTTTCTATAAATATAGTAGTAATCTTATTATCCGGGCATCCTTTATAATGATCCTGTCCGTTTCTCTTTGTAATAGGTTAAAATGGCAAATGACTGCATTGGGGAGGAAGTGGAAAAATTGGCTGCTCAACTTCCAGAAGGTGGTGTCTTGCTTCTTGAGAATGTAAGGTTCTACAAGGAGGAAGAGAAGAATGATCCTGAGTTTGCAAAGAAGTTAGCTTCTCTTGCTGATCTCTATGTAAACGATGCATTTGGCACTGCCCACAGAGCTCATGCATCTACAGAAGGAGTTGCTAAATACTTGAAGCCCTCTGTTGCTGGATTTCTTATGCAGAAGGTATGTAAATGTTATGCAGTGACTATTAATAGCATCATCTGCTGGGCAAGTTATGGTTGAATTGATTTGTAACGTATTTAATTATTTCAGGAACTTGATTATCTAGTTGGAGCTGTGGCCAACCCCAAGAAGCCATTTGCAGCTATCGTGGGTGGGTCAAAGGTGTCTACCAAGATTACTGTTATTGAATCCTTGTTGGAGAAGGTTCAAATTCTCTTGCTCGGTGGAGGAATGATCTTCACATTTTACAAGGCCCAGGGTCATTCAGTTGGATCATCTCTTGTGGAGGAAGAACAGCTTCATCTTGCAACTTCACTTCTTGAAAAGGCCAAGGCTAAAGGTGTCTCTCTATTGCTTCCAACTGATGTGGTCGTAGCTGACAAGTTTGCTGCTGATGCTAACAGCAAGGTACTTGTGCTTTTATCCAACCGCAACCATGTCCTTGCACGCTTGCAAAACACTACATTTATAAACTTTATGTATGAACTGACACTATATTTGTACAATCATCTGCACCGCTTTGATAGCTACATTGTCTGAAGTAATGAAATTATGGATGAATCTTCTGTTTTGAAACACAATGATAATGGGAGTTGGTGTCTTGTAAATCATTCTTGGAAACCTTAGCAAGACACCGCCTTTAGGAACTCTTCAACTGCATTGTCAGCTTCTTTTTGGAATTTGTATTATCTAAATTATCTAAATTTGGTCAAAGTGGTGCTTAAATACCGAAGTTTTGTTTGTATGCATGCAGGTTGTCCCAGCATCAGGCATCCCAGATGGATGGATGGGATTGGATATTGGACCTGATTCTATCAAAACATTTAGTGAGACTCTGGATAAGACGCAGACCATCATCTGGAATGGACCTATGGGTGTTTTTGAGTTTGAGAAGTTTGCAAAAGGAACAGAGGTATGGATACTGCACATTTAGGGTATGGTTTGGGGGGGGGGGGGGTTCATTGAAACTTCTATCGTGTTTGAGTTATTGATAAAGAAGGGGAGGAGAACAATGAACAATTTTCAGTGAAAACATTCCAAAATACTCCACAGTCCATCTTTTTATACTTCCCCCCGGTTTGAGGGACATTTTGAAATCTCTCCACGCAAGGGGAAGGAAAGTTATCACCCAGTCATCCATTCCTTTATTTCTCTTTCATTTTCTTTGGATTTCTTCCTTCCCCTGTCGTCCTAACTTCTAAAAACTTATTCCAGGGTCAACTATATTTTTTATATTGGACACCTCACTCTGCAACGTTCATTCCCACATCTTGTTTTACTGATTCAGTTGAATTTCATTTAAGCCTAGCTACTGACCTTAACATTGCTTTACATACTTTCACTCTATTTTTTCCGTGTTTGTGAACTTGATTCCTTCAAAACTTGCTTGTCTGGTCACCTGTACATCACGAGGAACATTTGAGACAAACTCTAAAGTTTGCTAGGTTGATATTTTAATATTTGATATTTGGCGGACCAAACTAGATGGGCCAAGCCAACAATAAACTAGGAAGTCAGGCTGCTTGAAATAAGGTCAAATAAACAAGCACTGAAGGCTATTCTCTTCTGCGCAGGCCGTAGCCAAGAAATTGGCTGAGCTGACTGGCAAGGGTGTAACAACCATCATCGGAGGAGGCGACTCAGTTGCGGCGGTAGAGAAGGCCGGTCTGGCTGACAAGATGAGCCACATTTCCACTGGTGGTGGTGCAAGCTTAGAACTTCTTGAGGGGAAATCACTCCCCGGAGTGCTTGCCCTCGATGACGCTTGAGCAAAAAGGAGTGTGATTTGACCAGCTCTCGGTGTATTTTGTGCTGTATTATGGTTGGTGTTTCAACCAACAATGGAGGTAGTTGCTCTTGTAGAGGCAAATACAGGATAGGCCTCAGAATAAAGAGGTTTTGCGAGGTCCTTGGTGATGCATTGCTCTCAGTTCAATTTTTCCCAGGGCGTAATGTTAATGTTCAAAGCTTCTGTTTGTTTAATTAGTCTGCGTTCTTCTGGCATCAGCCAGCAGGCAACGAAAAGTTTTCTCCAGTTACTATGTATTTTATATTCCCAGTTAATCTGGTCTTGAATATTATATCATAACTTAAAATAATTCAAGTCTTCATAAACTGCGTGAATGAAAATATAGAATCATCAACTGGTATTTATAATACGAGTTGATTATTAGTATGATGATAAAATTTATGGTGGGATGTATTATTTAAAAATCATGGAAATGGCAACTCAATTTTGAATGGGCTAATTTTGATAAAGTAATTAGAAATTTTGTGGATATATTTTTTTGTCGCCATGAAATAATGCGATGTTAGAAACAATTTTACTCATAATTTTTTTTTTTTTTTTTTTGCATTTTTGGTTTGAATGTCATCTTGATCATGTGTTTTGGTGCATTAAATGGGAAAAAAAAACGAAGGGTAAAATGGTAACAAAAATCATGGGTTTCATTTTGGGCAATCCTGGAGACTAAATGCAGGGTACTTTTTTTTTTTTTTTTAATAACCTTACTCGTCGCGTTATAAAGACTAGTCTAAGGACTAGTCTCTTCTGAGTTCTGACCCAGGCCTCAGTGGGCAGTGGCTTTTTTCTCCTTACAAAAAAGAGGACTCGGGAAGAAAAGAAATTGATTATTATTTAATATAAGAATCAGTTTGATTTTTAATTTATTTATAAATATAATATTTTAATTTATTTTATCTATTATATTTATTTATTTTTTAAAGTAATTTTTGTAATAATCGCATATATTAAATGTTTCATCAAATGATAATTCTAAATTAATGCGCACAAGTATATTTTTAAAAAAAGTATCACCTATTTATTATAAATAACTAATTTAATAAAATTTTTAAATCTATTTAAATTAATTAATTAGTTCATATTTTAAGGATAGGAGGTATTATATTTTTGTTATGAAAGAAAGAATTGATTATTTTTCTTTTCTCAGCTTATTATGAATTGATTACTCAGCCACGAAGGAGGTGTTTGGCTCTCTCTCCAAACCATGGTTTGGAAAAAAATTTACCAAACACCCCTCAAAAATTTGAACCCATGGTTTTGGCCCTCCAAAACCTTGGTTTCGGATAAGGGACAGAAGAGCTGCTTTTGAGCTGCTTTAATAATTGATCGTTGGTGGGCTCAGGGAATATTACATAAAAGCAGGCATCAATTATTTCCTTCCTCCTTTACTCTACCTAGCTCCATCCTACAGCCTTCACTGTCGGTGCTTCGCAAAATATATTATTTACTTGGTGTCCGCGGATCCTACTTCTGCAAACATATTTTTTGTTAATCATATTTTCTGAAATAATTAATCATATTTTTTGTTGGCAAAATAAATTATTTTACAAAAAACATATTTACTTATTTTATTAATATATATACGCTTTAATTTTTTTATTTATATTATTTATGTCTTATTTATTATGTTGCCAAAATATATATTATTAACAAATTTATTACTTCAAATAAGCATATATTATGAAATATATCTTATATGTAATTATCATGTAAACTTATGTCCTTTTTAGTAGTTTCTACATATAAAAAAGCACTTCTGACAATAAAAATCCAAACACTCTCACCTTATCAAATCACTTTTTCAAAAAACCTATTCTTTCAAGATCTATTCTCTCCAGAAGCTATTCTTCAAACTATGATTTGGCTTCATCCAAACACCCCTGAAGTCATGAGGGAACCAATATATGGGCCTAAAGTGGACCAAAGTTGTGGGCTTAATAACCTTATACTCTAACTAATGCATGCTTTTGGCCCAAAAAAGTAGGGCATGCCGTACTGTTGGGCTATTTCCTTATATGAACACAATATGTGGGACAGGGTTTTAAATGGGCCCACATTCGATGCTTAGGGGTGAGTATTGCATTTTCATTTCATGAGAAGTTTCTATTGGACATTTAATTATTTATACCTGAGAAACTTCTTGTTGTACATATATCAGAGAGAATATTCAGTTGGACTTATTAATACTACCTTCGGTCCTTAATATAACAGCTATTTGATTAATTTGAGTACATTAAAAAAAGGGTTAGGAGTCAAAAATACTCATGAACTTGTACTAAATGTTCACCCAACACCATGAACTTTCTTTGGGCTAAAAAGTACCTATCTAAGTTTAAAAATGTGTCAATTATGACATTGTTGTGAAAGTCAGGAAATGTCTATTAAGTTTTTTGTTATCCTGCCAGGGTGGTGTACAGGTATGAAATAACACATGATTGACATGGCTGATGGGAATGTGTTAATGTCTCTGTTGCTCTCCATTAACACCGACAACTACCCAACTCCAAGCAATAAATCTAGGGAGGTTGAAACTGAATTTGCAAATATGAGGAAAGAATGAGAAGGTAAGTGGGGAGAGATGGCGTCTTCTTCAATGACAACCACAGGAAGAAGTAGAAGACGCATGGCGCTATTAAGGAAGGCGACTCATGAGTTGGACTACGTAGGACCCAAGAGATGCTGCCACCATAATGTTGTAGCTTCGAGATGGATAGTGTGGATTGAAGGAAACCCGGGCCAAAGGTTTTATGGATGTTGAAGATACTACCAAGTAACATGGTTCTTGTTTTTTTTACTGGTCATTAGCATTTGAGTGTTGTGGCTATTGAGTTGTGACACTGGAGACTATTATTGATAGGATGGGGGCTGTGGATTCTTCGCTTGGCATGATGATGATTTGGGTGAGAGGGCAAACCTTGTCATAAAGGAGCTTCTAGATGAGATAGATAAGTTATATGATGAGAATGTTATGCTTCGACAAGGAAAGGATGGTGACAGGTTATATGAAGAGTTAGCAACAATCCATGGTAAGGTGAGAAAGCTTAAAGAGAGAGATGAAAACTATGAGAAAGAACAAAGGAAAGGGCAGATGAAGTTCAGATTGGTGATGGTGACATTGGTGTTAACATGGGTGTACATTTTTGTACTGTGTGTGGGAAGATAAAACCTAAAAGAAAGGGATGGAATTATTATGTTGTGTAGTTGATTAGTTGTGGTAGTGGGTTATGGTTTTTGTGTAGTTGCTTAGCCATGGTAACGTTATACAATGCTTGGTTATTAGAAATTGAAATTAAAATAGATGGAGGCAGGTGTTTTTTAGATGTTGGCATCATGGGATTATGTAGTGGATAAGGATAAGTCCCTATTCTTCAAAAAACAAACTAGAGAAATAAGGGGAAGCGAAAAAAAGACATGATAAAAGCTTATAAATTGACCATTATGCGATTAAAAGTGAAACAAATATAAAAGAAGATAGGACAACAAAGAAAAAAAGAAAAATGCTCATTAGTATTGAACAGCTTCAGTTGATTGATTATCAATCAATTTGACAATACTAATGACAAACCAATTCCCAAAATACATAAGAACACACAAAATGTGGAGACCAATTCAACATAAACACTGCGATGATTTACCAAATGAACTTAAGGTGCCAAAATATATAAGGTAGCAAGAAGTAGTTCCCAAAATACATTTCTAAGTACATAAGCCCAATTCAAAGTTGTCCCCAGAATACATTCCTAAATATATAAGCTACATCATAGCATAATCTTTTTTGCCTTGTCTTTGGTTTGCAAAATCATGGCTTGTCTCTTTGCCAATAGCTGCGAAGCTGTAATAGAAGGTTGTCCCCTCCACTGCAAAATTGGTGGTTTGACTGGCAGATTGAGAGTACTAGGAACACTAAGCTGAATTCTCCTAGTTCCTTGTCTTGTACTTGAGCTTCAAACCCTAGACTTCTTCAATTCTCTCTCATTCGGCATGGGGAATCTTGTGGTTGTGTCTACATGGTTATGCACATTTTCTTATGTAGTACCCTCCTCAAGGACAATTTTCAAACTTAAGCCAGGCTGCATAAATGAAAAATGTCAAAAACTATCAAGTTTGGGCCCTGAATTCAAATGCTACAAAGAAAATAGGCATACTCACATTATGCATAGTTCTTCCTATGTTGCCATCAATTCTAACACCCATCCCATATTGAACTCTTGACTTGATTCTCCCACTTCTGCGTGGGGGCTGCTTAGCTTCATGGCACAAATTGCATGTTGAGTTTTGGGATCTAATTTATCATGTCACATCGCACAAATCGCATATTGGCATGGGATTCCCGTTAAATCCCATGTCCTGCAGGTGCACATGTTCCTTGCTAAGTAAACTGTGTGTCTGTCTTGTCCCTCACTAACCTCATAGTCGTCATCTATATTAAAATGCACTCTACACTAAGAAGCTAGGTACCTATAAGCCTTAAACAATTCTAAGCACTTGGGACTATGATCATTCTTCCACTTCCTAACAATGTTCTCACTCTTAGCCCACTTGCCCATCATTTTAATCTAATTACATTAAATATTCTAATAACAAGAAGGTATCTATAGTTATGAATCCAAGCATTCAGTGGCTCGCTAATATTGTTATCAACCATCTAACACTTCTACATGTGAAAAAAGCTCTTACCTATGCTCTGGGATTGTAAGTAGAGAGAGCAAGAGCTACTGGTTTACTCAATTGGCTGAGAGCCTTCATGTGGTCTTTAAACTCTTTCTCAAACGTGCTCCATGTACAAGTAAAGAACTTTTTTTAAGTTTATTTTTCCTCCAGCTCCAGTTTGTGTATATGTGTCTTGTACAAAGCCTATATTCAACTCGTGAGAAGACATCTGTGACTACTTGACATAAGTCTTGAAAAAGAGTTTGAGATAGACTAATAAGTTTAATTAGTTAAGCTTAAAAAACAACTGTTCATTAAAAAAAATCTTAAAACAGAAACCAATGAAGTGAACTAATAACACAATTTTACTTCCTTGCCTTTTGCATATCAGACATCAATGTGATTCTCTCACCACCATCTAGATCTAGAGATCTTTGAAGCTATTGTAAAATCAGGTCCAGTTACTCCTACTCTTCTTTTGGGTCAGACCAAATGCTAAGGGGAACATTTGATCTTTTCCATCGATTGCTACTGTAACTAACAGCATTCCCCTTGCTTTCTATTTCAAGAACATGCCATCTACACCAATGAAAGGCTGGCAACCTTTTCTCTATCCAACCTGCGACATAACATCATGATCAATTGTTGTCACAAAAAAGAAACCAAATAGAAAACGATATAACATACCCATATTTGGGTTAACTATTCCTTGGAAGCATTGAAGCATAAGTACATCTTGCAAGAAACCCTTCTACCTTGCTCTAATGCCTCATTAGTCAACTCGACACTAACATTTGTGCCCGGGTTTGACTTGAGTACTTCATTATGGTAAGCCTTTGGCTTTGCAAACTCATCTTTATAACTTCCTTCCATCTCCTTCATTATTTTCCTCTTGGCCCTCTTGTATTTTTGAATGCTCAGATGCACCTTTAACTCTATCTCAACCTCCTTCTTCATCTCACTAATATTAAATTTAGGCATTTCTTGCACTTTCTCCTTGAAGTGTTGAGCCAGCCATGTAACAGAAGCCCTTGGGTTCTTATATACCTGAGCATAACTATGTTCATAGCATAGTGGTTTTACTTGAAAGCTGACACCCAATCTATCCCTAGAAGCATACAACACAAATAGTCAACTGTCCTCATACACCACTTTAAAAACCTTCCTATCATTTCGGGCTACCCATAAGTTAAGCCCTATCTTTATGGTGTACCTATCCACTTTACTCTTCAACTCCTCCTTGTCTAGGAAAGTCATGCCTAGGGGCCTACTCCTTGGCCCTTCACTTTCCTCTTGACCCAAGACTTGTTCTATCGGCCTATTATCACTAAGAAGGCCAATTTCTGCCTCCTCATCATCAATGTCACTTTCCATAGATATTTCACCCAATTCAAAATCATCATACACACTCTCTTCCGTATCAGAACTCACACTTTCAACCACATAATTCTCATCATCATTATCCTCTTCCTCGCTCCTATTAGACTCATTATCATTATTTTCATCATCACATTCAGTCTCATCCTCTTTCTCATATTTCTCAATCATTTTGCATTTTCCTTTATCATTACCAACAACTAGGTCATCTTCTAAACTAACTACACAGTCATCTGATAAACCAGTCACAGGATTATCTTCAACACTAAAATCAACTTGATCTTCTAAACCAACATCAGGGTTATCATCTCTAACATCAATTACCTCTTGCTCTTCTATTTCCTGAACCACAGTTTCACCTCTCTCATTATGAGCTCTCTCGTTTTCATGTGGTTGGGAACATGCTTCCCTACTCAGCAAGAAATGAGGACTAATGCCTCATCTCTCATTACGCACCATCTCATTAAACAAAGAGTATAACCTATATATTCCCAAACCATATTGCTTCTACTATGCTCCTAGGGGAATAATTTTGTCATGCTAGCCGTCACAAAAGAAAGGGAATTGACATACTTAGCACTATTGAAAATTAGAGAAAAAGTTGAATTTTAGTGTAGAAAAATTTCAGATTAGAGAAGGCATCGAATTTCAAACTTTTGAGAGAAGAAGGCATCAAAGGTTTCTTATCTTGCATCCTTTTTGCTACTATGGAATTGCTATGTTCTCTAACAATCTTATTAATATATATTTTCATATATATTAAAATGGGGTCATATGTTGGTGGTTGTTGTTATTATTATATATTGCATATAACTGAAATTTAAAGTGGGTTTAGATGGGTTTTGTTTTTTCATTTAGCTTGTTAATGTTATTATTTGAGTAAGCTATAACTCGTATTTATATTTTTGTTTAAAGAATGGTATTTGAAAAATGATAATTTTTTTCTACATATTTGGAGTTCATAGAAAATTTCAAATTCGTATTGATGGTATTTTTTAAATTGTGATATTTTATTGTATATAGGAACCAAATAATGGAAAATGAATTTAAACTCAAAATAGGGAGAGAGTTTGAAAGGTTAGATGAAGCATAGAACTTTTGGATTGAATATGGGAGCAAAATTGGATTTGGAGTTAGAAAGTATAATGGAAAGAAAAGTAAAAAAGATGGTTTCATTATTACATATAGATATGTGTGTTGTAAGGAAAGTATTCAAAAAAAGATAGAAGAGAGACAATCGTTTTTAGATATCAGCCTCAGATAAAAACCAATTGCGAGACAAGAAATGTTGTATCTCGTATAGATGAAAAGTTCAAAATCACCAAGTTTAATGAAGAATGCAATCACCCTCTTCATACATAAGAAATAATGCACTTGTTACCATCACAGAAAAATTTATCAGAAGTTTAGGCTCATAAAGTATATATTGCAGAAAAATTTGGGCTTGAACCTAAAGAAGCTTTTGACTTAAGGAGTACATATGTTGGTGTTCAAGAAAATCTTGATCATACCATGACAGATGCAAGAAACTACTTGATGAAGAAAAGGCAAAAGCATATAAAGTTTGGAGAGGTGGGATGTCTTTTTAAATTTTCTCAAAAATAAATTGCTGAAAATCCTTCATTTTATCACGAATACCGATTGGATATGAAACAACAGGTTACCAATGTGTTTTGGACAGATGCTCATCTGTTAAAAGATTATGTACATTTTGGTGAGGTTGTATCACTAGACATGGCATATAGTACAAACAGAGATCATCAACCCTTTGCACTTTTTCTCGGTTTTAACCACCATAGAAGTATGGTTATTTTCAAAGCAGTGTTGTTGTATGATGAGACCATTGAGTCTTTAGCTAGCTGTTGGAAACTTTCTTGGATGCTCATACACAAAACAAGCCTCAAATAGTGTTTACTGACCTAGAGCATTAAGTAAAGTACTTCATAAACAAGACATTATTTGTGTACTTGGCATTTATTACAAAATGGCATTAAACACCTTGGAACTTGATGAAAGAAGGTTCACACTTTTTTACTGACTTTAAAAAATATATGTTTGATTATATCCACGTGGATAAGTTTGAAAAAGCATCGAGTGAATTATTATCTTCTTAAAATATCCATGAAAATGGATGGTTAAACTCCACTTACAACATTAAGGAGAAATGAGTCAAGTGTTATATGAAAAATGCCTTTACACTAAGCATGAGAAGCACACAAGTTAGTGAAAGTACTAATACTGAGGTGACGAGACGTACAAAGCCAAAATTAGATATCAATCGATTCTTCAAGACGTTCGATAAAGTTATAGAGAAGAAATGATTTAAAGAGTTACAACTTGAGTATGAATCTTGACAAAAGATACCGAGGATGATCAATCAAAGTGCACCTATCTTGCACCAATTTGTGCGCCACTGCTTTTCACATGTTCCAAGAATAATAGGACCTCCAGTTCTCTGTAAAATCAGTTGAACGAGATGAGAAAGAATCATTGTTTGTATATATAGCCCATATGATAGACGAAGGAGGGGATTGGAGAATTGAGTTTAACCCTGAGACACATGATATTTGTTGTAGTTGTCAAAAATTTAAGACCACTAGCATACTGTGTTGCCATGCATTGAAAGCATATGAGTCCAAAGATGTAAGAGTTATGCCTAAATAATATATTCTCAAGCGTAGGACCAAGGAAGCAAGGAATGGGATTGTCCATGATGTCCAAGGAAATAAGATACAAGCAGATCCTAGACTTGACACAACACGAAGATACAAACAATTGGTGATTAGTATGGTAAGATTGGCAACATAGGCCGCTATTACTCTTGAGGGATTTGCTTGTGTTCATAAATGTATTATTGAGTTACAAAGAGTTTCCTCAAGGTAATGAAAATGATACTTTTGAACCGGCCATGGAGCCAGAAAATATATGCCAAAGGGATTCAAGAAAAGAGATGGAAAATTTAGAAAGAGACATCACAAAGGTTGGGAAGAGAAGAATCCACAAAAAAGAAGAAAAGTTTCACCAAAGGTATTAAAATTTAATTTATATATGAGGGAAAAAAATACTTTATATTTATATTTATGTGTTGTAGGACTCTCAAGAGACTTCATCATCTAAAAAGCCATCTAAGAAAAAATAGAAGGCTTCATCACAAATGAAGGATATCCAAACTCAAGCTTCAACAATCTCATATTTAGAAGCTTCAACAAAACTTGCACAAACACAAGATTCAACTTTTCATTCTCAGTTTCTCCAGCACAACATGGTTTTCCACCCTCTAGGCCACAACCATTGTTATATACAAGCTTGTTGATGGTATGAATTAATAAATCAATTATCATTAAGTGTTATATATAGCTTTCATACTTTAATGTCACTGCTATTGACATTTACAAATATAGGCACAAAGTATTGCAATCCCATCACTTGAAGTCATAGATCTCATGCCAAACTATATGCAAGGTAATGAGTATAAAAATATATGCACACAATTTGCATAAGAATAAATTTTATTCAGTTCAGTAATATCATATACAATTTGCTTTCGATATATAACTAGTTTTTGTACATTTTAGTCTTTTTACAGACTTGACATGTTACATCTTTTTTTCATACAGGAAAGTAAAACACACTCAAGACTTTTTATGGCTTCTAGAGACTATTTTATAGTTTTCATCTCGCTACTTTACAACTTACCATTGCTTATCATAACAAGTTTTAACTTTTGGAGATAGTTTGCTCTGCTTGTTTTGGCTACTTTGCTTCAATGAGCACTTTCTGGCTTTTTGCATAGCTTAAAGGACAAACTTCTGTAGGATGGGGCTTGCTTTGCCTGAATCCTCTATTTGAAATATATGAGCAAGTCAATTTCCATCTTTCATTATACAATCTTTTTTGTCAATCTACAGAAGTTTATGGAAAATCACAATGTCTTGTAAAGATGTGGAATGTAAAATTCACATGAAATATATATCATTCCTTATAATATGTAGCAAGTATTTATTCATTTTTTTGAGGTAATCCTCAAAATAGTTGCACATGTGAAAGATTTGATTAAATGTTAAAGCTAATACACTTGATTAAGAGTATTTTAGGGAAGACAACACCTATTTATTACAAATAACTAACTTAACAAACTTTCTTAATCTACTCAAATTAGTCAACTCTTATATTAAAGACTAGATGTAGTACTTATTATGTTCTATAGTATTTTCAATTTATAGCAATATGGTATCACCAAAAAGAATTTACAGTTACTCATGTAAACTTTTTATATTTTTGTACTATATATGTATGCTCCATCTGCTAAAACAACTAATTTTTGTAATTAACTATAACAGAGTTGGCATGAAGTCTAGTCTGACACCACATCAGTACAAAAAATTATACACCAATGGCCATAAGTTTCTATCAACTGAAATAATGTTGAACAAGATTAAAGAATAGAAGCAAAGAATACATCATAAAATTCCTGAGGTAGCGACGCAGTATTATTTGGGAGTTTTCTAAGTTATCATTGCAATTTGGACTGAAATTAATAATGTTCGTCTAGGAGCACAACAAAAACGATTGTGGTTTGAGAATATATAGATTATACTCTTTGCTTAATAAAACTGTGCACAGTGGGAGACGAGCCATCAATGCTCATCTCCTGCTAAGCAAGGAAACACATTCTTTAGTGGTTGAGGTGGTAAACAGTCTTACTTCGAAAGAAGGAGAATACAAATTCCAATTTTAAAAATCGCACTTCTTGAGATGTTTTTAATTTTAACACTCCTAGCGTAACAGAGATTAGTCTTAAGTCTAAAGAAAAAATTCTAATTTTATAGCGAAAAAAGGAAAAAAAGGAAAGATCTACTGGAGCGGGCGCACACATGTATGCTCTTTTCATTTACAGATTTAAACTACATAAGGAGTATTGATGTGTTTGTACTCAACAACAATCTCAATATTCTTACACCAACTCTTGGTGATCTATATAGGTCATTTAATTGTGAAGTTCAACAATAATTTTGCATCTATAATTTCCTGTGGTTTAGTGACCCTAGATTTCCTTTATTTACAGAGGTTACAGGTTTGACCCCATTCACTTTTAGACAGTTCAATTTGCTCATTATCTTTAAAATTTAGGTGTAATAATGTAGAGTATTTTAGCAGCGCCTGCGCACATATATATTCTTTTCATTTAGACTTAAACTACACAAGTAGTATTCAACCACAATATCCCAAGTATTCTTATGCCAACTCTTAGTAATATAGATTTTTGTTAGCCTTGTAAGGTTTTTTTTTTTTAAGTGTAGAAGTTACGCATTCGATTCTATTTATTTTTATGCTGATGAATGTGCTGTACCTATTGTATTAAAAATAATTAGGGAGAATTTTAAAAAAAATTAAAATTATTAAATCCCAAATTTAGTTTGGTAGAACAACACTTTAATATATTTTAATAACACTGAAGTTGCAAATAACAATGTATTTTTGTAAAAAAAACTTTTATTTAGGATTTAATAATTTCACACTTTCTCGTGAGATTCTCCTAAATTTTATACATGTACCTTAAATTTATCTTTAATTAATCGAAATATAGGTGTAACTTAGAAAATGCCAGGTTTAAAAATATCTGAACGCAGCCCTTGGATACGGGCGTAGGGCGTAGGCAATTCAATACATGCAGGTAAGGAAAGGGGCAAAACGGGAAATCCAAGTTATACAACGTTCAAGTTCTTCCCCCCAGTCTTTGTAACGCACAAGAACATGCATGCACCCCAATTCAAATCAGGAAAAATACAAATCCAGACTGTTTACAACTGTACAGTGACCCATATGAACAAGCCTGTTTCATTTTCCAGAATTTGAAATTCAATATAAATAAATATAAAGGCTTTTAGGGTAAACAATTTGCTTCCTGCATTTCATCTTCACCAACCCATCTCCTTCTTCTTCTTTTCTTCTTCTTCTCCACTCGCTGCTCCAGTTTTCTACTCTTTGTATTCCCAGTTCACCGCTCAGGTTGACTTGTGAGTTCAATTTTTTGTCATGATTGTGTTAGAGCCTCAATGTTCATGTTTCTTGACATCACTCCTTTGCTGCGCGTTTGTAGAATTTGGATTCCTAGGGTTTGTGTTGCACACATAGGTCTGGTATTTTGTTGGAATCCACAAAAATTCATATTTTGATTCTTGACACGAACAAAAGGATTCGGGTTGTATTTTCGGATCGAAAGGGTTTATTAGAAAGGATTATTGTTGATGACTAATATTGTAAACCGGGGGGTTTAACTAAAAAATTAAACTAGGGTTGGTCCTTTTCGAAGAACTAAGATCAGAGAAATTATACATCTTGCTTCGTTGGGCTTTTTTTTGTTGAATTCTAAACGTTAGTTTTGCTGTAATGTCGTATCATCTCTTAAGACTGCAAGACAAATACGCTCATCAGATTATCATCAACGGAGGAAACTAAACTGCACTTTTATTTCTTTGGGTGGATTCTTCGATCTACAGAACCTTCATCACAATGAAGCCATATACTAGGCACATGAGGAGGTCTGAGAGACTTGCGAAGAAAGAGAGAAGATCATTCACCAGAACTACAAAGAGAACCACATCTCGAAGAAGCACAGCAAACGCCGCCGGCGAGAAGATCTATTACCTCTCAGAATCTCCGGGGGCCGGAGATATACTTAACAAATTGGACCGTACCATTGGAGAAGATGGAGTAAACTCTCTTTCCTTATGTTCATTTGAATCAGAGAGCGCTATTATTTATCTAACATTGTTTAACCTTGAAAATTCACATATAGCATCTTCCGCATAAAATTCCATTTAAACTGTCTCTTTACTAATTCAATGATAAATAGCATATTATATATATAATGAACGTATTTTCGTCTAATTTATATATCCTTCTCTTGAAAAACATATATTGATTTTAATTTGCAGCATTACTTCGAATGTCTCTTGTGCGAGGATGTAGGAATACTGCTTTGCTGCCAAAAGTGCCCTGGGACTTATCATCTCAAGTGCCTTGGTCTTCAGGTGTGTGAATATATATATGTGTGTGTGTGTGTGCGAGCGCGCTTATATCCTGTTTTGCGATTTCTCCATACGTGTGTGTTACAATAATAACCTGTCATATATCTCAAAGCTTATACCCATTTATTTTGTTTTACTTGAAGTCCATTCCAAAGGGCGATTGGCTGTGCCCTACTTGTAGTGAAAACGCTGCTGCTGGTTCATCAAAGGAAAGTTTTCTGAAGGATTTGGGTACCAAAAAACCTTTATCCTTCAAGAAAAACAAAGCCGCTTCTACTTCTTCAGGTTCAAAGAAAGAATAGATATCTTATCCTCCCAATCAACTACTAATATACAGGTATATATGCTTAACTAGCTAGAGAGTTTCATATATATATATATATATATATAGAGTAATCTTGAGCTTTTATATATGTGTGCGCGCGCTTCTAGATTGACCATTACTAAAAGTTTCTTTCAGGATATGTTGTATATCTCTTCGATCGATGGGCACTAACAAGTATTGCATAACTGGCCAAAATAGACTAATCATAGTATCTAGAGATATTAAGACGGGCCTTTCATGATATATGTTATGTGCGTAGTATTATTATTATTAAGAGGACAACCCATTTTGAAACTCCATATACACATATATATTTGACTTGTGTGTGCGTGTTTAGATAAGTATTGGAGAAGACTTTTGTCACATAAAACGCAAAAGAGTTAGCCCTTTTTTAATTATATTGCTGATATGAGGTTTGTATATTGCTTTTGGTAATAATCGCTATATGTACCTGATAATCTTCTTGCGCCTTATTCTATGGTGCTGCAGGGATTGGAAAGATAAATGCAACATCAATTTTCGAGGATGCGAAGTGGAAGGAAAGTCTCTAACCAAAACAAGTGAAAAACTTCTCATGTTTATATATATATTGCTATATTTCTTCCGCACGTATATCCAGGAGTTACAGTTGAATGTTTTATGCTTGCAGCTTTAATTTCCGCAAAGATAAGTTAGAACTAGCGAAAGAAATTATAACATTTTCTTATCAAATATCTTAGAGGGAGAAATGATAGAATTATATTATATTTTATTAGTAGAAAAATGACCCCTTTTTTTTTCCCCGAAGTATCTATGATTCTACGTGGTTAATTAAAGTCAATGTAGTTTGAAGTGAGGTTAAGAAATTTTTGATAGCTTATTACAAGAACAAATCTAGTACTACTTTCTCGCATCTTTTACACATGTTGGTACATTTAATTGACAAATAGTTAATCACTTAATCTTTAGCTTTGTTTCCGTTAATGTAGTTGAGTGAGATCGATCGGAAACCGAAAAACAAATCAAGAATAAATCTCCGGCTAAATTAAAAAAATGTCAATTTATTTCAGGCGTTCTTAAAATTTAAATTTATATGATTTTTGTGAATGGACCATTGTTGATTTTTCATTGCATTATCAGCGAAATTATATTTCCTGGCAAAAAATAACTATACGGATTGATTAAGCTATCCTCACCCCATTTCTCTTCCTACGTTGTCTTCAATAATCATCACAAAATGCTATGATAATGAAAGTGAGTAATATAAATCGATCTTCATCACATTCAATTAATAATCAATAATTAAATTTAAGAACTTGTGGCAAAAAAAGTTAATAAACTATAATTCAATGTAACAACTATTTAATAAGATAAGTCGTTTGCAATTAATTTTCAACACATAGATCAGAATTAAGATAAAATATTGAGCATTTTAGGACAATAATTTAAATTCAAATTATCATTTTTGGCCCATTAATTAAATTTAAAACTCTCAGTTTCAAAAGGTTCTATGAAAAGTCAGCTCAACAACATTTTGGTTGATATATTTAATGATTTATTACACACACACAACTAAATTTTAGTAAAAAAGAAAGAAAGAAACTATTTTGATTCATGTACGTTCGGGACATAATGGAAGGATTTGAATACAATTAATTGACAGAAATATCTTAATTAGTTTATCTTAAACACTTAATGCAATTAATAATTTGGAATACTTTAATTTCTTCCCTCCACTACACTTCAAACACTGACCCTACCCGCTCTTGGCAACGTTCAAAATCAAAAGACATGGAAAGAGAAAAAATTTGAAAGAAAGGAAAGTGTTCAGAAAGCCCTAACCCTAATGCATGTATGAGAGATGACAAGTGTGCGGTGGCGATGAAGAAACCGTTTCTTTCTCATCCACCGTCACAACCCAACAGCCCATTGGTTTCTTCGATGCTGCTTCAGGTTTCCCTCGTGACCTGTTCTTATATATATTATGCCTATCTTGGATTTTTCTCTCTACACATTTCCCTTTTCCTTCGTTTTGATCATTCTCACCTGGCTCTATACCTTCTTCTTCTCTTGGCTTCAGCCCTAGCTAGCTAGCTTCCTTAGCTCACCAGTCAGGTCTGTTTGTGAGTTCAATTTTCATTGCGATTGTGTGTTAGGGCCTTACGTTGAATCAGACTTTTTGGTTCCATTTGGTGTCTTCGAGGTCAAGTATCTGTGATACCGATCAAAGACGATGAATTTCTAGGGTTTGATTTGCGTAATGATGAGTTTTTGTTGGATTTCAGCAAAATCCCATGGTAGAACTGCTAGATATTTGCTAGCTATATGCAAAATCACTTGAATTTCGGGTTTAACTGGGGGGCTAGCTCATTTTTAGTCAGAAGTTCAAATCTAGTCATTTATTTATAGTTGACGAGCTAATAGCTCACAGATCTATAACATTAGATTTGTTTTTTCAGAATGAGGTAGATTGTGAAGACTAAAGAGTTTAATCTCTATTCTTTAGCCTACTTTCTCCTGGAGGGTCTCGAAATAATTAATTTTGACTTTCTGCTAGCCCATCAATTTGAGCTTTTGATGTGAAAACATTTTTCTATTGTGATTTCAAGACATTATTATAACGTATTTGTTAAAAGTTTGATTCTTGATACCCCATTCTCCGAATTAAAATCAAGTGATTTCGATAATTGATACTTCCAGTTCTCTTTACTAAGAGGAGAATTGAGAGGATGCTACTAGAATTTCCCAACAAGTTGTTGCTGAGATTCCGTAGTTCATTTGGTTCAAAGACTTAAATTAAAATGGATGATTCCTAAACATGTAGTTTACAATATATATATGTGTGTGTGTGTATGTATATGCTTAATTATACTCAGAAATTATCAGCAAATTAAGGATAATAACGTACCTTAGTGCTGATCTTTGGTAGTGGACTGTGTTATTCTTAGCTTGTGCGTTTCATGAATTAGTAATATCAACGGCTTTATAATCATCAGGATGAAATCAAACGCTGGCAAGAGGAAGTTTGAAGATGTTGAGGTAACTGAGAGAAGAGTAACGAGAAGCATCAGTGCCGGAAAGAGATCAGCAAACCCCAAAACCACCAATAATTCCTCAACTTCAAGTGATGAAATTGACGATGACAAGCTGCCAGAACGTCTTATTGGAAGAGATGGGGTAAGCTTTGTGGGTTCATTTGAGTTGTGATAAACAATATATATAGTTCATTAATTTGAAGTCATAATTTTCCAGAGTGTGTGTGTGTGTGTGTATACACGGGGAATTAATTAGCTTGTTGTTTTGAGTCAATGAATAATAATCTAGTTGACTTGCGAGAAGTGGCGTGCATATAAAATCATGCATCCATTTAAAACAATATTAATTTATCTTGTCCTTGAAAATGTTTATTGATTTTTGCAGAACTACTTCGAGTGTGAGATGTGTGATAAAGTGGGAAGACTTCTTTGTTGTGAAAGTTGCCCGAGGGCGTACCATCTGAAGTGCCTCGGGCTCGAGGTGTGTGTGTGCGCTTATATACTAACTCCAACTCTTAAAATAAGAGCTAGTTAACTTATTTGAGTAAATTAAGGAAGTTATTTGTAAAGCTTAACGTATATGTTTGTTTGTTTGTTGGAAATAATGAAGACGATTCCAGAAGGATATTGGCAATGCCCAAGCTGCTGCGATGATTTTTCGAAGCCAATAAAATACCTTCTGAGGGATTCTGTTTCCAGAGACAGCAAACCCGCAGCCCCAAAACTGAAATATACTTCTGCTTCCTCACTGTCAAAGAGGAATTAATTCAGTAGGTATGCTTCGCTTCTTCAGTAATATTATATTCATTCAACTTATTACAAACAATATATATATATTAATCGTTTTAGACTTTGGATTTTTGAGAAAGTTCTACGGTGAATATATCACTATTTAGTTTAGATAGGCCTCCTGTGTATTATCGTGTGGCATGCATATTTTTTTAAGAATATATGAATAAATTATACAAAAATAAAGTATGTAAAGTTATGGTGTATATATACACGTCTTGTTAATTACAAGGATGATATATCTTTCTACAAGTTTTTATTCAATTAAATATATATTTATGAGAATATTTCAACATATATATTAGCGAGGAAATACTAATAATCATCAACAACTACAATATCTCTGATGTTGACATCTGTACTTTATGATTATCATGTGAGAAGTTCCCAGTCCATTTTCAAAATAATAATAATAAAAACGCAAAAATGAAAATACCTCCAATTTTGTTATTTCCAGCGAGAATGCAAAAACAGGTTATATGCTGGTAATAATTTATTCCCAGAGGTACGTATTTGTGTGTCTTGGTAAATAACACACTAAGTTTAATAAATATTCTTAATTAATTGTTAATTAACCTGTTAGAGTGTTAGTCTCATTCCATAATTTGTTTACTTATGACAGGTGGGGAAGAAAGAGGAGGAGAAGCAACATTTGTATCTCTCTCTCATGCATGCATATATATGTTTCGAATATCCAACATTTAGACAATCCATAATCGGACTTTCGCTTGCTTGATTTCGATAGTTATGATACAATGTTTTCAAATCTTTTTATTATGATGTTTGGTGGATTTATTTTCATTGATTAGTTCTTAATATAAATATATATAGATGTAATTTTTATAGAGATGATAGTTTGTGTGTGTGTGTAAATATAATAAGCGTTATTTTACATTTCAAGTTTGAATATAGACAGAAAATCTGATACCGAATATCTCGATGACGAATGGTTTTCGTAATTAAACAGCTAAATATATTCTACTGGAAATAAAAAGATAAGTACGATGTATAATCGAAGTTTTAATTAATATTGGTTTTTTCTCAGAAATTCTATTAGTAAAAGCGATTTAAATATCTTGTGCGTATATATTATATATTTGTATTTCGGAGTCGTCAGAGGAACGTGTCTCCCAGCAAAATAAGGACATGCAAATTCCGACAAGATTTACTTTCTTTTATTGTTTAGAATAATTATTTCAATTATTTATTACAGTGCATTATACCTATATACATATGTATTACTTTTCCTCTTCATAATTCATCTTTTTTACTACTACAATCAATGTAACACCGGATATATAAGATTTGCATGCTTTGCATATTGATTTACGTCTGCACTCACAATTAAAATCTTTTGGCTAAAAAAAATTAAAATATTTGTTTTCTCAACCTCTGTAATCCAACCAAAGTACCAAATAAAGTATGTAGAAAATCCAACTCATACACTCTTTGTATTAAAATATTATATTTAGGTCAAATTTCAAGCTTTTTTTAGTAAATAAAATCATCAAATGAACTAATTTAATGTCTAAAATTCTTGATCACAAAAAAAAAATCAAATGTCATATATCTGTCACATTGGAAAAAAATCCCATTAATACATATAATAAAATATATAAATGTATAATCGTGCCCAAAAAAAATTTTTGCAAATAACAATGATGATGTGATTTTCAGGCCAACAAATAACGAAAAGACTTTTTTTTTTTTAATTTATACAACCCATTGTTTACTTCATATATTTTTTAAGAAGTTAACAAGTAATGCAACATAGTACTATTTATCAGGTTTAATGTAAGAAGAAGAGATAAGACTCAAGTTAATTTGCCGCAATAATTTATGAGAGTACCGTAAATAAATGTGGACAAATTATTAACAAGGGTCAATACATTGAATTTGAAGGCATTAATTTTTTGTGTCCAAAAGAAGTTAGCTTGTTGAATAATGAAAGCATTAATATATTTTGGTTATTAAACGTTTTCCCTCCAAGTTTGAACGACACGATCGCAGCAACTATGGAAGAATTAAACGATTTCGAACATGGAAACTTCTCACTGCTTCTTCCATGCAACAACCCAAACCTTTCACTCTCTGACATCTGTGCGGCCGTTTCCTGCCACTTTTGCTTCACTCCTTATTAGAAAACGTTCATTCTGTCGAGTTGTATTGGTTTCCCCCTTCTCTTCCTTATATTCTCACTCTCTCTTGCTCATTTCATCTCTTTCTCTTCTTCTCTCCGCCCTAGCTCTATCACAAGTTCGAGTCTTTTCTCCTGGGTCATTTCTGATCTGTCAATTTCTGCGTATGGTTATCTCTTCTTCTTGTTCTTTCAGTGTTATTTCGTTCTTTGTTGTTTGCTTTAACTATATCAGGGTACGCGAATCAGTTTTTCAGAATTCTGAGTTGCATTGGTTGTTAGCTTACAGAATCTGTTTCAGTTTGAAGTTGTTGGGGTTTTGTTTATCGAATTATCTAGGTTCTGTCATACTAGAGAAGGTCGAAGGTGACGATGTTTAAGAACTCTGGGTTCTAAGGGTTTTTAGCTTAGATTTTGAAATTTTAGAGTTTTCTTTAGCTTCAGCATCTCTTATTCCTCCACAATTGCAGCATCGAAAGGAAGTTTTCTGCTCACTCCCAGAGGGGATGAGATTTTACTTGAGAAATATCTGTCACAAATGAATGAAAACGTTAGATCTAACGATGCAGATTAAGATTTGTCTGAGTTTCTCCCATTATTTAACAGTGTCCACGGAAGTACTTACAGTTTCCTAGATTTTTCTTGGTTTTCCTTAGACTTAGAGCAACTCTTATGAACGTCGAAGCTTAGCGCACACACGTACATAACTTATGCATGTCTTCAACTCTCATATAGTTTTTTGGGGGGGAAATTTAAACTTTTGCCTGTTATCCCTGGCATTATTGCTGTTTAGAACATTACGTATACCTCCGCTGCCATTGCTTCTAATACTGCTATTTCACTAAACTTTATGAAGAGTGTAATTGTTGTCCTGGCCTTTGTCTATCACTACTCTTGCACGAGTGTTCTGTGCCTTATATGTATGTACATTAGAGCGTAGACTTCATTATATAACTATCAAGAGAAGGTTTACTTGTAAATTTTCATCCATCCAATGACTGATCAATCCTACGTAAAAGATGTGAATGTGGGATAATAGTTTACTGCTTCATTCAGCAATTGAATAACTCTTTGACACTCCTCATTCCTTTCATTGTAAAGTTGGTGTCTTCTCTCCAAAGATTGAGGATTATTAACTACGACATTACTGTATTATTGTGCTGTATTTGATTCATAGGTCTAATATGATTATATTGTTTAAACCTAGAGGTTCTCTGACTATTTAACTTGTTATTACCCAGAAATTTTGAGGATGGAAGACAATAATGGTAGGTTTCTCGTCTATAAACGGAAAAGGAAATTCTCCACTCTGGAAGCCGACCATAGAGTGAGTTTTGGTTTAGTTAATATAATTATCTTTTCAATTGGCCGATGCTAGAAATATTTCTTTATCTCCCTTTCTATGCCTAGCTACCAGAACTTATACTATGAAACATTCTGATTTTACATTCTATGAGTCTGTTGTAGAATATGGCAGTGTGTTTTCCATGCCCTAATATGTTGTGTATACCTTTCATCGTTTATTTCAGCCATTTGGGTGCTGAATGCTTTTCCCGTTTTCCCCCACCTTATTGCATTAATAAACCTCATTATTATCTATATTGGGAAATATCTTCTAAGTGTTTTGGAGAAACTTCAAAGAATGATGAGATGTATGTGGCACTTATATATGCTAATGTTTAACACTGATGATATACATCGAATGCCAGTAAGAGTTTTAGTTTATACTTTGAAACACAGTGATTCAATTAAGGAAACATCAATCAACAATATTGTTAGTTAGTGTTTGCGAATCAATCAATAATTATTGAGGCAATAAAATCTCAGATAGATGATTTAGACCAGTTTTGCCTGCCTTACATTGTATTGTTGTATTGCTTCTAATAACGTGTTAAGGCTTGAAACCAGTGTCCTTCATCATTCATCATTGTTTTTCAAGCGTGTCAGTTATTTTTGCTTAATCTGGTTATATTACTTCTAATTAAGCTAATGGTTCCGATCATGTATTGTCAGCTCAAAAAGACATTAGAGTTTGATAAGAGCGGAATGGCACAACATGGAGGAGCTCCGACTTCTGATGCTCAAATTGGTAGTGCAATGGTACAAGAAACCCCAAAGGAAGTAAAAAATAATCAACTTTTGGTTCTTAGGTACTCTTTGAATATTGATGTTCTTTCATGATCTATCCCTTACTGTTCCCTAATTTATCAATCCCTTTTCATATGGCTTCTATTGTCTACTATTTGGTCTTTACGTTCCAACTAGATTTGAAATTACTACACAAGTTATTACATATGGCTTCTATTGTTTACTATTTGGTCTTTACGTTCCAACTAGATTTGAAATTACTACACAAGTTATTACAGTATCAGGCTAACAGCATTGAATCGACGTATTGTGGTAGTTTTACTTTACACATTCTGATCTTCCTTCCTACTTGCTCGTGATCGATTAATGTGGACATTATCAGTTTCTAGTACTGTTCAACAATTTTATTCCTATTATTTTGTTTAAGACAACTTAATCCTTGATGAATTATTCGATGATGTATGGGAAAATATAGGGAAGTTCTGCAGAAGTCAATGGAGGAAGAAGCTGGCAAGCCAAAGCAGGCAAGTGATGATGATGTTTGATTCTGGTTGCTCGAAGTATCACTTATTTTATGGGTATATATGTTACTTTCAGACTTACCATTAACACCGATGTCAAACAGATTAATGATGAAGATTCCGATCGAGGGCAGCAAGTGGCCCCAGTATATACTCCATCAGGTCTAGCCATGAAGGAGAAGTAGTAAGTTCAAAATTTTAATTGTCATGCTCATATCATAAATATATGACTTTTTAATCACATCATGATCATTAATTTTAGACCCTTCTAGCCCTTTTTTTGTGAAAGGGGAAGACCCCACCACCTAGTACCTAGGGCCTTTATTTTATGGACCCTGGCCTTAACATGGGTCAGGCATCTGAGTAATCGACTAGTTTGAGAATTTGAGAAATGAGAGTGCATCATTATTTAACAGGTTATCTCTTCTAGTAACAAGTATATATTTTGAGATTTGAACTTGTGTCATTCTCTTTATAGATGGCAAGAACACTTACCACCTTAACCAACACTTGTTGGAAAACAACTCACACATGGACATAAAATTTAAGACTCATTTTAAGTTTAGTCTTAATAATATTAACATGCTATAACTGTGTTTTTAAATCAGTGCTGAGCTTCGCAAAAGACAGAAAGGAAGACTCCAGTTAAGGAATGCGGGTAACGAGCCTCCTCCAAGTTCAAGAAAAGTTGGAGCAAAACAAAGATCTGATCCTGAAACTTCCAAAATGAAAGGTAAGGAATTTCATTAACATATTGAAAGCAATTAGATATAGAAATGTCCTTAAATCATGTGTTTATAACTGTAAAAATTATTGTGACTTTTAACCACTAGGTTCAAATGTTCCATGTTCTTGCTCAATGAGTTTGATGAAGGGCAAAGGCATCGCTGTTCCAAATGCTGCATTACCTAATAAAGTGGTAAATTAAGTTCCTTTTCTTTTCATTTTCTTCTTAAAAGGTTTTACAATGCTTTCTATTTGTGTCTCCGTTTCAACTTAATTGGCATAGTGTCACTATTAGATTGCTTAATTTTTTCGAAAAAGCATATTCCATCTTGTTTCAATTTGAAGTTTGAACAACGCTATTCATTTAGTTCATTGATTAGATTAGATCTTTCAGTGTTAGTAAAAGTAGAATTATCTCTCAACTTTTAAATTCAAGCTTCGTCCAAATCTAAGAGAAATTCTTAGATAACTCCGAAGTACTACATCATTGATATTTTACTTAATACAATGATTCTAAGTTAGGCATAAAGACTCCACAGAACAAATATACAATTAATAATATAGGATTTTATTCTTGTCAAAACGAATTTCGTTAGAAATATGTTTGTGATTTGGTATTGTGTTGGGTAAATTACAGAAGCCCTCGTACTCTAGGAGTATACAAGAGTTTCTTCATAATGTAGTTGAAATTAGAGTTGAAAAAATAGTGTATTAAATAACCTAGAGGGACTAGAATTTTGCAATCAACCCTACAAATTTCCATCCCTAACTATACTAATAAGAGGAACTTGTGATTGTTTCAGAATGTTTCAGCTTCAGGCTTGCAATTCAGCACATCATTGAATAAAAATTTAATTAACACCGATGTCAAGAGCAAAAGCATCGCCCTTCCAAGTGCTGCATTACCTAATAAACTGGTAAACTAAGTTCTTTTTCTTTTCTTTTTCTCCTTATGGTTTTAGAAATCTTTCTATTTGTGTCTCCATTTCAACTTGGCACAGTTTCACCATATTAGATTGCTTAGTTTTTTTTTTTTTACCATCTTTAATTCTTAAAATTTGATTTTACTTTTTTTTTAGTTTCTAAAATTTAAAACTAGTAATTTTGATCCCTAAAATTTGACTTCATTTTGATTTTAGTTTTCCTCAAAAAAATTTTGTCCTTGGAATAAGGTTCTAGAGACCAAAAACCATTGGTTTTAAATTTTAAACACTAAAAATTAAATCTTTTTTGTGTCCAAAAAAAATCACAGTCCATCTCGTTTCAATTTGAATAACGGTGTTCCTTTATTGGTTAGATAGAGCTACTAAAGACTCATCTCTCAAGACTTATGTGAAACTTTCAAATTCAACATAATTTCACAATTCTAAAGCACCACGTCATTTATATTTTACCTACTATAATGATTCCACATTACGCATATAAAGAGTAATGATAGGATCTTATTTTTTCTTATGCAATTTCATTCTCTCCGGTCGTTAAAACAAATTTCATTAGAAATATATGTGATTTAGAATCTTTGTATTGGGTAAAGTACAGAAGCCATGGTACACAAGAATTTCTCCCAAATCCAGTTGAAATTAGAGTCACAGAAGTACTTTCTTAATTTTCTTTGAATAACCTAGAGGGACTAGAACTTTGCAATTAACCCTAAAAATCTCCATCCCTACAATTACGTACCTAGAGTAAACTTAATTGTGATTTATTGTTGTCAGGCTCAGAATGCTTCAGCTTCAGGTTTGAAAGCAAACACGTCATTCAACGAAAATTTGGAAGCAACGCCATTGATAAGGAGGAGACCTGCTGGTTTTCTGAAACGCAACACAAAGCCAAATGACTGGAGTGAGTTGGAACTTGATGCTTTATGGGTTGGTGTTCGTAGATATGGCCAAGGCAATTGGGGAAGAATCCTCACTGATCCAGCTGGTTTCATCTTCAAGAATAGAACCCCACAAGATCTATCCGTCAGGTGGCAAAAGGAGCTTCTCAAAATCTTCCCACTTCCACAACCAACCACCTCTATTTTTCCCCCTGCCGTGCCATCTCTCAGAATTGGAAGCTCTCATTTAGGTCCTAATAATAATAACGCTTCTTCTTTAGCAAATCCTCAGGGCCCATTATTGAATGCCAATCTGCAGCCAAGACTTATGTTTCAGACACTCCATGATCAGAGTCGGCCCATGGCGGCGTTGCAGACTCCGGTGATGACGATGACGAGAAACTGGTTTCCGACAGGACCTCATCATCAGCCTAATAACATCAAAATGGATAGTTATAATAATGTCCGGTTTCCTTGGATTAAGGATAACAAGAATAATAATAATAATCATAATAATGCTGGTCGCCCCGATCACCCCATTGTCGTTGATTCAGATTCTGATAAAAACTCAGGCGAAGGAGGCTCTGAAGCAACTTTGTCTGCTTGATTCACCCATGGCTGGTTTGTCTCAACGTATGGACAGTTTACTTGATTTAGGGTTATAATCTAAGAACTTATAAAATGTTTCTGATCAGTAGTGTGTTTGAATACTTTTATATGCACCAGATGATGTAGTTTTATAGTGTGTTTTCTAATAATTAGTTTCTTGTAGAACCTTAAAGATATGTAGCGTCTGTCTGGACACCATGTCTGCAGGATGCATGTAATATAGCTTCCGTAGATTTCAAAGTTCTCTCATATAATACCATTATACTTAATATAAAAGCTCGTTCAACTTTTATTTTGGTTATAAATATAAGATCTCAATCTACTTTGTCTCTCATATTTATCCATTTTTTCTTAAGATAATTCTTATAACAATAATATTTCTAGCTAATGTACTTAATTATCAAGAATATTTTAAGAAAAACAACACTTTATTTATTATAAATAACTAACTTAACTAATTTTCTTAATGTATTCAAATTAGTCAACTAACTCTTATATTATAAGGACCAAAGGTAATATATATTACCTCCGGCTTTAATATAAGAGCTCGATAATATTAAGAAAATTAGTTAAATTAGTTATTTATAATAAATAAGTGTCATCTTTCCTAAAATGTCTTTGTTAACCATATTTATTAAAACAATTTTGCAATCACCATGGACATTACTTGGCAACAAAATAGATAAATATGAGAGACAAAATGAATTGATGTCTTATCTTTAGGACTAATTAAATTTTTTACTAACTTTTATATTTAGAACCAAAGCTAGTAGTTGCTTTGGTAGAGTTCTTTAATTTCTTATACTCCATTCGCAGGCACAGCTGTATATGTGCTATAAAAAATTCTGAAAGCACACAAATTAAGAAAATAAGATGAAGAATGATATAAAAAGGGTACTTTTTTACTTTTATAATACACACATAACTGAATATACTTTCTTGTGTATTACAAAGTTTAAAAATACACCATATTATTCATAGTTTATAAATAACAAAATTCACTATAAATTTTCTTGTGTATGAACGTTTTTCTTTTTCTTAAGCTGTGTAGCGCGCAATAATGGTGTTAATTATGCATTGATTCTGATATGTTTGGCTATATGAATGTTTAGTTTAGCGTTCTAATAAAGATATACACAGAACTTGCACAGAGACATCATATTGCTAAGGAGCTAAAAGCCCAAACTCCCAGCTTGTAGCACTGCTACAAAAATTGGTTTTATATTTGATCAAAATTAAAATAAAATCAAACTTTATGGACTAAAAATTGTATTAACCGCATTAACCCTTTATATACTTTTAATGTTAACTTCTAAATGACATTTTTTACTACCCCCAATCTTTAATATAAGAGCTAGTTACTCAATTTGAGCAAATTAAAAAAATTAGTTATTTTAGAAAAGATAAAAAATAAATGTGTTATCTTTTCTAAAAAAACTCTTGCTAATTATGTATATTAGCTAAAATTACTATTTAATGAAACTTTAACATATGCAACTATTATAAGGACTACGTTGGATAAATATGAGAGACAAAATGGATTAAGATTTTATATTTAGAACAAAATTAAATATCAAACTAGCTCTTTTATTAAGTAGCAGGTAGTATTTATTTTCCTTTGAACGACTTACATTTTTTCCTTTGAACGATTTACATTTTTTATTACTCCTTCCAGTTGTATTTATATTTTATAAGACCTTACCGAGTTGGTCTTTAAGACAAACATGACCTTATAAAATTCAATGAAACATTTATGACTTCTTTAAAAAGATACTTCTTCGGTCCTTGATATAAGACTCATTTAATTAATTTGATTAGATTAAGAAAGTTAGGTAAGTTAGTTAATTATAAGAAATGTGACATGTTTTTCCTAAATTATCATAATTATCTTTCTTAATACCCCTTCTTTCTCTTCTACTTGATTATGGTTGAGGGAGTATCCATAGGGATAATTTAGAAAAAATTGATAAATATAAGAAATAGGTCTTATATTTAGGACCAAAACCAACTCAATAATTGGGTCCTATATTAAGGACCGGAAAAGTATATCCTGTTAAACAATTATTTTTCTATATATTCCTATCATATTAAAGTAAGGGTAATTTTAAAAAAAATTATAAAAATTATATTTAATTAATTTTAACTAACTCATGAAAATGTAGTTAATATGACTTTACAAAAAGGATATGTATACTTTTTTTGGGTGAAAGAGAGGATATGCACATTGTATTATGTTATCTGACGTACACACGTAGCCCTCAAAAATAGGGGTGTTCAATTCGTCCTATCCCGGTGAGTTCGAGACGAAACGGGATGGAACCAAAAAAATTTTGGGACAGGATGAGACAGTAACTGGGATATGGGATACAGGACGGGACAAGACAGTAACCGGGATACGGGACGAGGTTGTCCCATTCCATCACGGAGTTTTTCTTTAAAGAAAATTATTATTATTAACTATTATTAGATTATTCAATTCACTTGTTAATAATAATAATTATTTTTATGACAACTTTCAACTCTTAAGTTGTAGTATTATCCCAACAAAATCTTTTTACTCAATAAAATAATTCATAAACCCATTATATAGTGTTTTTTTACGGTTTTTTTTTTTTACAGTGTTCTTTTTATACCCTTTTTATACTATATAATTAGGCTTTCTACATAATACTTTTTTATAATATTTTTATCTTTAGAAGCCTAATAAAAAATAAACATTATAACATGAAAAAAATTCAAACAAAAAATTATAGTGTCTTTTTTAAAAAAAAAGGGAGGGAAACAGGATGTCCTGTTCCTGTCCCGGTCCCGTCTCAGGACACAAGACGAAGATCTGGTCCCATCCTTGTTCATCGGGATGGGAACAAGACAGGCCTGTCCCTGTTCCATCTAGTGAACACCCTTCTCAAAATTACTGCAACTATTATTAGATTATTTGTTAATAACTATTATTAGATTATTCAATTCACTTATTAATAATTATTACTATTTTTATAACAATTTTCAGTTTTTAAGTTGTAGCATTATCTCAACAAAACCTTTTTACTCAATAAAATAATTCATAAACCCATTATATAGTGTTTTTTGCAGTATTTTTTTATAGTATTCTTTTTATACTTTTTTTATACTATATAACTAAGCTTTCTACATAATTTTTTTTACAATATTTTTATCTTTAGAAATTCAATAAAAAATAAACATTATAACATGAAAAAAATTTATACAAAAAATTATAATATTTTTTTGAAAAAAGAGGGGAATGGGATGTCCTGTTCCCGTCTCAATTACGTCCTGGTCCCGTCTCGAGACACAAGACGAAGATCTTGTCTTGTTCCTGTTCATCAGGAGGGGATCAGGACAAGCCTAACCCCATTCTGTCCGGTAAATACCCTTCTCAAAATTACCGCATTTCATTTGTCTTGTGCAATACAAAAGGTGATGTTATTTGTGAAGTCATGAAGGTAATTGCTTATTTTCTCAGCTCAAAAAAAAAAAAAATTGCTTATTTTCGGCAAGTTAGTGCAGCCGAACGGGACACATTTGACCCATAGCCCAACAACATCAAACAAGCCAACAAAATTGGTACCTCCAATAAAAACATATCTATACATAGCAAAATCACAAAAAAAGGTACAGCTCTTTGGTAATGAAGCCAAGTGCACATAGTCGCGTGTATTTATACCTCCCTTTGTTTTTTTTTTTTTTTTTTGCGTTGTTATTCGGTGTGTGATCATTCTTTTGTTCTCAATACTGTGTAAATATTCTTTCTGCGAAGATCCATCCCTTACACATGGCAGTATTCTAGACGTTCACATTGTGATAGAATGTAGGATAAATTTATTACGATGAAATACACATTCCATCGTCTAAATTCTTCTCTATATAGCCCTTTTCTTCTCTGCTCACGAATGAATGACAAATGACATACGAAGAAGAAAACAAAACAACTTGGCCTCCGAATTGATACTCTGAAAGGCCACTGTGAGCTTACATGATGGAGCAGCTCCCGTGATTTCTGTAAACAGCAGCCAATTGATGAAGGAATTATTATTGCAGAGTTAAATAATAAATTATAAATATCATTGTTTCATGTTTTCATACCTCTTAATTTCTTCGTATTTACTAATAGCTTCCTCATATTTGAGACGGAGCGGACCAGTATCTTGAGGGTTCACATTCTTCGGTCCTACAAGATATGCCTGAACAACAAACTCTGGAGTTCTCTCCCTGTGTTACAATCATCAAATCGAGCATGACTTGGTCAAAGGGGGCAACGGAACAGTCAATTCTTTTGGAAATGGCATATGGTCAACAAACAAGTAGAAACAGACCATTCACAACTTGGGTCGAGCGGTAAGGGTGGACTGCTCAAAAAGCCCACCCCCACAAAGTCGGGCAAGACCAAAATGTGGGCCTGGTGAGATATCTTAACACATTTTGATACACACAAGCATAAGAGTATGACGGCTCACCTCCAAATCCAATCCCAGGCAAAGTACAAAGCCTACATCTAGTTTAGGTTGATAATATGCCAGTCGAGCTACAGTAACCTACTCGCGGGGCTGGGTTGGACTTCTTGTGTGGGGCTAATGCTAATATATTTTGATGACTCTAGAAGTATGCCACAAAAGCTGCCACTATTTGGATTAGTAATTTACTAGTGGTATGCAAGCCCAGCTCACCCCATTCAAAGAGTTGGGTCAGGCCGGCCTTGTTGGCCTCTTTATCTTGTGTCAGCCACCCAGTCACGGGGATTCAGAACAACCAGGCTGCACTTGGCATGAAGCAAAAAGAGGGAATGGGATATCACGTAAAAGAACCTTTTTTATGTGATTTGTACTACTCTTGTATCATTATACAATTCTTAACAGCAGGAATATTAGGTTCAGTATGTTCAGTTGGGTTTTGACCACTTGCCAGTTACAATTTTTTTATTATTTTTGAATTAAGGAGACAATGATCATTTTATTAATTGCTGTCTGGTTTCTCTACCAAACGTGGCCACATGTATTGCCATCTAACTAGTTGGTGAAAGTCCAAGTATGGTGGACAAGTTTAGAAGCAGTCAGTGACATACCTCCCTTCGAATTCGGATAGCCATGCTACAAAGGCAGCACCAAAATACATGGACACAAAGGGCTTAGTTAGATCCTCAACAGATTCAAGCCTATAAGCCCTGTAGCCCATCTCCCTGAACAAAATAAAAATTGCTAGAATATGTAAGTATCAACAACCACATTTTACTTTAATACCCATTTGTTTTAAAACTTCAGGGGGATTTTAGCCTCTCATTCATTGATACGACAAGCAACACAGTTAAAAATGTCTAAAAGCATCATGAACTGAGAACATGTTAATTTCCGAAAAGAATGCAGGCACAGATACTTCTAGAATCTCAATCATGGATATGTTCAACACATACACATAAAGCCAGAAAGCAGTGGAATAGTCAATCCCCATTATTCCTGGGCGTCCGCCAATGCCATGTAAAAAACGCATGCTAACAACCTCCGAAATCGCACAAAGTACTGTCTGTAAAATCAGGGAAAATCAATATTTAGTAAAAATAAAATCAAGAAACTTGCGAGATTGCAATTTCTTATCCCCTGTTCAGTCTCTAAAAATTCTCAAAAATTACAATTTCATCGAAGAATATTATAGGTCATTAAAGGGGCAAGTATTTCCTGGGTTCATTCATTTATTCAAGAAAACACTATAGATGCACTTTAACAACCAAAGGTGTTTCTGAACTAGTAATCTTTCTTGTAATGATATCTCAATATGCTTCATTGCTTCAGCAATTCCGTTGGATTCTGTCTATAACATGCCCTGTGTTGCTTGGACTGCTTTTCAGTGTCATTATCTTCATATTTACTTGGATAGCAAATCTTGATAACCATTCACAAAATGGGAAAACGAAAAATCCACATCATTATGTTTAATATATGGCAGCATTAAACTCCTCTGGACAGACAAAATGCTTACAGATTTTATTCCCTTCGTGCTGAAGTATTTGAATAAAATTATATCCGCTACTGCCTGTAAGAAAATCAGAGCATAATATATAGTCTTTAGTGAAACAATTAAATCAGTAGCAGGAAAAAACAGTGAAAATCATACCATCAATAGGATTATTTATACCAACATAATGTAGCAGATGAAGAAAAAGGGGAAGAAAAGAAGAAAATAATTAATATAAATTTGGCTATATATTGCTAGTAAAATAGAGTTATATTTTGCATTAACAGACATATACCTTCACTTCCACCCGTGAAAGATATGGTCTGTTCTTTTCATCTAGAGAAAAGCGCACTTGTCCCCTTTTCTCTTTAGATTTAGTCCACTCTTTCTGGACTTCAGGATGATTCCACATCTCTTCCATGTCTTCAGGAGAAGCTCTAGAGTCCCACAATGTGTAAGCATTTGTCCCTACACCAAAGACAAGGTTGGGTTTGCCAGCGTAATAGCACCCAAGTACAATTTTGAAACCAGAAAAACATCAACCATTGACTTTATGGTTGTCATGACACAATGATTACAGTACAGTTTGTAGGAGACCCTTTTCATTTCTGTCACCAAAGTAATATATGTTTTTTTATTCACAATTTGCACGGTAGGTAGTAATATTCACCTGACTTCTTTAACTAATTGCCCAGTTCTTTTCCTAGGTTTTCCCATTTATGTCAGAGGCCCCTTGTTCTTGCCCTCGCCCTTCCAATTTCTTAATATCACAGATAACACCACTAGCCATTGTTGAAAGCAAATTAGAAATACAGAATGGAAATGATACCTGCAGGAATACACCCTGCCATAAGACAAGATTTGGAACACTACAGTTCAGGTCAAAAAAAAAAAAAGAACACTACAGCAATTAATAATCCACTCATAAAATCTATTTAGTGACAGCCTTGCATAATTAATTCAGCGCAAAAAGAGGGGAAGTCAAATCATTCGGAGAAGGTTGAGAAAATGACCTGAATTTTCTGATGCAGGTACAAGAGATCCAGCAAGAGCATTGCTCTGCAAAGGAATGTTATCAAGAGATTTTCTGCACAACGAAGACATGATGGTAATAACACATCAAGGCATTTTGAAATACTCACTTATTCTAACCCAACAAATAGATTCTAATTCATTAAATAAACCATTGTTATTTAGAAATGTCTCCTATCTTAGTACTGGCAGCATTTCAGGCTTTCATTAGATTGTAATCACTTGACTTTTTTTTCCTTGATTGGATTGTGATCACATGACTGGCTGCAGTCAAAATGCATAACTGGGAACCAAACAAAAGATATACATCACTTGATGATGGCAAATCAAGAAAGTATAAAACAATGCTTGATATTTGAAACTTAGCCTCATCATTAGATAAACAGATCCCTGTGTGGATTGTGCTGATTATGGCTGGAATGAAATGCAAGTATTTTCAAACAAAGATTCTTCCTTTGATTTTTCAGAGGAAATCTATTTTTTGGGACGTTTCATGGAGGATTCCTTATCCTCCACCTTTGAACTCGTTTCCTTTCACATAATAATTTAATTTTCTATACTAAAATGTAAACTGCTGGAAAAGTTTTTTGAGAAAAAAAAAATCAATTTCTTCATGTAAGCTTCAATCCACCAAAAAGAAGGAAGCCACCACCTTGATGGAAAACTTTCTTTGACTGCAAGATATCGTTTCCAATAGGGCAAAGTTGATTTGTGAGTTGCCTTCTTTGGACCACCTTTATATGCCCTTACCATAAACTCTTCACTTCTTTCCCTGCAGGCAATGCCCTCGAGGATAAATATTTCAGAAACACACCATCATGGCAACCAGATGAAACTGAAGAACATGGCACTTACGTATCCTCAAAATTTGACAACCACTTAATATAAGCAGCACCAAAGTATACATTTATAAATGGTCGGTATAGGACATCTGAATTCCCTTCTGCTAGATATGAAGAATAACCTAATTCACTGTAAGCTACAGTCAACTTTACTGAGATATAACAGTATTAAGAAACTTTAGCTTCATGAAAAAAGCAAACAACATATACCCAGTACCTTATCAACCACTCTGAGTCATTTGGCATAAGTTGCATAAGCCCAAACCTACGCTGTTTAGATTTGCCCTCAGAGCGTGTAACTAGGAGAAGCCTGTCACTTTCCAGTTCAGCAATAGCACAAACCATGGCCTGCACCAAACGAAAGAATGCCAACCTTTAAAAAAAAAGGCCATACGCTCTGGAATAAAAACGAAAATTTGGCATATAGATTTGCAGATTCTTGAGAACATCGTTGATCTTAAAAGAAGTAACATCCAAGGCATATAACGATGTCAAATGTTCATTGCATTTAATCTAGTATTAGACCATTAGTCACTCTATCTCATAAGATAATAAAAATAGGAAAAATGAAATTATATGATTTAAAATTGAAAAATAAAATAAGACATACAGGATCTATCTTTGAGGGAAAGTGTCTGCCAATAACAATCTCAGCTACAGCCTGAAAATACACATAGTAAAAAAGATGAAGTAAATCTACAAGTATCATTGACTAACGTATTTTGAATCCATCAAACACATTGATGCTATTTCAGAACTCCCTGTACTCATTTTCTGAAATAATATAAAGGTGAGCCAGATGCATAGAAGAAACAGAAACTCCGTTTTATTCTTACAAAAAAAAAAAGTTTGAGAGAAAAGAAAGAAGTAAAAGGGCGGAGGAGAACATATCCCGTTAAAAGAAACCAAGATAGAAATGCAAATGGTCAAGTAAGAATAAATTTTTTAAATTTAATTTTTAGAAGATGCTCATCCATTATTAAATTTTAACAAACAAAAGGCACCAGTAACTTCTAAGCATCCCGCAGAAAGCTTGAATTTTAAAACATAATTTTTTTATGTTTGTCAATTACTTGATAGGCTAGGCGGTAACTAGAAGTTACAATAGTCAGTAAGCAATGTCAAGCTTAACCATTGTTTTAATTAGAGTAAACATGTTTACCCTCAATTCAGTCTGTGTCAAATATGGCTGTCCATCAGGATCTCGCGAGAGGTGAACCCTCTTCCCTTTCGACTCTCCAGCTTTTAACCATTCAGTGCTCACATCCGGAGTATTCCACATGGCCTCCAGGTCCTTTGGTTCAGCACAGTCATCCCAAAACGTGAAACTGACGGCCATTCTGCCATATAAAGTTAAACTATCAAGTTTTAGCACACACCTAAGAGAAATTTACTCAAGTTAAGAAAAAAGACAGCTGAAATAACAACTTCTGGATTGTACTAAACTTGACTAGGCCCAACTTTATCAAGATATACAACAGCAAAGGCTAATTCCGAGACAACATGAACTATGCTAAGCACAAATAAATACATAATAAACATAATTCGTGACGAAGTCATCCAGAATAAATCTTTCGAGGAACCTTTTTTAACTCCCAGATTGATAGCAAAACACTGTAACAACAGAACAGGTCCGGCTTTTTTATCAGGCACTAATGGAATAGTGAGAAATGCTGATAAACTAAACGTAGAATAGTAAGAATAGCTTATCAACTAAACTTGATCGTTTTAAGCTTCTAAAAATTGGAATTCGAGACGCCACAAAGGGGATATTCTGTAAATTCATCAATTGTGCCGAACTCTTCATTCAGCCAAAAAGAAATCCGCAATCATATTGAATAACCATGTTCCAGTGAACGCCACAACCCTAAAGCAACATTGAATCGAGTCTGAACTCGTTGATTGGATGACATTGTGTGAAATCCAACTGAAAAATGAAATTTTAACGGATTAAATCCTAGTTAACATTGAAAATAGTCAGGAACATACTTAGATGCAATCGCCAATAGGCTTTTACAAGGAGATGATGGAAATTCTGCCCCGGGAGGCCTACAATGGAGGCGAAGGAACGTACGTGGGAGAAAATGGTTTATAATGCAAGAAATGGAAAGCGTTACGAAGGAAAAAGACAGCAATCTTCTTTCTCTGTTTCTTTTTTTTGGTGCGGAAAAATGATAATTATTGAGAGAGTGACACCTGGCATGCCACGTTGATATTCTCTCACGACTCTTTTCTCCTGTGGGTCCATTAGGGGAAAATCACATTTTTGGACTCAATCCCAAGAACTTGGGAACTTATACTCTTCGTCTTCCTCTTCTGAGTATAAAATTTATTTTATAATACTACTTTTTATCTTAATTATAATATTTTATTTATCGATTATAAATAGAACTTTATAATTAAAATCAAGAAATTAGGAACTTATACTCTTCCTCTTCTGAATATAAATTATTTTATAACACTACTTCCGGTTTTAACTATAAAAACTCATTTGTAGTCTGCAAATGAGGTCTTATAATTATAACCAGAGATACTATAATTTATTCTATAAAATGAGTCATATACTTAAAATCAAAATAGTACTTAGTTAATTACTATAACATGCACATGAGATTAGGATAACCTCTTTAAAATACTTCCTCATAGCGTTAGGTTATATATGGTCGGCAAAAAAATTATATATTATTTTATAAATTATGTAAATTAGTTTATTGACAAATAATAAATAAATTGAATTGTATTTTATATTTAAAATCAAATTCAATATTTTATCTAACTCATGTATTAAATGGTGAAGGGAGTGATTTAAATTGATAGAACAAACACCTATGACTTATCCCAAAACATAACAATTTGTTGACAAGTGACTTATATCTAGATATGACGATGTGGATGAGACCACGAGTCATATCCATGACTTGTAAATACTAAAATTTATCAGAACTTTTATGTATATTTATATTAATGGTGATTCTAACATGCCTTATAAAATTCACTCATAATTTGTATACTTAAAATAATTATGATTTGTACATATGTATCGATTCCGTTCAATCCAAAATTTACCAAACTTACTCAACAAATTCCTTCTCTATTGAAATAAAAATGGCAAAGGTACAAAAGAAAATATTTGGATTATATCTATTTTAGGTGCATCTCATTTCGAAAATTAAAGTTGATACCCCTCGAGATCAAGATTTATGTTGATACCACTCGAGTTAAAGATTTATGGCCTTCCATGTCGATAGTAATTTTATTTTCTATTATACTCAACAGAAATAAAAAAAAAATCAGCTTTATATGTTTTCTATTTGGCCATCAGTTTTATATGGTTTTGAAAGACGCATCTCTTAAAAACTAATTCAATTTTTTTTTTACAATTTTTAACCAAAAAAAAGGTGATTCTCGAAAGATAAGGTGAAAAAAATCCTCAGGTGAATCTCAAAAGCTAAGGCTAAAAAAAAAAAGAAAAAACCTCTCTCTCTTGTAAAATTGTAATGCCAATATTACATACAACCACTTGTCCTAATTATAAGACCTTATTTCTAAACTAAAAATAATATTTTATAATTAAGACCAGAAGTAGTATAATCATACAAAGAGGCTTTCATGAGAAGATGACTAAAGTATATATTTAGTCCTTTAATTTCAGAGAAAGTTTTAATCTAGTCTCTTAACTCTAAAAAGTATATTTAACCGTCCTTTAAATCTAAAATTGTTAACAAAAAAATGATGATACTGAAATCTTAAATGTTGAGAAAACATTCTCAAATACTAATATATTAAGTTTAATTTTCAAAACAACCATGGTTGTTATAAAAAAGCATCATTTAAGCCTAACGATTTTAGGGTTAAAAGTATATTTTTTTAAGTTAATGGACCAAATTAAAAACTTGTATAAAATTAAAGAACCAAATATAAACTTTAACATGTAAAGATAAGTCTCTATTTTATGGTGATATCGATGAGTGATTAATGTTAGGTGATAGCAACACATGATTTTGAAGTTATTAATTAAGAAATAAAGCATAAACGTATAGATATAATTAGATGCATTTTTGTATTTACACAGATCAATCTGGAATATAATACAAAGTGTGTTCATATGGTCCGTGATTTCTCATCATAAATCTGTATGAAAGTATATCAATTTTCAATGCAAATGATTTACAAATTAATTGCTTCATTTAGTCCTTAATATATTAAATTTGGTCTTAAAATATAATATCTTAATTTATTTTATCTATCATATTTAACATTTTCTTCCAAATCAATTTATCTAACTTATCGATATATAATGTAAATGTTTTACATGAGGACTTTAAGGAGGAGACCATATCATGTTTGTTGTAAGTAAATAATTTATTTATTTTTATACCTACAAAGGAAATGATTTATTTGGCTTCCTTAATCCTCTCAAATTAATAAGTAATTTTTATAATAAAAACTCAAAGTAGTGTAACAAAATGCTACCTTCAATCCTTAATTTAAAAGTTAGATAACTAATTTTTAGATATTAAAAAAATTAGTTAAGTTAATTATTTGTAATAAATAGATATTGTCTTTTTAAAAATATCCTATTAATCATGTGCATTGAAACTATTTCTTGATGAAAACTCCCTGACATGTGAAACCACCATATGAATTATTTAGGGGTAAAATGGATAAATGTTGGAAACACTGTAGACTGAGATCTTATATTTAGTATTAAATTGAATTTCTAACTAGCTCTTATGTTAAGAATTAGAAGTAATACTATACTACCTCTGGTTTTTAATATAAGATATTGTTTAACTTTTATTTTTTTTCTAAATATAAAATCTCACTCTACTTTGTCTATCATATTTATGTTTTTTTTAAGGCAGTTTTTTTAATAATGATAGTTCTAGCCAATATATTTGATTGGTAAGGATATTTTGAAAAATATAACACCTATTTATTACAAACAACTATTTTTTTTATCTACTCAAACTAGTTAACTAGCTCTTATATGTAATACTAGAGGTAGTAGTTTGTTATGTGATCCATATGAGTAGGGGTGTTTTATAGAGTCTGGTTGCCTGCTATGTCCAACCAAGCCCGCAAAAAAAAAAAAGCCTAGCTCGCCCTAAAAAAAATGGCTTGAAAGAAATATTAGGCATGTTTGAGCTAGGCAAATTGCCAGGCAATGTTGGGCATTGGGTACGGTATGCTACCCTGCCTACTTGGCCCTGCCTACAAAAATATATATAATTTTATTTATATACATATTATTCATCTTATATTTATCTCCTGAAACATATTGTTGCATCAATATTTAGTGTTCTTAATGTTTATTTATTTTCAAATGATTTTGAGAGTTAGATGTCTTATCATTTACTGCGATCTGTACGACTATTCTACTTTTTTATGCAAACATTATGACCATTGACACTTGTATATTGGTAAATAAGTAATTATATATCGTTTATTTTGAGCATGACTTCAATAGCTTATAGAAGGATAATTGAGTTATTTTGAAATTTGTTTTGCTTCTTGTTTTTCTAAAACTGCGTCTTTTTGTTTAGTTAAAATTAAAAGCTGATCAAGATACTTTAAAAATTTATTAAACCAAAACAAAGTTAAAAAAATTCATATTTGGTTAAGAAATTTTAGAAACTAGAAAAGCAATTGAGTTTAATAAAATATACTAACAAGATTTTTTTTGTCATAGTCCACTTCTCTTAGCTACTACAAAATGTAGTTTCATAATATATTAATTAGTAATAACAAAATTAAGGCCAAGTTGCCATTTTAATATAAAGTTACATTATATTTTTTAGAAGGACGTAAATAATTAGTTAATTAATATAGTATATTGATTTGTTAGGCATGAAAGCCCGCCCTTCCTAACCCGCATTTGCCCAGCCCGAAGTTACTAGGGCTTTTTATGGGCCATATCGGGTAACAGGTTGCATTTTTTGACCTGTTCATTTTTCAGGCTATACATCAAATAAGGGTTCTGCCCTACCCAATCTTGGTCATGTGCAGTCCTACATATGAGATGAATTTTATCATACATGGCAACTCATACAAGGCCCAAGACGAATTAGTTAATTAGTTAGCATTTCTCTTGATCCTAAATATAGGAATTTGTCGAGGTCTTTATTTTGATTTTAAACATACAATTTTAATCTATTTTTTTCTCCCAATATTATAAATTTTTTTCTCAGGTTGTTTCTATTGATTAAAGAGTTTTTCTATTAATAGGATAATAATTAAAGAGACTTTATTAAAAATACCAATACATGTTATCATAAATAACTAATTTAATCAACTTATTAATATCAGTAAATAAGTTATTTAGTTTTTATATTTATTACTGGATCGATAAATAATATAGGGTTATACAAATTTGTTGCAGAAGTTTTCTCTTGACAGCGGCAAGTATCAGAAAGTTTTTTTTGTGCAAATATACTATAAAAATTTAAAACTATAGCAAGCTAACATTAACAGTTAAAATAATGATATCGATTGTTAATATTTTAATAATAAAAGATAATATTATTATAATTTAAAATTTTTGGAATATATTTATACTATAAAAATATTTCAGTACTAAGCGCTCTTATACTAACAATGGTTTAAACGGAAACAAATGGAAACACCGACACATGGACCCGCTTGAAGCATGAATAGCAGTAGGGTTGACCAGCCGCCTACGCCGACTGTGGTGGGATGCTGCGGGAAGGGGGGGGCGGAGGCAAAAAAATGTGACAAAAAAAAAACCTTGTGCCTATAAATTTTTTTTAAAAAAAAGCATAAAAGAATATAATGGGGCAGGGCCTGTGGTGGGTTGAAAAGCTGAAAATCAGTCAAACAAGAACTCTGAAAGGTTTTTCGGCCATCCAATCAAAGAGGTTAGTTTTCTTTCTTCCTTTTTTTTTTTTAAAAATAATATCCTTCCCTCACCAAAAAGCAACTGTGCCTATCATATTGCAAGGAGTTGAATACATAATCTTATGTTGAAGTAAAATCTGATGGTAGTTAGTGTCAGTTGAGCTAAAGGAGTTACAAGCAGCAATGTGAAATTTGATCAATAATAAGTCACCACGGAATAGTATATCAATATGTCAACTGATTAAAATTATGGAGAATTATAATGAGATCCTAAAAAGGAAAATAATTATAAAACAAGTCCCGAAAGTTGTCATGCTTCACTCTAGAACTTATCATTACAGGCTGTTTAGGTTATTATTGGGATCTTTTAATAATTACTCCCGTCCTTGATATAGGACCCAATTGTTGAGTTAGTTTTATAATACCCATTTATCATATTTATCAATTTTTTTAAATACTCTCTCCCTCAACCATAATCAGTAGAAGAGGAAGAGGGGTATTAAGAAAGATGATTATGGTATTTTAAAAAAAACATGTCACATTTTTTATAATTAACTAACTTATCTAACTTTTTTAATCTAATCAAATTAGTTAAATGGGTCTTATATTTAAGACCGGAGTATTTTTTTTTTGGGCTTCATTGTGATTCCCCCTTAAAACTATAGGAATGAATAAAAATACAAAACAATAAATAATTGTTAAAGAATTTATTATTTATTTATATTTTTTGACATGGGGGCACAGAGGGAAGTGTCCCATGAAAGCGAAGGGGGTTAGGTGGCGAACTGGCTGATCTATTACTCACGTGTGAGCCAGTCGGTCAACTCCCTCGGTCCACACACCAGCACAAAGGCCCCACCATCCCCGTTCCCTCTTATAAGAGAGGACAATATTTGAACCAAAAAAAAAAAAAGAGGACAATAAAATATCAAAACAGAAAAAAAAAAAAAAAATCCAAACAAAGAACAACTCCACTGGAGACCACGAGATTCGGTCCAACCTTACAAAATTGGCAGCGGAACGCCCCCGTTAAAATAAAAAATGGTCAAGTTGTCTCATAGCAGAAAAACTACTAACTAATAAAAGTTAGGTTTGCTAGGAAATTACGCATTAATATTTAAATTCTTTTATCTAAAAATATTTTAAATAAAATTTTTTTAATAAAATGATATTAAATAATTGCATAATAATTAATCCGTAATAGTACTATATTCATTCATATTCAAATATATTATGTTGTGCTATTCTTTTTGCAACTACGCACTTAACTTCCTTTGTTTTTTTTTGGCCAAAAACGTACTTAACTTCCTACAGTGGAGATTTGTCTGCCGTCTCTCCTATTCCCACCAACCCATTCTAAGCGAACCACCTCTCCCGCACACCAAGCAGCATTAACGCCGTGCTCCCTTTTATGAACGCATATTTCTCTGATCATAAATAAAATTTATTTTATAATATGTATATGATAAAATAAGTTTTATATTTAGAATTGGAATTAGGTTAATACAAACTTTGATCCCTCAAATCTATCCTCATTTTGATTTTGGTCCCTCAAATTTTAAACCATAGGTTTTAGTCCCTCAAGGGCAAAATAGTCCATTTTATTAGATTATAGGGACCAATATTTTATTGTAAGAAATTTGAGAGACCAAAACCTATGGTTTGAAATTTGAGGGACTAAAACCAAAATGAGAATAACTTGAGGACCAAAGTTTGTATTAACCCATTGGAATAATATAATAATAATGAGGGAATGAGACTTGTGTTTGAAACCATAAATTTAATAATTTCTCCACTTAGTTGAATGAATTGTTTTCAACTTAATTGTAAGTTCTCAATTTAACTGTGCGTCAAATTTATATTTTTTTCTTTAAACTATTCATATGGATTATACAAATTAAAGGGGTAGATAATAAATATGTTATTTTAAGAAAATCCCCGCACATTTTTTATAAATAATTAATTTTATTAATTTTCTTAGTTTATATAAACTATTTATTTAACTCCTACAGTAAAGTAGTCGGATCTTAAAACATTTAATGGCAAAAGTCCCATACAAGGCCACTTGACATGAGGAAATTTCAAATTAGACGACTAGATTCAATAAATCCCTAATTATTCCATGAATTCAATTTGGAATTTGTAAATGTTGGATATTTTTATCACATTGCCCTTATTTTTTTCTTTTAAATAAAAAACATCCTTCTCTCTTTTATCGGCAACTGACTATCGTCTTCATTGACAACCAACCGCCACCCTCGTTGGCGAACAGATTTTATTGTGAAAATTTTATTGTAAATAGTCGATAATAACTTGTGAGTTATTAAATTAAAGGCTAAAATATACTTTTACTCATTTAACTTTACACAAAGTTTTATTTTAGTCCTTTAATTTTAAAAAGTAAACTTTTAGTCTTATAACCCTAAAACTGTTAACAAAAAATGACGATATTGAGCTCTTGAATACTAATAAAATATACTAAATGCTGACATATTAAGTTTAATATTCAAAACAACCATGATTGTTACAAAAAATCATCATTTAAGACTAATAATTTTAGTGTTAAAAGATTAAAACTATACTTTTTTAAAGTTAAAGGACCAAAATAAAACTTTACATAAAGTTAACAAACCAAATATATACTTTAGTCTAAATTAAATTTGTTAGTTTTTAAGTTTGTCTTGCCAAATTAACACAACTCATTGCCCCATGCCTAACTCTTCTGGATAATTTGACCTTCTAAGCTTACATTCACAGACACAAAACAAACAATTCTGTCAACTTCTGAATAACTTGTTCTCTTTAAAAAACTAGATCAAACAAAGAAGAGGTATGCATCAAGGAAAGAGCTCATCTCATTGTTTTGTACTTGATTCAGAAAACAACCTTTCGTGCTCTTAAAGGCAAATCTTGGCTCTTCCGCTCCACCGAAGGATTGCCGCTTCTCATCAGTGGAATCAAATTCAAATCACTCTCTCTTCTACATAAATACTACCTCCAGTCTTAAATATAAGAGCTGATTGACTAATTTGACGAGATTAAATAAATAAGTTAAGTTAGTTATTTGTGATAAATATGTATTGTTTTTTCTAAAATGTTCTTCCTAATCAAGTGTATTGATTATAACTGTTATCATTAGAAGAACTATCTTAAAAAAAAAGAATAAATATGGGAGACAAAATGGATTAAGGTCTTATATTTAGGACCAAAATAAAAGTCAAACAAGGTATTATATTAAAGATCAGAGGTAGTAATAAATACTAATAAATAATAATATTAATAATAATAATAAATATACTAAAAAAGCTTCCACTTTGACTGTCACTTCCCTCAATACAAATATATAAGAAATTTCAAAATAACCTTCACACTTCTAAAAATAGTTAATATCGTAAAAAGTTTTTTTCTCTTTCCATATTAGCCTTTATTTAATAGGATAACTTACTCACAGATCAATATATTTTAAATATTAATTAAGGACATTTTTTAAAAATATCATCAATTACTCATAGAAAACATCAAATGCCTTGTATTTTTAAACGGGAAAAGAGTAGAATGCCTTACCTCCAATTGAGATTGTTGAATATGTAATTATTTGAATCAATATTTGTAACTGTTTTTCGGAAAATTTTGTTAGGAGCTAACTGTCATGCATTTAATGTTTTAGGACTTTATTGTCATTTCCCCATAAAATTAACAAGTACACGAGATAAAATGTTATTATTGTGTATATCGAATTACATATTTTTAAATTTTAAATTTTATAATATTAAATTTCGTTTAAAATATTTATCAAAACCTGAACTCCTCAAAATTCGTCTTTAGAGTATCAACTTTTTGTGTGTGTGTGGAAATAATGATATCAGGATGATAATACAATGACTGTTTGAACTTATATTTTTTACTTCTTTTCTTCTTCTTCTTTTTTTTTACTGTTTTAATTTTTACATGTTCATTTTGTTAGAGGCTTCCATACAATTTTTAAAAATATTTTTACATATTTTCACACAGTGATAATTTTTAAAATCATCAAATTTATTATTATTATTTTTTTGGTGCCTTGATTCAAATGAAAGGAGAATGACATTTAAGTTTTTAAGGTCTCAAAGCTTTTTTTTGGGCAAAAAGTCTCAACCTTAAGTGAATGACAATTAGATCCTTGAAAATTTTTTATAAAAATTTAAGTAGTTATAAACAGAAATTCCAATCATAAACTAAGACTAGCATCTAAAATTCAATTACCTTATTTGTAATTAAAACTCCTGAATTGAAAATTATTTAAATTAATATTTACAACTCGCTTTTTTTTTAAAAAAAGTTATGAAAACCTAATTATCATTGACATGCTTTTTTAATTAAACCTTACTATTTAGTCAAAATACAATTTTTTTAAGTAGAGTTAAAATACAATTTTAATATTAAAATAAGACGAGAAAGCCCAAGCTTGTTTTTTTTTTTGATATGCTGAGAAAGTCCAAGCTAGTCCAACGTGAATTTCGAGGTATTACAAATACAAGCAGTTCGCCAAAAATATCATACTACCATTACCCTCGTGCTCCTTCTATGGAACTCCAAATCTCTACCGTTCATTGGCCGCCCTCAATCTATTTACGAGAAGTTTTTTTTTTTCCCAATAAAAAATGCACAATGCTCATGAGATGTTCCCCTAAATTAAAGATTTCAAAAGGAAACTAAATTAATCCCAAAATTCTCATAATACTACATGACTACAAAAAAACACAGCACATCAAGTAACAAAGTCTTCCCTCAAATCTCAAATAATAAAAAATTATTTTGAAAAAAATCCGAGTTACTATAATATAGTTGTATTTAAAAAATGGAGTTGATCGCATACAAAAATTAAAGACATTAGCTGCACGATTGATGATTGATATATAGTACTATTTTCTGTTTTTAATATAAGAATTTATTTGACTTTTATTTTAATTTTAAATATAAAATTTTAATATAATTTGTCTCTTATATTTATTTTTTTAAAATAGTTTTTATAATAATGATAGTTTTAACTAATATACGTGATTGGCAAAAATATGTTATGAAAAACAATATCTATTTATCATAAATAACTAATTTAAATAATTTTTTAATTTATTTAAATTAATTAATTAATTCTTATATTAAATACATGAAGTAGTGTCAATTTACTTGCGAAATAATTAATAAATCATGGATTCAGGTTTTGGCTTACGCTCACCTGCACCAGATCCCTGCCCCTGAACCAGCTTTCCTCATAAGAAGCTCCGAAGGTGCTGCGTAAATTGCATATATAAAAAAAAGCCATATTCGCATTTTTCCTGGGTTGGTGCAAAAACCAAGGGAGCTACTCCTGCATAAGCCTTCGCTCGCCTACCTCCTCTCTTCCTTTCTCCGAAGGCTAGGGTTCCTGCTTCAGCTTCTACAATGGCCGCCTCTTCTATGCTGAGATCTGCGCTCCTCTCTTCCTCGCCCTCTGATGGTTTTAAGGTATCCTGTCATTTGGAATTATGTTACCGCGTGTTTTGATCTAGTTTTGTTTGGTGATGCTGCTATTCGAGTCAAGATCAGTTTTTTTTTTGGGTTTTATTTTAGCTGTTTGGTAACGAAGAAAGCGGGAAGAGAAAGGAAACACAACTGTGAACTTGTGTATGTCATGTTCTTTTGGTTAACAGTAAAATGTGTTAAGAACTATGCATTTTGGGTGAAAAGTGTGTGTTTGAAACATGGAAGAAGATTCTGCTGCCTAGTCCTTGGTCATAAGGATTTTTCAGTGCTTCTTCGTAATATCTGAGCAGCTGAGATGATGTACTTGTTTCTCTGATAATTTTATGTTATCGCGTATTTTAATCTTTATTGTTTGGTGGTGTTATTCGAGTCTGGATTAGGTTGCTTTCATTTCTTTTCTCTTTGGTCGTCTTTTCACTGTCTTCTTACCATGAAAACAGGGGGAAAACGGCATTTCTATCTTGTGTGTGTGATATTCTTCTAGTTAACTGTTAGTGTGTTGAACTAAATCCTTGTTTGTGAGGATTTCCCAGTGGTTCTTCGTAATTGAAGATGACGTACCAGTTTCTCTGATCATTGCAGGGTAATTAATTTTTTTTTTTTTTGACTTATTTTTATGATTCAGGTGTCGATCAATATCTCCAGTAGCAATATAAAGTCTTTGAAGTTACAGTCTAACATTTTTGGAACTTCTCTCCCAAGTGAATCATTAGTCATGCAGTTAGTTGCTCGAACTTCTGAAGGATTGGCCTTTCTTATTCTCCTTTGCTTTTTTTGCCTGTGACTTATTTTAAAGCTCCAATTCTTCTGGTATTTTTGATCATGAAATTTCATAATTTGCTTAGAAACTGCAATGCCCGGAGTATCCAACCTATCAAAGCCACGGTTACTGAAATTCCCCTGCCCGTACAGAGTAAGGATAAAACAACTCGTATGTTCAGAAAATACATATTTAATAGTTTAATTATGATTCATGATTGGTTTGGTCTGTTTAGAATCAAAGAGCGATGGGAAGACCAGGATTGGAATTAATGGTGAGTTTCTTGTTGCTAAAGTTCACTCTGTTATTTTTATTTTCTGGTGAAATTTAATTTACTACACTATCTATTTTGATAGATATCTTTTTGCGTTGCATCTATTCCGCATTTAAGCTTTGCCTTGCTTCAGCATCCTTTTATATCCATTATGCTTTGCTTTTGTGGGGTACTGACGTTTCTGAGAATAGGCCTTCTTGAAAACAGACATTTTTGTTTTTCTTCCCAATAGAATTTTAATTTTATCAGTATGATCTCATTATTGCTTAGGGGGATAAGCCACCCTTCTAAGTAAGATAAGAAGAAAGGCATCGAATGAATTTTCATTCATAAATTTTAATGTGTGAATATTTTCTCTTATCAAATCTGAGGAGACATGATGTCGTAGGATGAAAATTAGCTCTGAATTTCAAGTAGGTCTGTTTCAAGTTGAATAGACATTCTGTATGCTTGAATTGTGCAGGTTTTGGTAGAATTGGAAGGCTGGTGTTGCGTGTAGCTACTTCCAGGGATGATATTGATGTTGTAGCAATTAATGATCCTTTCATTAACACTAAATATATGGTATGTATGAGGAATCCCCTTGGTTTTGCTTATAGTTTTTAATATTCACTGGTTGTTTGTACAATTTCTAGTGATTGTTTCATCTATCTTGATGAAGTTTTATGTGGGGATTTGTGCATCTAACCTGTAAAAATCTGTGTCAAGACAATGCATTTTGATTTAATCTTATGCTGGATCTTTTTCTGTCTTCTCAGCTGGGATGCTTTGCAGTTGTATATTGTTTATGCCTATCACTTTTTATACAAGTTTATAAGTTTTTGGATTATTTATTTATTGGTGATTTCTTTATCTGTTTTCCGACGTGAGAAGGACTTTAACATGCAGTACAGTACCCTCCTGAATTTTAGAGTACCCTGTATAGTCATTTTCAATCTTTGCACATGGAAACTCGTGCTGTTTGAGTCTGTGATGTTATTTACTTGTTTTTGTATTCCTTTTCTCCTCATGCCTGTAATGTTTTGAACCTAAAACCAAAGAACTCTAGTGTTTTGGATAACCAAGGTTATTCTCAGAGCAATGATGCTGTTTCCTTTTCTGCATTTGTCTTTGTTGCGTTATCTTCTTTCCTCACCTTTCTGCATACAGTTTTGCTTTTTCATTGGTAACTTCTCTCTCTTTTCCAGGCGTACATGTTTAAATACGATTCTACGCATGGACCATTCAAGGGATCCATTAAGGTTTTGGATGATTCCACTTTGGAGATCAATGGAAAGAAGATAAAAGTTGTGACCGAAAGGTAAGCTGAACCTTCATTTTTGAAATGATGTTTCTAATGTGATCATCACTAGTATTTTACAATGCTAGTATAGATATCAAAGCACTCTAAAACTTGACAAGCATGCATTTGTATACAGAGACCCTGCAGAGATTCCATGGGGCGAATATGGGACTGATTTTGTTGTTGAGTCTTCTGGAGTTTTTACAACTATGGAGAAAGCCTCAGCACATTTGAAGGTTGCTATGTTCATATACTTAATTTTTTAAGAGTTCTCTCGTTTCCCCTTCTCTCTCTTTTCCCTTTCCCTTTGTACACTTTCCCATTACGTCTTAAGTTTAATTTTTTTTTTTTTTTGGAATACAATAAGTTGATGATGCTGTTATATTATCTTTAGGGTGGTGCCAAGAAAGTTGTAGTCTCAGCTCCATCAGCTGATGCCCCAATGTTTGTGGTTGGAGTGAATGAGAAGGCGTACAAGCCAAACATGGATATTGTTTCCAATGCTAGCTGTACTACAAATTGTCTCGCCCCCCTTGCCAAGGTTTGATTGCGTCCTGTATTGCCAAGCTTTATTAGTTATCAAGGACAATATTATGCATGAGAATGTTTATGTTTTTGCATTGCACAAGCTTAGCATGATGTCAGTTAGCAAGCATAGAAACCAGTTAGGTTGAATTTGAGGTTTCAAATGTCTTAGGGCACTTCAATGGCTTTTTAAGAAAAAAGAACCTTTGGAGTCTTCCTATCCTTCCTCATATCTGTAGCTTGTGGGAAAGGTGAAAGCATCTGATTATTCCTAAATTTCTATTTTCAGGTGGTTCATCAGGAGTTTGGTATAGTTGAAGGTTTGATGACAACTGTACATGCAACAACAGGTCTCACTTGGCCACATTGCCTATTACTTTCTGTTTTACTCGTTTGATATGTTGATGTGCAGCATCCAATCCATGACTTGATTGTGCTTTTTATTATTCAGCGACACAGAAGACTGTAGATGGCCCTTCAATGAAGGATTGGAGAGGAGGACGAGGAGCTGGTCAAAACATAATTCCTAGTTCAACTGGCGCTGCGAAGGTAAAAGCTGGCTAACCTGGAAGAGATGTAAGCTGGTCAAAACATGATTCCTAGTTCAGTGTAGATTAGTGTAACTGGTTTCATTATTTATGTAATCTTAGGCTGTTGGGAAAGTTCTTCCAGAGCTTAATGGAAAGCTCACTGGGATGGCATTCCGTGTTCCTACACCCAATGTTTCTGTTGTGGACCTAACCTGTCGACTTCAAAAGAGTGCTTCCTATGAAGATGTCAAAGCAGCAATAAAGTATGTCTAATGCTTTGTTTTTTGTTTTTTCCACAATGATTTTCATTTGGGAGTGTTCTCTACTAATCCTGTGGATCTTCTTGGTATCTACTGTTCCCGCAACTACTAAAATGAAGGTATGCCTCAGAGGGACCACTTAAAGGCATTCTTGGATACACAGATGAGGACGTTGTCTCTAATGACTTTGTTGGTGATTCCAGGTAAAATTATCTTTTGCTGGACTTGAACTTTTTGTTGGCGATAAAACCATTGTCAGCATCTTGAATATTATTGGTTTTCTTGTCTTTCTCAAATATACATGCTTAAGATGTGATCTTTTGCTATTGAATGGGGGAAGAAAGAATTACCAGGTTTAAATTGAGATGCCACAAAACAAGAGCTGCATAACTTTGGTATCAACGTAGCTCCTAGAAATGCTAAGAGCGGATGTACCTATTGCTAAATTAGAACCCTGAACCCTTCATTTTCCTCTTTCCGTTACTAGTCGAATAATTGCAAGGGTTTTGTACTTTTTGTGTATCTTCTTTTCTTGGAGAATGCCTTACTCTAAATGATTCTGATTTGAACAGGTCAAGTATTTTTGATGCTAAGGCTGGGATCGGTCTCAGTGCATCTTTCATGAAGCTAGTTTCTTGGTATGACAACGAGTGGGGATACAGGTATTGGTTTCTTGAACTTAGCATGAAGTGGTACTTTGTACGTGAACTTGTGTTGCACACAAGCACAAGCATTTTGAGTTTGTCTGAAGACAAAATCTCGGTTTCAGTCCACAAAAGTGTAACAATTAATTTAATATTCATGAGTTTTTTTTTTTTTTTTGGGGTCTTGGGGCATGAGAGGATGAGTTTTGTCCAGTTTCAATAATTTGATGTTTGATCCTTGAAATACTCCTCCGATCCTTAATATAAGGTTTAATTGTTAAGTTAATTTTGGTCCTAAATATAAGACCTATTTTTTTATACTTACTAATTTTTCTTAAATTACCTTGATAGATATTTCTTCAACTATAATTAAGTAATTGAGGGAGGGGAGATATTAAGAAAGATGATTATGGTGTTTTAAGAAAAATATCGGGTTTATTATAATTAACTAACTTACTTAACTTCTTTAATCTAATTAAATTAGTTAAATAGGTCTTATATTAAGGACCGAAAGAGTAGATTATAACATCAATTAGGACCTCTGGAGTTCAAGGTGAAATTGGAATGAGATCATACTCTTAGTTATATACACAAAAATTCTGGAATTTCTATTGACATTATTTTTGAGATAAAAAAAAAAAGGCTTTTGTGTTCAAAATCAAAGACTTTTTGTCCAGCTTCTCCTCCGCCCCCTTCCTCCTTCCTCCTTTCTTTTGGCATCTAATCATTTTTGTTGAATGTTTTGTTTTGCAGCAACCGAGTGTTGGACCTTGTAGCGCACATGGCACTTGTAGGGGCTCTCAAATGAGCCCATGATAGTTGTCTCTTGTCATTGATGCTCCATTTTTTTTTTTTTTGTAAACTTGTATGCTAGGCTAATAGGGTTAAGAGGTTTTGGCTCTGATTGGGTTTGGATAAAGCTGTGAAGTGAAAATCATCACATCATGGGCGCTTGGGGAATAATTAAAGATACGAGTTCATCACTACACAGGTGCTTGGAATTTGTTTTTGTACCCAACGATTTGCAGTACCGGCATCCTTGATTCGAAATCCTTGACATTGATCCGTGTTGTCTGGTCGGATAGGAGTCAAACATTTAATACTCTTTCCAGACATTTCAGACCCATTCTTAATTATTGATACATGGTAATAATTTAGTTATTCTATTTCTCTTGCTATCTCGATGAAGTCCCTTTAGATTATATTTGAAAGTTTGCATTTTTTTTTTGTAGAGTTTCCTTGAGATTTTGGTATTTATGATTTGAACTTGAATGTGATCTACACTACCTTTTCATTCAATCCTTCTGTAGTTCACCGCTATGCAATGTGCTATTAAACAAATTTTCTGAAACGTTTTCATGTGTATTTCCAAGTTGGTGTATTGATGAATCTTATGAGAGTGTGTTCTCTTTTAAAACAAGTGAGAATCACAATGAGGTCTTCAAAAGAAGAAAATAAATGTACAAGTAAATAATTGTTATTTAGTATCTTAAAACAAGTCATTTTAAGCTGTTATTGTTACTCGGATTTTTTAATAATATTGTTTATTTGGGACTTCACGGTAATTTTTTCTTAAAATAAATGAAGGGAAAATGTATTGCTGATCAAACAAACCGGAGGAGGTTAACTAATAATCTGTTATTGATGGGCAGAGAAATGCGTGATGCAAAAAAAAAAAAAAAGGGCAAAATAACCAATGTTCACTTGTTAGTGATATGAAGAGGCATAGTCATGAACTGGACTTGAATTTATTGATGATTATGAAGGAGGAGTCAACCAACTTGGGGGAGAGAAGCAATCTTGTTGTTGGGACCCACGAAGAGGCAGACGCGGTTGCAGCAGAAGTCTTGAGATGGCCGAACCCCCACTGTCACTAGTGGGTTGGTTTTACCGTTTTATTGATTACGCTAATTGCCGCGTCAGCATCTTTCCCCACCATTTCTGGCCAGTTTACTCTCTACCCTTTTTAACCTGCAAACACAAGCAGATTATGGATCCGTTTGAGTAGCAGTAGAAAAAATAATTTATTTTTAATCTGATTTTTAAAAAAATAAAATTAAGTAATGTGATTTATATTTGGATTTACTTTTATAAAAGTTAATTTGTAAAGTAAAACAAAATTGTTGGGATTATGATTGAATAAGTAAGTTTAGTTTGGAAAAATGACAAAAAATTATGACTTTTATTAAATAATAAAAAATAATTAAAATTATGAATTTACAAAATACAATAATTTTAAATTATGATAATAGGAAAAGTTATATTTAATGAATAAAATTTATTTAAATTAGAAATCATAGTAATGTGAAAATTTTTGAATCAAATAATATTACATAATTAATTGGATAATATACTTGGGAAAATGACAGATAAAGAAGGTGAAATATATGATATTCTAATTTGGAAAGCTAAGAAAATGTAGTAACAAAGAGGAAAGTCCTTCCTAAATTAGAATTTTAAAATTCAGTAAAATAACAAAAATGCCTTTTGTTTTTTCTTTTTTAAAAAGCTTAGCCCCCAGTCAACGGCATAGGCTGGCCACCGGTGTGGTGGCTGTCGGTGGAGCTTTTTTGTCACAGTTTTTTTTTTTTCATGGGAGAATATTGGTTTAAAATGACAGGGGTGGGATTTGATCCCACAACCCCTTAGTCATTTGGGCCAACAAAAAGAAAAATGACCATTGGGCCATTAAAAACTTCTCAATCTTATAATGCAAATAAAAATATAAGTTGACTCTTTTACTATGACTCTAGTCTGTGACAACAATTTACCTCAAGACGACAAGTCTTAATTGAGAAATAACAAATCTAAATTTGATATTAACAAAGCAACTTTTCCTAATACATAACAAGAAGTAACATGTACATTAATTAAAAATGACCATAATTTATTTGAAAATGACATGTCTTTACTGAAAAATGACAAATCTAAACTTGATATTGACAATGTGTCTTTTCCTAATACATAACAAGAAGTAACATGTACATTAATTAAAAATGATTATAATTTATTTAAAAATGATGTATCTTTACTGGAAAATGACATGTCTTTAGTGAAAAATGACAATTTATTTGTGAATGTACATGTTTGTCGTTTTCTACTAAAGACGTGTCATTTTTAAAAATTCTAATTTGGGAAGGACTTCCCTCTCTGTCATTATATTTTCTTAGCTTCCCAAATTAAAATATCATATATTCTACCTTTTTTATCTGTCATTTTCCCAATATACTTCGCATAATTTATGTAAATATAAAATATAAAATAATATTAAAAATTAAAAATAGTATAAAAACTGTTAAAAATTACTTTTTACTTAAGAGAATATTAAAAATAAATAACTAAAATCTGACTAGGAAGCACAAGGAATATGTAGGGAGAAGTATAAGAACAACATAAATATAAGAGCAAAATATCTTTTAATTCCAAAAAACTACTTTTACATAAGTCATAAATAAATTTTAGGTACTTTATTTTGAAATCATGCTTAAAAAAAAATCAGCTTTTGACCTATAAGTCAGATTGACTAAAAACTGTGACAAATAGCTTCTAAATTTACAAATTAACTTAACACACTTATAAGCTACATTTTTCCCTAGAATGCCTTACCAAACAGGCACTATAAGACCCTGCTCATCCATTTTTTTCCTCTATAATATTTAAAACTACTGATGTATTGTGTATGTATATACAAGAGGGTTATCATAGTTTCCAAAACTTACTTTGACCAGATTGGTTTGATTGACAATGATTTTTTGTTAGAACTTCCTTTTTTTATTTTTTTTTGGGGGAAAAAGTGGTTTTGGTAAAGTTGATTTTTAATATTAATATGTTGATTGATTTTATATTAATATTAATTAATGAAGAATACCAATCTGTTTTTTTTACTATGAGTCACTTAGAGGGTAATTAATGATCATTTTTTAATTTTACCTTTATTTAATTGTCATTGGAAAGAGAGAAAGATGATAGAGAGAGGTGAGAATGATTTGAAAATGTAAAAGGAGAGAATTTTAATAAGGGTAAATTTGAAAAAGTTCATCAATTTAATAAAATTTCTTAACGTGTGAAAACAAGTAACTCATAAGAATCATCAGGAATATATATTGTTAGAGAAAGAGAGATGACGATACCTTGAGCACAACATGCCGGATCAGTACAACCACCAGTGAGGCAAGGAGGATAGGCTCCGGACATGGCTCTTCCGTTTTGTTGTTCACTTCTTTCAAACTTGCGAACTGTTCTCTCTTATATACACACACCTTCACCAACGGTTCATAAATCATATGTATTCATACTTATTACGTACAGATCATCATATTATGTCCCCATTGAAAACCTTGTAATGATTATTCTATATATGATATTAAGACACAGTATATTGTTGCTATACTCCTGAACATCGTAATAAAATTGATAATAACTTGCATTATTTCTGGATTATAAATAATATGATTCAGTTCTCATATCATCATATGATTCTTTTGAACTGATCACTAGAAAATCCTTGACTTGGTGAACACAATTGGGATGGAGATTCGTAAGAATCAAGTTCAAATTGAGAATTAGTGTGGTAATTTTGCTTCCCGTTTGGAGCTCTTGTGAAGAAACACTTCGAATGCTTCTAACCACCTTTGCACAGTAGATTCCAAAGGGGGCAATCATTGCAGACATGCATATTACAATAGCAACGAACACAGTATGAAATCAAACGAGTTCAAACCATATTCTGAAAAAGTATATGATAGTCTAGAAGAATAAGAATCAAATTCATTGTTTTTCTAGCACCAACCCATGAGATATACTTCGATTTAAAGATCAAAATCAGAGTAGGACTACACAAAGAAACATCCTGCTTAATTTTTCTCTCTGCATATATACAACAATTAGTTTCCCTAATGTAGATGCAATCAGGAAATGCAATTATTCGACTATTTTACACTCTTGTAAATGCAAATATTATCTAGCTCATGCTTGCATCCAGATTTGTTGATCAAAAGAGCTGCAATGTATCAAGATTACATGAAGCAAATTCCAATCCCAGGACACCGTCGCTTTATCACTCCCATACCTCATGGATGGGATTAGGCAGATCCCCACAGCAATTATACCGCCAGCCCCTTCATTACCTCATAAATACTCTACTTAGGCAGTGAGACCAGTTGAGAATTGACAGTGAGGATGAATATAAGCCCTAAGAAAACGTCATTCATCCTTGCAAAGCTGAAGCGAGCATGTGACTCATTGAAGAAGTCCATCGGAAGACTTCATCTCATCTTCATATTGCTAAACTCTGGAAGGGGGATCTGAATGCTTATGTTGATTCCATTTTTCAAACATTAGAAGGCTAATCCTGAAGCCATTTTGTTTGCTGGCTGTCCATGATTTAGCAAAATCTTTATGTATTTTTTCTTTTCTATAACAAAAGAACATCTCCTTCCGTGATCCCCTTAGTTCTCTGTGTGGCTTGGTGCTTATTTAGCTGAAATTGGCCACGCAGGCAGTTGAATTGTAGTATCAGATATCAAAACTCCTCTTTCTAATCCTTTCTTTTTTTTTTTTTGGGGGTAAAAATCCTCTTTGTAACCCTGTTACCAATAATCTCCACAAGAACAAAATCCTTGCTTGAAAATGTGATACCTATTATTATCTCTGACAGTGATTTCCCTTTTGTACAGTTTTGATACTAATTTTGCGAATGAGTGACAATCAGAGCACATCCTAAGATTCTTAATCACCCTTATAGGCATACCTGGACTGGTGGTGATCAATCCAAAAGCCATGGCTAGTTTCTCACTGTGCCTACTAAGCAATTGCTCTTTCTCCCTTAAATCAACATCTATCAAGACGTTGGTTATATCTGGAACATACCCTGCCTCACCTAGCTTGCAATTTATTTCCTTTAGCATTAAATCAATGTTTAATTTTTCTGGGTGTGATTGATCATCAGATATGAATTCGTGAATCATTCCATTAACCTGTATTGAACTTAATCCAGGCAATTTCGGAACCCCTTTTTCCTTCAATTGCAGCCTAACTTTCGCAACGTCATCCCATTTCCTTGCAAACGCATACGTGTTTGATAGTAACACATGAACCCCTGGTTTTTCAGGGGCCAATTCAGTTATTTTATCAGCTGCATATTGTGCTAATTCAACATTTTTGTGAATCCTGCAAGCAGCAAGAAGAGAGCCCCAGATCACATCATTAGGTTCCATTGGCATACGTTGGATAAGATCAAGAGCTTCTTCGAGAAACCCAGCTCTCCCGAGTAAATCAACCATGCAACCATAGTGAACAACCTGAGGACAGATTCCATGAGTTTCCTTCATTGAATTAAAAATTTGCCTCCCTTTCAACACACAGCCGCCATGACTACATGCTGTTAATAGTACCACAAAAACAACCTCATCTGGTTTCACCCCTTGTTTGAGCATTTCGTCAAAACTCTCAATAGCCCCTTCAGCATTTCCCTCCATAGCCATTGCTCCAATGGCAGCTGTCCAAGCAGACACATCTTGTTTGTCCATTTTACTGAAAACACTTATAGCACTTCTGGAATCACCACACCCTGAAAACATATCAACCAAAGCTGTACCTAGCTGCAAGTCAATATCAATGCTTTTTCTCCTAATGTATGTATAGACCCACTTGGCAAGATCGAAAGCTCCTAAATACCCACAGGCAGATGCAATGCCCACCATTGTCACCCTATCTGGTTTCATCCCATTGTTCTGCATCTCACGGAATAGCTTAATTGCTTCCTCAAACATGCCCTCCTGAACCAAGGCACCGATCATGGTGTTCCAGGATACAAGGTCCCTCGTTGGTAGCTCATCAAAGGTTCTCCAAGCTAGTTCCAAATCACCATCTCTAATAGAACCTGCTATTAAGGTGTTCCATGATACCACTGTCTTGTTTGGCATAGGCTCAAAAACTCTGCAAGCTGCTTCTTTTTCACCACATTTCATATACATGTCAATAATGGCATTGCTTATGCTGTCCCAACCTTCAAGGCCATGCCTCAAGACATAAGCATGGGATGATTTTCCTGCAGACAGATCACCTAACTGTGCACAGGCTGCAATTGCTGATAACAATGTCACCCTATCTGGTCTCAGTCCTAGTTGCAGCATGTCATGGATTACTACTTGTGCTTCTCTGGCCATCCCATGGTGAATATAATTTGAAATGATAGTGTTGTAGAGAACCAAATTTTTATCATCACATTGATCAAAAAGTTGCTCCGCAGCCCCTATATCTCCACACTTCATGTACATATCAACAAGTGCATTTACCATGTGGGTATTAAACTTCACATCCAACTCATCAATATAGGCACATACTCTTTTACCTAATCCTAAATCCTTCAACTTTGCACAAGCAGAAATAACACATGCCATGGTCACCGAGTTAGGCTCAACACCAGCCTCAACCATCTCAAAGAACAGAGAAACTGCCTCTTTTGCTAAGCCCCACCCAGCATAACCATTGATCAAGCTAGTCCATGACACGACATTTCTCTCAATCATTTTATCAAACACCTTTCGTCCTAACTCAATCTCCCCACATTCCGCATACAGATGTATCAAAGAGTTCCTGACAAACAAATCTTTCTCTAAACCCATCTTGATAACTACCCCATGAACTTGACTGCCCTCAGAAATCGCCATAGATTTTGAGCATGCACTGAGTAAAAACGGGAAGGTGTACTTATCAGGCTCAATGCCCAAGACTACAATTTCATTGTACAAGAGGATTGCTTCGTCACAGAGCCCACCAAAAGCATAGCCTCTTAACAAAGAATTGTACATGAACAACGAACCGATGGTACCTTGGTCCTCATTGAAGGATTCGATAGCACTTCGAGCATAGGACAGGCTCTCATAAGTACCCATTTTGACACAAGCGGAAATTAGCTTGTTAATGTAAGAAGCTTTGTGACAGAGACCATTCTTCATTATATCACAGTGCAGTTGTTGAAGTTCCTTCATGGTTTTGCAATTTTCAAGTAGCAAACTATGTGGGTTTTTAGCCATGGCTTTGAATTCCTTGTGGATCGTAGGAGTTGAAGGTGGGCAAGGCGAAACCATAGGAGATGCATGAAGGGTTGCAGCCATGGCGGAATTATTCTGCTAATTCTCAAACGAAATCAACAGTTCCAGTGATATAATGTCAAATACCAAATCCTGGAAAGAAAACATAGAAATCAAAGAAGGTGAGAATCCGAAATCCCTTATAACCTTGAAGATGATAGGTGGATCCGAAGAATAAAGTCGGGTCCTCTGATCCAGTCACCAAAAACAGTGTGTTTCATTTACTTTGGTCCTTCAAAGCTACTCCCTGATTTGGTCCCTTAGCCACAATATCTTCTGATCCTTGACTGTCATTCTTCTAATTGTCAAATATAGTGTCCTTCCTCCTGAGTGTCCTGCAAATTAAATCCAAATAAATGAAAATGATCAAGTTTGAATAAAACTGCTATGATAAACTAATTTAATAAAAAGCTGATAGTTTAATTAAATTAATAACAAACCGTAAAATATCATCTGTAAAATCTATAATTACAGGACGCTATCCACTCACCTGCTGATCTCCTAAAAGTATAACTTACTCCTATTTATCCACCTCTGAAATATGGTTGCTCCTCAATCCGTGAATGTCTCAAAAACAAACGCATTAATACTCAAATTATAATTTTATATAAAATTCCCCAATATCTCATGCACATTCCAAATTATCTCAAGCAAAACCACTATCACTTAAACCAAGCTCTTCTATATAAGAACACATCCATTTAATTGACACCCACTTCCTCATAGTCAATATCCTAATATTCTAACTAAGACTTGTATTCTTTAATTTATTTATCAATCATATGCAACATCTTTAGCAACACAATCACGATCTCATAGGTACCCAAAGAATAACATGAGAACCAGCAGGCTTAGTGTTTGGATTATAAATTAATTTCCTTCCCATATAATATCATGACCCCCACAACATTCAAATTTTCAATATAGAGGAGCAATTAACTCTTACTTCCTTCAAGTGTCTCAAAGTAACCAAAGCATAAATCATAATCATCTCATATTCCTAACCAAACAATCTCCTCTATCCACATTAGATCATAATGTCTTCTAAACTAACTTCCAGAACAACATTTAAATTATACATAAACAAAACCCATGTTCTTCTCTTGAAACAATTTATATATAAAAGAAAAACTAGAGCTTTAATCTCATTCACGGAAGATATAATCACAAGCTCAATTAATAACTAAATATTATCACACCATATGCTACAATAAATCAATTTCATATATCACACAATACATCAAACACGTTGAGTGCAATTATAATCAAGCAAATTCAACAAGCACACTAATCCACAATTTCCACTCCAATACACACCATGACAGCCACAATAGACCAAGAACTATCATAATTTCAGCACAGCGACGCCTTGAAGAAAAGAGAAAGAACCACACAGAGCCACAAGCAAGCAACAAGAACAGGTTCAAAACGCATAGCAAGAGGAGTGAAACTCACATAGACTCACACTTCAGCCCTGCACATCACACGATCACATAGGAGAAGAAGAAAGCGAGACACAGCTCCCTCACGACAGCATCAGTTGAGGAGGCAAAGGAGAGAGAAAACGAGGGTCACCGCAATAAGCAAAAAGTCGGCGGCAGACGGACGGACAGTGGCGCACACACCACCGGCGAAGATGGAAACCGAGAAGGATGGATGGGGGAAGAAAGATGACCAAGTTTCAGGAGCCTTCAAGCTTTTTCCTCTCTCAGCGCAATGAACCGACGGGAAAAGGAGAAGACTAAAAATCTAATGTAACTCAAAGCACAAACACAAAACAAAGGAGACGATGGAACCAGTATGCGAAGTTTGAGGAGCGAAGGGATTTACGGATGATGTTTACATATAGTGGAGATAACATCTGATTTTTGCCTTTTCCTCCTGTTTCTCGGCATTGTGGAGAAGAAAATGTTCTGCCTTGTTTTATTGAATGAGCAGCAAGTTATCCTGTTCTTATTTTGAAAAAAGAAAGAGAGAATTTTTTGAAGAAATATATGATGAAAAAGAAATTTCCGTTATGATAAAATATGATTTTTCTTGATGGATGTGAAGGAGAATTATGAGAAAATGAAATATCTTTTTATCATTAAACATTTTCCCCTCGTAGTACTCTCTTACATTGAAGCTCAACTTTGTTTTGTCAAGTTTTTTTGTTGTTGTTATTTTAAGCATTAAATAAATATTTTGTATTGAAGATATATACATGTGAATTTAATCTTTTCTTGCGGAATTCATACCAGCTTTCAATTTTTACTTCCTTTTTTTTTTGGGGTAAAAAATGGGGCAAAAACGGGCTTTTTTACCAAAATACGATAAACAGTAAAACTTTTTACTAAAATGCTACACTTTTAAAACTATTTACTAATATGCTACACTTAAAATCGTTCTTGGCAAGAACAATTTTCAAATATCACACAAGTCGTTTTTGGCGTGAACGATTTCAGAAATCGTTCTTGGTGTGAACAATTTCACTTTTAAATTTTTTCTTAAATCAAAAAGTGAAATCGTTCTTGGCGTGAACGATTTCACCCTTGCATACAAAAATAAGAATCCCTAACAATGCTCCCATAAGGCTACAACATATATAGTAAATTTTACTTCATCTTACTTATATTGGATTAAAATTTGAAAACCCCAGTTTTTTTAAAATTTTTTTCAAATAGAGCTTGATGAAATTTTCTATCATTTCCTCTTCTTTTTATCTATCTCATACCAAACAGTACGTAACAAAAAAAGTTATGTTTTGATTGTAAATTTTTAATTGTAGCAATTAAGTTGTAAGACTAAATTATTATTATTATTATTTTGGTCACAGGCATAAAAGGCCCATACCCAATACTTGATTTCTTGTCAAACCGAACAAATACCACACGACAGGCTTTTTTACCAAAATACTACAAACTGTAAAATTATACATCAATATGCTGCACTTTTAAAAGTATTTACTAATATATTACACTTAAAATCGGTCTTCAGGTGAATAATTTTTAAAGTCATTTATCTGGTGAACGACTTCTTCATAATCTGTCCTTGATGTGCATGAGGTGAATGAAAATCGTTCTTCTGGTGAACAACTTCAAAACTTCATCTGCTGTTGAATGACTTCTCCCCTTCTCTCCTGATTAAAATGATTAGTATAATGATTTATCAATCATTTGAATGACAAAATCATGACTATATAATGAGAGAAAAATGTTATAATGATGTTAAAACTAATTGTGAAATAAGTATAAGATTAAAAATAAAAAGTAATAAATAAAGTTTAAGTTTATAAAGAAAAAATTATCCACCTTACTGATAGTGACTTCCAGTACCACATCTTGGCCTTCTTCTCATACGTTGTGGGCGTTGTTGTTGTATGTCAATTTCTTGAGCTTCAAATGTCTCATTTGTTTGTGTAGTTGGCGTGTTCAAATCAAACCAGGGTGATTCATTTAAATGTATAGATTGTCGAGGAGTGACAAATGCTTCATTTGATGGTCCACCATGTTCAAAAGTAGAAGCATTGTATTCAGCTGAAAATAATGCAGGATTATCTAATAAAGTCATGAATGGTTGAAATTGAGAAGGATTGGCTGAGTTGGAAGGGGATGATGATGAGGGTGCCATGTAATGAGACTCAAGTTGTGTAGGATCGATAGAGATGAAGGGGGATGATGGTGACGGTGATATGTCAGAAGCCTGAGTAAAAATTGGAGGTTCCTGTTCCCTTGCATTTTCGTTTTCAATTATAGGTTGGGTAGACAAGTAACCACCTCGTCGCTTGCTTGGTCTATCACGAGGAATTTGTGGCTGAGGCAACTCAATTGTTGGTGGAGCAGGCTGAGGGTTTACATTAAAACGTTGTTCTCTAAATGCAAGTAAAATGTTACGCTGGTCGCGAGCAACCCTATCTCGATAATCAACACAACTAGGGCATGTTGAACGAGAATTAATTGAAAGCCTGTATAGCTCCTCTGCTATGTCAGACTGAAAAAAATAATAAGATATAAGATAATAAAAATTTTTGTGTAAAATAAAATAATATTAATGGTGAAAAAATGAAAAACTTACCGCACGACTTGTATCGCTACTGATACGTTGAATCCATCGTCTTGTATGTCTCCAATACCATTGCATGTACTGAGATATTCGATCAAGTTCATCAAATGCTATAGGAGCATTAACAATTACATGTGGCCATCTATCCCATGCTTGAATGAAATCTGCGTATTTGTCAATCCAATTTGTAGTTGTTCTACCTCGTAATTGGATCGTGTGGTAATTTTCAAATGAACAGGCATGGAAGGAATTGGTTGCTGACGACCAAATTGCCGTAGTACACAGTCAGGATGATGCCATTCTATAATATTAAAACATATTAAAGAACTGAAGCACGCCAAATTTCGGGTGTTGTCAAGCAATACTCAGGAATCAATTGGCGCACATAAGGAGATTCATATGGCTGCCATATTATCTCATCATCGGTCATTTTATCCAGAAAGCTCCTATATCGGATTAAAGACGCAGCAAGTGGACGTGGGTTTTGTCTCACATTTTTCCATCTGTTATTACAAAAAAGTAATGTTAAAAATTATATAATTTTAATAATATAAGAGCATAACAAATAGTTAGTTAATAAATTTAGCATACCTAAAACCCAAAGGAGGTAAGAGAGGGTAGATATCAGATTGTGGATCTGGATACCTAGGTTGTTGTGGTGCTAGCATAGGAAAACGATCCCATGCCCATAAATGAAGTAATGATAAGCATCCTCCAATCCCATCCTCAGTTGGGTTAGTAGCATTACACAATTCTCTGTATAGGTGAGCTAAAACTGCTGATCCCCAACTGTATTTTCCAGCTTCTTGAAGATCATAAAGTAGTGGAAGGTACATTAGATACACCCTGCTACCCGATCTATCTGGCATGAGATATCCACCAATCAACCTAAGGATATATGCACGAGTGAATTGTTGAACTTGTACATCATCCGCATTATCAGGTAGGTGATTAAAGTTCTCTTCCAACCAACTTATAAGTAGTCGCTGCCCACTTAGTCTATCTGCAGATGGTCTAATACCTAGAAAACATTCACACATGTCTTGCCAATTAAAGTCAGTTCGGCCAATAACTGCCATTCCTTCACATGGAAGGCCCAATTGTTTAGCTACATCCTCTAATGTTATGGTGCATTCTCCACGTGTAGTGTGAAATGTATGAGTCTCAGGACGCTACCTCTCAACTAGTGCTGAGACCAAACCTCGATCATAATCAAACTGTCCTACTCGAGCAGCACCATAAAATCCAGCTAATATAAGATATTCAATTATTTGATTAGGTGGGTTAATCATTTGATTAGCGTGCATGACTCGTCTAGTGTGTAGGACCCTGTTAACCTATAGTGGAAAAGGGAAAAAAATATTATTATAGAAACATCAATGAAATAATATATAAGAAATAGATTTTACTTACATTATCATTCCACACATGTTGGAAATATGTTGGGTTTGCAAGTACAAAAGAGAGTTATCCTCTGGGCCAGGATTTATCACCTCTTCTGGAAGTTGTGCCATTTTAAAATGTCTCTGCATAAGGTAAAGGACAAATTCCAAATAATATAAAAGAAATCAAACTAATTATAATATAATCTTCATAAAACATAATGTTTTTATTACAAAAAGTGAAATACATAATTTATTGTCGAGATGCTACACTTTGTGGACAAGTAGAACGGTTATGACCAACTTGTCGACATAATCCACACTTGTTAGGTTCATTGGGTGTGGTCCAATCCATCTCATTTCTTATGCGACTTGAGCGAGGACGTCCTTTATCTCTAATCATTGATGGGTTAGGTATTAGAAGAGGACAATCAATCTGCAGCCAGTACATCTCATCTCCCACTGGTTGGAACTCATTATTATAAACCATTTGCATAGTTTCCAACCGAAAAACAGGATCCACATATTGTAAATGGTCTATGCCTACTCGTGCACAAGCAGCAATGGCATGCATACATGGAAACTTTTCTGCTTGAAACTCTCCACAATCACATTTTCTGTCAATCAAATTCACCTTGCAACACCGACGAAATTGACGACATCGAACATTATATGGCTCCATAACCTCAAATGATGTTGCTATTCTGTTAAAATCTCGAACTACACAAGCAGATGCACTTTGTGTTGCTATATCTAACTTCTTTGTCATTGTCTCAGAAAATACCTTACCAACCATAATTTGAGCATGAACTTGTTGGGCACGTTTGACAAAATAATTATTGACTCTATACATGGTTGCCTTAACTAAACCTGTTATTGGTAGACTTCGAACACCTTTAAATACATTATTCATGCACTCTGCAAGATTGGTTGTCATGTGTCCAAAACGAAGACCTTCAAGGTCATATGCACGTGACCATTTCTCTTTTGGGATGGCTCCGATCCATCTAGCTGTAGGAGTATGGTGCAATGCTATTTCTGCTAATTCTCTGTCAACAACATGACGTTCATAAGCATACCCTACATATTATTATTAGCACTTGTTAGAATGATTATAAAATCATATAGTTATAAGATCATAAAAAGCACAAGGAATCTCACCGATATTTATAAACTTCTCTTTTAACCAATTTGTTCCATGTGCTTTGTGAAGATTTGAAGCCACGTGTCGTAGACAAAAAACATGATGTCCATGTGGTGGTTGCCATCCAACTTGGGGTTGAGCAACAGCAGCCAAAATTGAACGATGTCTATCTGAAATTAAGCAAATTCCTGTTCTATCTTTTACAACACATTGGCGTACAAGGTGTAAGAACCATGCCCAAGCAGATCTTGTTTCCCCTTCAACTATAGCAAATGCAAGTGGCACAACATTTCGATCGCCATCTTGTGATATTGCCATAAGCAATGTGCCCTTGTATTTTCCATATAAGAATGTTCCATCAACTTGTATAATGGGCTTTAAATACGGAAAAGCATCTATGCATGGCTTGAATGTCTAAAAAACACGATGAAACATTTCAATCGGTTGACCGTTTGTATTGACTTGAGAGCATTGTTTGTTTGAAAAATATATGCATGACCCAGGCATGAAGTGTTGAACTGCAGCTAACCATCTTGGGAGCAAGGAATATGAGGTCTCTCAATTTCCAAAGGCAATCGCAATTGCTAATTGTTTTGCCTTCCATGCTTTCCTATATGACACAGTATAACCAAACATTGATTGCATCCTCTCAATAATTTGTGACACTTTCACATCTGGTTTGTCAGTTACCATTGCCACAATGCAGGATGATATAACATCTGCGTCCAACTTTGGATGGTCTTGAGTTAATGACGTGCTCAAGCATACGTGAGGCCCCCCATATTTTGTAATTTGCCAATAGTTCTTGCTTTCCTTTTTGCAAGCCCTCACTCTCCAATTGCAATTATCTCCATAGTTAACACAACGATATTCTTCATACTTTTTACAAGAATAATAGACCTTAAATGTATGATGAACACGAACAGAATATAGCTTGACTGCACGTCTTAAAACTTGGACATTGCTAAATATTTTCCCAACATTTAACTCTTCATTATCACTAACATGCAGAATATCTTCTAATTCACCAAATTCAGGAGTTGTAACTGACTCAACATGAATTTGTGACAAGGAAGCATTTGTAACCTGATTTTGCTCATTCATCTCGTCATATTCATTGTCATTGTCACCATTATCATCCCCATTACCAGCATTTAAATAAGAATCATATTCTTCCTCATCCTCTGATTCATCCATGATATCTTCTACGTGAGGAAGAGAACATGATGATATAATGTTCCCACCATCTATGGGGAGTTCAAATGGTTGGAAACTTTCCATGTCATCACTAAACATAGATTCTTGTTCCATCATGTTCACCCTATTGCTACTTGATGGGGGCATATTTTCGACATAATCACCTATGGGTTGTGACTCAATATGGTGATTATCTGGTAAATCACATATGTTAGCATACAACTCTGCACATGTTAATTGAGTTGAAAATCTTCTAGTCACTTGCCACATTTGTTTTATATCTGTATCATCTTCCAAATTGCATGCTTGGTATTGTGGTGGATTTATGCATGTAGGATACCTATATACTAAATTTGTCACGTTTTGATAGGGAGGAAGTCGCAACTTTCGTCCAATAACTTGCTTCAATTTGCCCAAGGTAATGTTTTCATCAACTTTGATAATTTTCACATTATCAGATTCAAATGTTACACCAGCTGGGCCATTAAAAATTCGTCCATTTGCGAATACACACACGAACTCCTTTCTATGATCCATTCTACTTCCTAATCATTTCATTATAATCATTAGTCAAGTAAGATTAAATTATACAAATAAATTAACTCCACTATACCATTGCTTTTTTGTAAAATCAATATTTATTATTAGCTCAGAATATCCTATATAACCAAACACATAATGAAATCCATATCTAAGGGGAAAAAATATATAATGAAAACTGCATAAATCCAAATTAAAAACTACTATAAAAGATGTGTTATTGCTATTATTGTCAAAATCTGTTAAAGTATAGTAAACAAACTTGATTACAAATTTAGTAATTTTCAGAACTTTTTAATCATTTTTTGTAAATTATTTATTTGCAATTAAAATAAATAAATAAGTTTAAGAAATAGAGTTTTTTTCCTTTTGTTTCTTTTTGTATTTCTATAATTTTATTTACATCAAGTATTAATTAATATATTATTGCACTATATAAAATACATTAAACATATATTTTTTAATATTAAAATTCTTTCTTGTAATATTATTTTAATAATAACATATCATGAAGATTTTTTTTCATTTTACACACATATATATTATTTATACCTTATAATACCTATTTATTATTTCATTATTTTTGTAAAATTTAATTTAATAAATATTAATTTATTGCATGAAATTAAACATTTAATTGGACTAAAATCTTTTAGACCATTGGGTTGAAATGAAGGGTTCAAAAATAAAGATTTTTTCTCTAGTTTATCACATTCATTAAAAATTATTTACTTTAATTTCTTTTAAATTGTAAAAATATATTTCAAATTCCTAGTTTTTATTTATCATAGAATTTAAATGATATAAGTTTAAAAGATTTTATAAGTTATTTCAATTTATAATTCAAAACTTTTAAACACTTCTTTATTACAAAGATTTATAAACATACTTAGTTAAATATATATATATATATATATATTTATTATAAAAAATTAGTTAAAATTTTAATCAAATCTTTTATGTTTGCCTTAACTGATTGAAATTAATGTAACTATAAAAATATAATTTAAGACTTTATTAGAATCAGAAGTAAAATAGTAAATAAATTTTATTTTAATATAAATTTCAGTTAAAAATAATATTTTTAGAATCTTTTTAGAATACTTCTATTAATAGTGTTAACTAATTGGACTAGATGTATGCTTTTAAAATAGAGGAAAGATCTATGTAATTGATGCAAACTAGAAGAATAGTCAGAGTATTTTATTCTTGATTCAAAACACTCATATCATGACATGTCATCATCAATTAAAAAATACAACATAACAAATAGCATGGAAAAGGCAAAATGAAAAAAAAAAATTATGAGTGCTCTTCATTCATTTCAATTTTACTTACACCTTATTTTTACCTAAAAAATATATGAAAGCAATGGTTCATTAGAAGTGGGTAGAAGACTTTTTTTTTTTAATTTACCAACTAAATATATACCACATATTTGATATTTAGGGCGTATATATAATTATTTTTCAATTTTATCTTACCAAATTTAAACTTCTCGAGAAGTATACTTTCATAACAAAAAATAATAATCATATACCAAGAAAAAATGAAGCTTATATCAAAATCTTAACATCTTAAAACAATATAACAGATGATAGTTTTACCGTTAAAATAAGAGGCACCTAGCTTAGAAAGAGTACAAATATTCCAGATTGTTGAACCCACCACTCACTTCCTGAAAATTAGAACAATGAAATATTAACTCATCAAGGATAGTATGGATGAAAAATCAAATTGTATATCACAACTGTAAATTTTTTAAAAGAAAAAATAGAAGAGAAACAACATACCTACAGCAGCAGTAAAAGAGCTTGTCTTGTTTGGAAACAAGAGTGAAAAATTAATAGTACAGGAGAATAATGAAAATGAAACAACAAGTGAGAAGAAGAAGAAGAAAAGAGAACTCGGCGAAGAAGAAAAGAAGAAGTGAAGAGGTGTGAAGAGAAGGAATTCACATATCATATATATAAAGCCATAGCTGTAGCCTCACGGGATTCTCGCATGCTATGTCAAAGATGTTTATAGAGCACACATAATTGGTTGGTCTTGCACGCATAATTGGTTGGTTTTGCATGCATAATTGGCAGAAATTCAGACGCATAATTGGTTGGTTTTGCATGCATAATTGGCAGAAATTCAGACGCATAATTGGTAGAAATTCAGACGCATAATTGGTTGGTTTTGCATGCATAATTGGTAGAAATTCAGACGCATAATTGGTTGGTTTTGCATGCATAATTGGCAGAAATTTAGACGCGTGGTTTTGCACACATAATTGGCAGCAATTCAGACACATGGGGTGAACAGGAAAAAGTGAAATCGTTCTTGGCGTGAACGATTTCGCTTTTTCATTTAAAAAAAAATTAAAAAGTGAAATCGTTCACGCCAAGAACGACTTGTGTGTAATTTGAAAATCGTTCTTGTCAAGAACGATTTTAAGTGTAGTATAGTGGTAAATAGTTTTAAAAGTGCAATATTTTGGTAAAAACTTTTACTGTTTATCGTATTTCGGTAAAAAAGCCAGCAAAAACGTCCTATAGCCCTTTATTCATCAGTGAAACAAAAACGTGGGTAAGACATACTAAATCTTTCGGATGAGTATCCACCACACTACTAGGTTACTTCGATTTATATTGGACAAGAATCAAATTATTCCTTTGGATTGGATATATGAGTAAGGAATTGGCTACACAAGGCAAAAATTGAGCAGCATGCTTTTTTGTGCGAAATGTCAATTCTGCCATGTTCTTTATATCTAATACCTAATCAAATTATTCAGTTTTACTCCTTCCAAAAGGATCGATGCATATACATCTTGATCATTTGATTGTTGTTTTGCATCCTTGAGAGTGATATTCTCTTTATTAGTATGAATGCTCTGTGGAAAAATCAGAGTTGACAGGTTACGCTGCAGAGTTTTAGATGCAAAAGAATTGGACGCAAGTGAATGAAATATTTGAATAATATTTCAACATGTGACTTGGTTATTTGTGAAACAAAAAAATATGTTAGTTTATCTAGGATACTCTTTTAATCATTTGCCGTAAAACTATTTTTATGTAAATTTTTTAATATGCGGAATTAATAATGATAATTTAAAACTTATAAATTTTTTTTTAAAAAGTGAATTTATATTTTATATTTAATTAAGACTTAAAAATAATTATGATATTTAAAATTGAGAAAGTATTAAAAATAAAAGATGTAATACCAACACATGTCGATCTTGTAATAGAATGGGTTTTAGTTACTTGAATATGAGATATCAAGTTCGAATCTATGTGAATGCAGGAAACAAAAGTTATCCCGAATAAGATCTCATAACACTTAAATCTGACTAAATCAAGTGACAGAGAGGGGGGAGACATGGGTCATACTCATACAACTATAAGGCAATAGGCAATGTGATATTCCCTTATTATTAGTGATATGGAGAGGCATACATGATGACAAAGTGAAGCACACACTTAATTATGTTGGTGGGAACATCATGGGAAGGAGAAGGAGGAGTCAACCAACATGGGGGAGGGCAACAACGTTGTTGTTGTTGTCAACGAAGACATAGACGCGGTTGCAGCAGAAGTCGGGCGATATGGCGCTGCCCTTTGGGAGGCTGAACACACTCACCCCCTGGTTGGTTCGAAGGATTAACTGTATTGCCTCCCCTGCATCCTTCCCCACTGTCTCTGGCCAGCTCACCCTCAGCCCTTTCATTTTTCATTACATCCATCACAATTACTATTAACTGACATAACTCATGAGTATCTTCATATATATATACTCCTCCGGTCCTTAATATAGGACCCAATTGTTGAGTTGGTTTTAGTCCTAAATATAAGACACATTTATCATATTTATCAATTTTCTCTAAATTACCCTTATGAATACTCCCTCAACCATAATCAAATAGAAGAGAAAGATGGGATATTAAGAAAATGATTATGGTGTTTTAGAAAAAACATATCACTTTTCTTATAATTAACTCACTTACCTAACTTTTTTAATCTAATCAAATTAGTTAAATGGGTCTTATATTAAGGACCGGAAGAGTATATATATCCACAGACTAAAAAAAAATCTTTTTAACAAAGACAATCATGTTTGAACTACTGTTGGCACTAACTGCAAAAGTTTCTTCCTATAGAAATTTGAATATTGAATGATTCGTCATATTAACAGAAATTAGTTTATTCCGCTAAACCCAATTCTCCGGTGACGAATATAGTGAGAGACAGAGAGATGATACCTTGAGCTTGAGCACCACAACATGCTGGATCACCACAGCCACCGTTGAAGCAAGGAGGATAGGGATTCCCAGACATGGCTCTTCCTTTTTGGTCTCACTTGTTCACTTCTAATTCAAACTTATTACGAAGTGTCCTTTATTATATACTCTCACAATACGGGTTCATATGCCTCCATATTTATTGCGTATATTAAAGACATTAATGGTTATTCTATACATGAAGACAATGTACAATATTATCATTCATGAATTAAATGTAAATAAATTTTATTAATTATTATGAGTTTTAAATAGAATGATTCTTCTTTTTTTTTTGGGGCCTCCATAATTAATGAAAAAGATTTTATGAATATTCTTCATATTGAAAAAAATTGCAAATTAAATGTGTTAGATCACACCATCTCTAATTGAAGAAGTTCATCATGAACATCTAAGATAAAAGGTGAATGCATTTCCCTTGGTTCAGTGAATAACTTAGATATTGATTCATGTATATCCGTTAATTGTCACATAAGTTGATATGTATACTTATTGTAAAAAGAGTGAATGTATCTACAAAATGTGAATGAATCTCTTCATGACATTTAGGTATTAAAAAAAAGAAAAGAATTGTAACTCTCCATAATTTAATATTAGGTCCTTCAATTCTAAATATAAAATCTAGTCTGAGAGTTAATTTTTTTTTTGTAGGCACAGGTATTCTCCTATTCTTCTATAAAATGAAATTCTATTCCAGGTATTATTAGGCACTAAAAATGGGTACCTCTTTTAATGAGGAGTCGAATCTTAGTTCATCATATTACGAGGGACTAGTCCATTTCACAAATCCAACCCTGGTTGGTAGTTTGAGAGTTATTTATTATCTTAAATATAAGATATTAATCCATCTTCTGTCTCATATTTATTTATTTTTTTCTCAAACTAATTTTATATAACTTGTAAATATTATATAAGGGTATTTTAAGGATATCCATTCTGTCACATTTATTTGGATTGAATAATTTATTTAACTTTCTTTTCTTATAGTATTTATTTAATTTTTTCAACCTATCTAAATTAGTTAAGCACTTCTTAACCTAAAGAAGCTGAGGAATATATTTAAGGGAAAACTAATTCATAGATCCTTATAGTTTACCTCAATTTTGAATCAAATCCCTGTCATTTGAATTTTTTTAATCAAATCCTTATAATTTTAACTATAAAAGCGATTAGCCCTTAATTAAAGTGCCAAGCCGTCAACTAACAACTTATACACTTTAAATTTATCTGTAAATTTGATAGTCAACTTGTGGATCATGGAAATAATCTTATTGGTGAATCCTCCACGTTATATAGAGTTTAGAAAATGAGTCATGTTATTATAATAACTCAATATTAATACGATTTATTAATGTGTGTGTATCATCTCATTATTTTTTGGGATAATAATAAATAAAGACTGTGCAAATTGTAAAATTACAAGTCAAGATTTGTTACAATATTTTAAGTTTTTAACAGGTTTTGATAATAATTAACTTGCAAATAACAACACATTTTTTTTAAAAAAAAAACTTGATTTGAAATTTTGCAATTTTCACGGTCTTTTTTTTTTTAGTCGTTTCCCTTAAAATTTTTTAATCTCATTCCATTTTTTTCATTCTATTTTAACTTTGTTGGGGGATTCAATTTGGCTCTAATTAATCAGGAGGAGTTACAAACTTATGACGATTTAGAATCTTGGTACATATTAAAGTGTTTGATACTACTGAGAAATATTCTAAAGAAAATTTATCCTTTGATATTTATTTGTTGAAAATATAATTTTTTTAGGGTTATATAATTTTTTGTCATTTAAATTTGCCCTTATTTTGGTTTTAGTCCCTCAAGTGTCTTTTTATTTAAAACATTGGTCCTCATAATTCGATAAAAAAAGTAGATAATTTTGCCCCTTTTTGAGAGACCAAAATGTATGACTTAATTATACCCAGCTTCTTCACCAAAAAAAAAAAAAAAATTTATATCCAGCTTTTACTGAACACTCACCATTTCTACTCCCTCTCCAAATCAATCAATCTTCTTTTCCACTTCTAGAGATAGGAATTCGTATGATATCTTTAACTATATCAGTATCAAACATTTCTAGCAGCAAGTCTTCTTTCCACTGGCCATTTTCTAACATATCACTAGCAAGCAGCTCAGAATTGGTAGCACCGTTATCCACAGAATCTTTAAACGCACCTTCACCAACCCAGTAGTCCTCCCAAGCCTCCACTCTCCTGCCATCCCCAATCCTCCAACTGAGATTCTGTTTTAAAATATCTCTTCCTTCTAAGATACTTGACCAGCCCCATGAAGCTCTCCCTCCGTTAGTGGCCTTCAAAAAGTCAGATATAAAGTTATTTTTTTAGAGTTTTTTTTATTCATAGAAAAACTTAAAACTGCACCATTTTTTTTGGCTCATAATATATCAAAAGTTCATTGTTTTATATATACATACACACATACTAACTCGTTTTATAATCTTTCACTAAATAATCAGTCCCCGACTCGAGTCAATCGTTTTCGCCAATCCTCTTCCCAAAATGCAGCTGAAATAAGCGAGCAGCTGGCTCAAACGGATATATATACATACACACATACTAACTCGGGTCCTATTTATAGATCTCGTTTGTAGACTACAAGTCTTATAATAAGGAACAAAGGTAGTATATATATAATCCCAGACTATGGAAGCTATCTTATGAAAGATCTTCCTTGGTAGCCCACCTGTAGAAAGATGGAGTGTTGCAGACACAAGAAGCGACCTGATTTGGGTCGTCCAATGCTCACCTTGTCCAATGCTATCTTCAAGATGTGTCATTGTATGATCCCACAAAATCTTGCACTTTCAAGTCTGAGTCTTGCGGCTCAACAAACTGTACTTGTCTCCCTCAGCTTCAACATAGATGCGGAAACTCAAGTCGGTGTTTGTACTTTTATTTATAAGGAGATCAGGCTACACGGTGGGAGATTTGACAACAGATTCAATCAGTTTTGGTACTAGCGATGGCAAATCTGTTTCGTCCCCTAAATCAGTGTTTGGATGCCGACATGACAATCTTGGGAAGTTCAATAGGCACATGGCAGGACTTGTTGGACGAGGTAATGGTCCTTTGATTTGTCCCTAATTTCACAACTTGGCAATCAGATTGGTCACAGATTTTCCCACTGTTTGCCTCCTTTAGACGAAAAGGCTGCAACTCAGTTGAGATTCGGAGATGAAGCCGACGTATCAGCAAATGGGGTCGTGTCCACTCCCATGCATAATCACCAATCCTAATCATCCCAACTTTTACCACCTCAATCTCGAAGGTATATATCTGTTTTACTTCGAGATTAATGTTTTTTTTTTTTTTGCGTATTTTCGTTTTAAAGTCTTGAACTTGGGAATTCAAATGATTCTTGAAATAGGATATTATATATGAATCTTTATTTTGCGGTCAACAGATACTGCAGATTGATCAAAGCAACAGACTGATTCAACATTGACACTTCTTCGATCAAGTATTTACGAGCAGTGGATAGTGCAAAACCCTGAATTCAATCTGTGTTACACCAATGTTAACTCCACCAAGAATGTTCCAAACTTTAAGGTTCATTTTACAGGAGCCAACATTTCCTTAAAACCTCAGCACTCATTCCTTCTTGTATCCAACGATGTGTTGTGCCTTGCAATGTCTCCCACAAATGGAAATTCCATTTATGGAAACGTGGATCAGATTGACTTTGATGTAGATTAGAGAGAAGTTTCTTTTGCTCCCGGTGACTGTACTAATTAAACAGTAGACTTCAAGTCCCATCGATAGGGTTATATGCTTAATTATGAGTCATGTAGTTGGGTGATCTAGCTCAAGTGAAATACAGGCACTGTAAACCCAACATACAGCACACAGACACTCCGTGTTTTTGGAAGTGTCCGATGAGCGTCTGAGACTAATAACTAGCTTTTGAATTAATAAAAGAACACTTAAAAAACGATGCTAAATTAAATGAGAACTATATAACAAGAAGAGTATCTATCTATTACTATCAGTTCGTAACCCATCCTCTTTCCTTCCCATCATTTTCCCTCCTTTTCTTTTTCTAACTATTAGATTAATATTTGAATAGTTGAGATTTAAATCTTTTTAAAACTATTATTAAAATATTAAATTATAAAAATAAATAAATAATAAATTACAAACTCTATTAAAATTTAATTCTAATGGCTTGCAAATGCACTAAATTTTAAAATTTTTTAAAATAGTTTATAAAAATTAAAATCTCAGTACTGTTGAAATATGTTAATTCAACAGTTAGAAAAGAAAGGGGAGGGAAGAAGAGAGATTCTAACCCGTGATTTTTATAAGGTGATATCTTTTTTTAAAATTGAAATATTGGGTGATATCTTTAATTTAACTACAAGAATGATCCTAACCTACAAGAAGAGTATTTTCTGATGGAGGTAGTTCATGTATGGAATGGAACATTCATCTTCCCTGAATATTTGGAATTACGTTGTGGTGATTTGAACCTTTTTAATCAAATTATATAGTAAAACACAACTCAGGTTGTGTTTCTTGAAGAATTTTTTGTTACTTTCTAAGTTAACTAAGTGAAAAAAAAAAACATAACAAAAGAAAGGGGTTGGAAAAAAGATTTTTCTTTTATAAAACTAATCTAGAAAATAAAGAAATAAATCTAAAATATTTTTTGGAAATTTTTAATAAAAAGAGACAATGAAAATTATACTAACTATAAAGTTGTGGTCATTTTTTTACTAACTATAAATTTTATTTTATGATAATTTATTGGAAAAATTTAAGATAGCCCATAGTGGAGCAAGATAATTTCTAAATTCCAAAACATTCTGAAATTTTACTACACCCCCTTAGATCAAAATGAAATTAAATTTCATGAGCGAAAAGACATGAGTGCTGTTGATTAATTTTTAAGTTAAAAAATATCAATTGTCAAAAGAGTTTTGACTCCCAAATCTTTAACCTTTGGTGATTAGCTACTAGAGTGCTGGTGGCCGACTGCCATTCTGATCTCTTGTGACTGGCTGCTAGAGCTCTGGTTATCAAAGAATTTTGTGCAAATAAGGTAGTCAAGGACGATTTGAACTTATGACCCTTTGCATGCTAAAACAAGTTACAACCACCAAGCTAGCCAATCTATTTAATTACATAATACAAAGAATAAAATATATGTAACAAAACAAATGTGAGTATCCAAATATGGATGACCAAAAGAAATAAGAAGATTTGCTACACATCTTATGTCTAGCTAGGTGTGAATGAATTTACAAGTGTCTAGGTGAAATAATTCTCTTATGTTTCTTATAAATAGTCTCATCCGTGTTATAAATCTTCTTATTTTACTTGTTCATTCACACTTGAATACTTGCATTTGTTTTGTTACATGTACTTTTTTTTTCACATTACATAACTAAAGGATTGGATGGTTTGGCTGGTCAAAATTGTTTTGGTGTGCCTAGGGATAATAAGTTGAGACCTCTTTTAAGCTCTATTTGGGTTGGCATTCAGCCCACTTGTAAGCAACTTATTATTAACAAGCACGTTTGGATAATTTTTTTCTGTTTGGAATAGCTTTTGGTCCATTTAACTTATGGGTCAAAAGCCGCCTAAATTATGCTATTCGAAAAAGCAAATCAGATCTCACTTTTACCCTTTCAACCGTGCTTAATAACTGTGGAGGAGAAAAAGAATGTGGAAGCGGGAGTGCCTTGATTGTTTTTGTCCTTATCCATAGGGTCACTCATTCATGTTATCAAAAGTTCAAAATGGCAATAACGTGGTAGGGGGATTAGCATTGTGCATTTCAGTTATTTATTATTATTTTTTTTTTTAAATTTTCTCTTGGTATGGCATTATGTACATATGATCCATATAGATTTAATGAAATTCACCTTCAGTCATTTTGCGATTAAATTTATTATTTTAATAATACTTTAAACAACTTTATTTTTACATGTTTATTTAGAAAATAGTTCGGTCTCACCTTTAAAAAATTTACTATTCCCTCTTGTTTTTATTATAAGTTTCAAATAATTAATTTGCAGATAACAAAAAATTAGTTGAAATTAATTAAAAGTAATAAATAGGCTATAAATATACTTTTAATTTCAAATATGCTATTATAATAAATGGGAAAAGGTATAAAATAAAATGTATAGAAAAATGTAACTAAAAAGTATAGCATAAGAGAAATATAAATTATTTACATGTATTATTTAATATCATGCCCTTTTTGGTCATCTTATAATAGAACTTACTTTTTCAATAATAATCCAAACAACTCCACTTACAAACTGACTTATTAACAAAAAATAATCCAAACATAAATCATATTATCCAATCTAATTTTTTTAAAACTTAAATTAAAAATAAGTTATTTTTTCAACCGTTAATCGAACCAGGCCCTTAGTCAGAACCGGCTTTCCTCATCTACCCTCACCATTCTCTTCTCCTCCTCTACCCAAAACTATGCTTATCAGAATGTGCATCGTTAAAGCAGACGGCTCTCTTCAGCAGCACAAAAAATGGAACTTAATATAAAGCCAAAAAGTAATTCGGGGATGAGAACGAACAACAAGAAACCAACCAACAGAGATTTTAAAAGCCCCCAGTTTATATTAGAAAAAGAGGAGTGAACAGAACATCTAAAACACAAGCCCAGTAAGCATAATGACCAGCTCGATGCTTACACTGAATCGACGGAAATCGACGGCTCTGCAAAGGTCAAACTGGCCGGAGGCAGAGCAGGAGAGACTAGAGAGGCGAGTTCGTGAGCAGGCAAGCGGAGGATGAAGGGAAAGTGTTGTTGTAGGCCTGTCTCAACTGGCCCAAGATAGGGGGCAAAAAAAAATAAAACTGCCTCAGCATATTCGTCCTTATTTCCATAGCAATCATAATTACAATCATGCCACTGATAAAACCACGTGGGAGAAAATGGAGAATAGAATAAAAAACATTGAAGGCAAATCAAAAGTATATTTAGAGACATGAAATGCGTTTAAGAAAATTGTTAAAAATCTCCTCATTATTAAATTTATTGTCTAAAGAAGATAATTAAAATTTATTTAAAGGTGTAGAATCGGTGTAACTTATTTTTAATGATCGTACCCCTTTTTTTGGACTATGTACAACATCAGCATAGAATGAAAGGCATTTGTATACTGATGAAAATATGTTACATATAGTCGAAAAAGACTTGCATGTAACATTAGATAATAAATTGTGTGATGAGAATGCATTTCTCGTTCTGCATGCTATTGATTTAAACGATCCGATTATGTTATACCATCACAAAATAGACCGTAACTGCATGTTTTGCAAAAACAAAAGGCTCAATAATGGAAAAAAGGACGAGCTCTTAATTCTTCTGGAGATACAAGAAACAAAGATAGATAGAGATGGAATAAACAAAAACTGCGAAGTGTGAAACTTCACAAAGAAAACTCCACCATGAGAAGAAACAGTGTCCATAAGGAATGAAGGAATCACAAACAAGAGAAACCTCCACCCACCACCATGAGACACTGAAAGGGAGGGGGGGGGGGAGTAGAACCAAATTCACGTATGTATGGTTTTGTCGAATGAACATTCTGCGATGCTGCGGATTTCGAGATTTGGTACCCTCACTTGCCTCCTACTCCATTCATTCCATTCTCATTCATATAAAGCAAAAGCCAAAAGTGGAAGAGAATTGAAGAGAGAGAAAGATGGAATAGCGATCAAGAGGGCTTTTTCACATATATGCTATGGACAGTAAAAATTATTGAGATGCTGCGGTACTATGAAAAATATTTATATGAATAAAATAAAATTTTGTAGAAGCAATATTGTTACAATTTTAAATTTTTGGGGTAGATGCCTAATACTTTTAAATGAAAACTTTCTGAATAAATTTGTACATTAACCCAATTTTATTGTAATTGATGATGCGTCATTCAAGGCCAAAATAATGTTTATGAATAAGGAAGAAAAATTGGTGAGCAAGAGAAATTAAACTCATCAATAATCCTACAAGAAAGAAAATATATACCAATAATAATATGAAATACAAAATATTGACTACTTAATATTACTTCCGGTCCTAATTATAAGATCTCATTTATAGTTTAAAAATAGGGTCTTATAATTAGGATCGAAAGTAGTATAAAATTTTATATTCAATTAGATTCTCCCACATAAGCCTTAGTTCCCACACAGGAGTATTTCTAGTAGAAATGCGAACAAAAAATGAGAAAGAGAATGAAAATATGAATGCAAATGAGTTTAATTTGATGGAACATAATAATTATATTTGTATATCATCCAAAATTAAAAATAAATATTGCTCTCTAAGTTTATGTTTGATTGGATTATTGAAAATGATAATGGTAATGACTTAGCTAGACCTGTATAACCCAAAGATAACGCAAACCTATCTTCTAGTTCTATGATGTGCCCTTGGGATACGTTAATGCAAACTTTCTAACCCAAAAATCACGCAAAGCAAACTCCATTCTAATATAAAAGCTCATCTAACTATTCCTATTTCTCTTGCGTCTCTCAGACATCCATTTTCTTTTCACACTCATCTATTCCCATTTGTTACTCGGTTTGATTGTGTTTCCTACCATTCTTCAGGAATTCTTTTCTGCCCCGTGCTCCTTCCTCACTCATCGAACTGTTCCTATTTTCTTGGTTCTCAATTTCCTCTACTCGTTTTTCTCAGTTTCTCTCTGCCAATATTCGTCAAACATGTCCTTTGTTCACACTTCTTTTCCTTCATGTTCCTTCCTCGCTCATTTATTATTCCTGTTTAATTTCCTCAGCTCGTTCTATAACCCGCCCACCTCCACAAGGAAACGTCCACAGCATTATTGGCTTTCTTCATAGGAGAGACCAATAAATGTGAGTCTCTTTTCTCCATAAATTTATGGAGCCAGGGTGTCAGCTGCGCCTTAATTTAGGACTCTTTCCAAATGTCTTTTAGCTTCTTTTTATCATTGGATTCTATATAAAATGAGTGACATTTTGATATTTTATTTGCAGAAAACAGTTTAGTTTTCAATTATTTTGTCAATTTTTTTTAAAGATTTAATATTCTAAGTTAAAAAAATTGAGTGTTAAATTTTTAAAAAATCCTAAAAAATTGAAGATTAAATCATTTTTTTACAAATGATATATCAAAATGTCACTCATTTTATATAGAATCTAGTAGTAAAAAAAGTTTAAAAAAATATATGGAAAGAGTCCAAAATTAAAGCACAGCTAACACTCCCCACCCATGCAGAGAAGGAAAGAAACATAGTGATATTTTAGTTTCAAATTTATAATTAAACAACAAAATCTCTTAGTTTGACATGTAGATGATATGTGTACTAATATAATTTGGAGGCAAACCGGACTATCATATGGTATTTTACCGAGAAATCACGCAAATCACGCAAATCTGTGTCCATTGTAACCTTAAAATCAACTGAACTTTTCTATATAAAGAACCTCAAGCCCCTTCTTTGCACATCAAATCTTCTCAGTCATATATCCTTTGTTTTTTTCCTAGTATTCTTCAAACATGCTACCTCATTCACTCACTTTCGCTCTTATTCTCTTTCTTTCCACCTTTTTCGTTAATGTCTCTGCAACAAATAATAAGCTCCCAAAAGGTTTCAGCATCGACCTCATTCATCGTGACTCGCCATTATCACCATTCTTCAACTCCTCCATGACCCACTCAGACCGAGCTCAGAACGCCGCGCTGCGCTCCCTATCCAGAGCTAATCGCTTTGGCCAGTCTTCCACGGCTGAAACAAGCGAGTTAGTAGAAACTGATATATTCCCAAACGATGGAAGTTACCTTATGAAGATATCTGTTGGGACTCCACCTGTAGAGAGGTGGGCACTTGCAGACACAGGAAGCGACCTTATTTGGTTCCAGTGTTCACCTTGTCCTCAGTGCTATCCTCAAAACGCACCCCTCTTTGATCCAAAAAGTTCTTCCACTTATATGTCTCTGCCATGTGGCTCAGACCCTTGTAATTCCCTACCCCAATTCTCTGTGCAAGGCCAACTGTATCCTAAATGTGGAACATCAAATGAGTGCACCTATTTTTATTTGTATGGGGATAAGTCATACACAATGGGAGAACTGGGCGTGGAATCAGTTAGTTTCGGCCAAGCTGCTTCTTTTCCTAAGACGGTGTTTGGGTGTGGACACAACAACAATGGACTATACAACATGAACAATGCAGGACTTGTCGGGCTTGGTCAAGGGAATTTGTCGTTAGTTTCACAAATGGGTAATGTGGGTCGCAAATTCTCCTATTGTCTGCCTCCTTACAGTCCAAAGACCACAACTAAACTAAGGTTTGGGGAAGAAGTAGCCATATCAGGAAATGGGGTTGTGTCCACTCCGTTGATCACCAAACCTGGTTCATTGTCTTCGTTTTACATCCTCAACCTTGAAGGTACTACTTGTGTTTTACTCTGAGGTTATTCGTTTATTTTCATTTCAAGTTATAAGTTTAAACTCTTGAATTGTTCCCTAGTCTAAATTGTTTGTGTGAAATGGACATTCATCGATAGGTATCACTGTTGGACAGCAGACAGTGCAGACAGGTGAAAGCAATGGGAACATAATAATTGATTCTGGGACGACACTGACAATGCTTCCATCAAGCTTGTATGAGCAGGTTGAAGCTTTGATGAAGCAAGCCATTGGAGCCGACCAATTCATAGTAGAGGAGGGTCCATACAAATTGTGTTACAGCAATGCTAACTCCATCCAGAACTCCCCAAATTTTGAGGTTCATTTTACAGGAGCCAACCTTTCCTTAAAACCTCAGAACTTTTTCCGTCCCATATCCAACGATGTTACATGCTTTGCAATGCTTCCTACAGGTGGAATGCCCATTTACGGAAATGTGGCTCAGATTGATTTTGGGGTGGAGTATGATCTTGATAAGAAAAAAGTTTCTTTTGCTCCTGTCGATTGTACTAAACAGTAGAGACCCGAGAGCACTGCCTATACACACTATCTTCGGTTCTAATTATAAGATCTCGTTTATAGTTTTCTAGCTAGAATTAGAGGTAGTATATATACATGGAGTAGGAATCGTGTGCGTGTTTGACGAATAATTTACTTTGCTATCACTTGTTTTATTTTCTATAGCAAATTAATCTTAAAGGTCCTTACTTATATGTTGGTTTTAGAGACTTTGGTATATGTCATACATCTGTTATCTTTCTTAACTAAATCTTCAGCATGTCTAAATCTACTGTGAAATTAGGAGTTTCACTACGATTATATCGGAATATTTCTCACTCGTATGCAATCTTATTTCTCATAATTTTTATTTTACCTCAAAACATCTCATTGTAATTAGCTTCAGCGCCAATCATGAACGTAAACCGTGAAGCCCTAAATATTAATATCAAAGCATTTTAATTATTAATTACCACCATTATTGTAATTTGTGAAATTACGCAAGCAGATTTTTACAAACGTGTTACCTAGGCGTTTACTATATTTATTAAAAAAATTAGATTTCCTTGGCTATATTGATGAATGAGTTGCCGTAAATTGGTCATTAGTCTTTAATTACTTAGGCTGTTGGTTAACTTGGAGTCAACTCTTTAATTTGTCATTAGTCGTTAATTACATTGGCTATAAGTTGATTGACTTTGGAGTCAACTCTTTATTAATCATAACGGTGTTTGATTGTCTCAAAAGCTCTAGATAATGGTGTTAGATAATCGTACTTTCCTCTAAAGCACTAGGGACTTCTAACTTAATTAAGTTGTAGTCAAAATTTATTACCTAACAAAATTTATTTTGTATTATGATATATTTTGCGTTTTCTTTTTAATCATAACAGTAGTTTGTATACTTTTTTTGGGTAAAATTAGTTTATATACTTTGAGAATAACGAGGCTATTTTCCTAACCCTCCTTTAAAAAAAAAAAAAAGAAAGAAAGAATTCTCGATAGCCAAATTTCACACTTTCAATGAATCCGAAATTCGATTTTTCTATTTTGCAATGTAAGCGTAACGAGTATTTATTAAAAATAATATAATATTGAGCTTTGTTCATTTCAATATCCACATTTTATAAATAAGGTTAATGTTTTTCACACTCTCACATATTTACTCTACAATGAACTCTTTTTCCCAATGCTAATTCCTTGGATATTTTCTTTGAGAAAGCTAGTTAGGTAAAACAAAAGTTCACCTTTGTTTAATTATTTTCAATGTTCCCTTCTTTTTTCAGAATTACTCAGAATACAGAAAAATGATTCTAACAAAATATTTCAAGAAAAAACTGCAAAAATTAATCTGTTTAAATAATTGACTTATTTGAATAGTACAGCAATAAACCCACTAATTCTAGACAGCAATATAATCAAAGCATCTAATTTAAACAAAACATTATGATTAACATAATAATTAAGACTTTGAAGTCTTGAAGGGATTGTAAATAATTTAGAAAAAATTGTTACAGAAAATTAATATTATCTAAATACAAATTATCTTCGAGGAAAACATTTTATATTAATTCGACAAACGATATTGCTTTAAGGGATTCTTGTAAATAATTTAGAAAAATCAATATCTTTAAGAAAACACCAATACGTTTTGAGCCACATTCTCATTATATTCTTCCTTACTTTTTTTGTCAGGCACATGTACATTCTCTTATTAGAGGTAATTCTTTTTAAGGTATTGTCATGCACTAAATGTAAGCATTTCTCCTAGCGTTGATTCGAACATTAATTCACCATATTATAAGGGATTAGCCCTTTCCATTAGATCCAACTCAATCAGTCCTTATCTATGCATTTTGATGAGTCTTGAGTCAACACTCAACACAAAATTTTAAGAGAGAAATCAAGCCTCTGTGGTTGGGCCATCCAACAAATTATGGGGCCACTAAGCTTTGTGGAAGATTAATACATAAGCCTTGGAATGACGAAGTCACACAAGACGAGTGAAATGATTTGAAATGGAAAGTGACATAACAAAGATTCCATTTTCATACTAATCCAGTCCTAAATGTAAGAATCATTTTGTAGTGTAATTTACACTATAAAATATGTCTCATATTTTATTACAAAGATTTTCTTTCAAGGAGTCTAGCAGTTTGAGAAGAAGAAACAAAATTAATAATGAATTTAACCCTAAAAATGTGTGTTGTCTATACCCTAAGTATTCCCTAAAAGTGTATATTTCATTCTTCAACTTCATTAAAAATTTTAGTTTGGTCTCTTAATTTTAAAAAGTATACTTTTAGTCCTTTAACTTTAAAATCATTAGTTTTAAATGATTTTTTTTTTGTAACAATCATGATTGCTTTGAGAATTAAATTTAATATTTTAGCATTTGAAAATGTTTTACCAACATTTAAGATCTCAATATTATCATTTTTTTGTTAACAGTTTTAAAATTGAAGGATTAAAAATATACTTTTTAAAATTAAAAAACCAAATTAAAACCTTAAATAAAATTAAAGAACTAAAAGTATACTTTAGCTAACATTTTAATTGTTATTAGAATTATAAGTGGAATTATGTAAGAAGATTTTTACAAGGAAAAATCACAAAAAAGACTGTAGAAATTGTGAAATTGGAAATCAGGTGTTTTGTCAGATAGTTGTTGACATTTGCTATTCGATTGTTGTCAAAACCTACACAAGTCTTGTAAGAGGTCCTGATTTGTGATTTTGCAATGTTCGCGGTCTTTTTTCTTTCTTTTTACAATGCGTTAGGCATATATCAGATATATTTATTTATTAAAAAAAAATTAGATTTCTTTGGCCGCATTGATTGACTTGACTTGGAGTAGATTGGGCGTTAGTCATTACTTAGGCTTTTTTGGTCAAAAATAAAAAATTACTTAGGCTTTAAGATGATTGACTTGGGAGTCAACTCAATATTAATCGTAACTCCAGAGTCTAAATTAATACTATTTATCTAATTAACTATATTTGATTGGTGGAATTAATTTTCTCTAAAAGTTGTAAGGTTAAGATTTCTCAGTTGAGCTGCAGTCAATTTTCACTAAGCTACCAAAACTTATTTTATATTATGATATTTTTTTTTAACAATTCTTATAATCATAATAGAAGAAGTTTATACACTCTGAATGATGAGACTATTCCCGTAATTAGTTAAAAAAAAAAAAAGAACTCTTAAAAGTTGTATAGTATTTCCTGTTGAATAAAATGGCTATAATATCATGAAAAATAAGTTTCGGACACTTAACAAGGATTAGTTTGATTGGTGATACTTGGGGGAAAAAAAGTGTGATCAGCGATATAAGTCTATATATATATATAGAGAGAGAGAGAGAGAGTCCAGATGAAGATGAGTGAAATGAATAAAGCAGTAGAGAATTATAGATTAAAATTTAAAAAAAGAAACGCAGAAGGTGGCACCGTAAAATGAAGATAATTATAAATAAATTTCTCGAATTAGCCTGGTGATCAGTTTCAAGGTACATAAAGTTTTAAAAAGAAAAAACTTGATAAACATGCCACCAGAAGAAAAAAGAAAAGAAAAAAATGACAAACAAAATGGTTTACTAAAACAAAGTATAATTATAAATCTTGGAAGATGATCATCAGTTTCTTTTTTTAATCAAAGGAAGAAGATCAATTGTAATACCATTAATTAAATCGGAGTGAATCATGACAGATGAGATGTGAAAAATTTAAATCAAAACCTATTTTTCTCGAAACAATTTATATAAATCAACTTCTCATCACATATTAACTGATTTTTTTTTATCAACAGTTTACGACTTATCTTTTTATTACTTACAAATTATTCAATACTTTTCATTTACAACTTATTTCTAAATCAGAACATTTTTCAACCAATCAATCTGTGACCTATTTCCATTTGTCTTTTAGTGTGAAATGAAAGCAAAGTTGTAGAATTTTCACTGCTCATTAATTAACTATACCTTACCAATCCTCAAATTGCGTTATGGGACCAGTGGTGTGAAATCAAGCATTGGAAACTACTCATAATAATAGTCAAGAGTGTAAGATGCAGACGTGAAATAGAGAAACACAAAGTTCCCCAAAGTGTTTGACACGATCCATCATTCTACAAAATTAAGCATTACAAGGACCGGCAAGTCACATTTCTACAAAATGTTCTGCACCACCCATCATTCTTCTTCAGACATGCATATACTTCAATTTAGGGTGTCTACTGCAACTTATTGCGTACCCCCTTAATTTTTTCCCTACATAAGATGAGCGATATTTAACATCTTATAGATAAAAAGTTGATACAGTTTTAAATTTTTTACATTTTTTTTTTGAAAAAATACTATTTTTTACCCACAAGACATTAAACTTAACCGTGAAAACAAGAAAAACAATTTGAGAAAATTCAACATTTGCGTGCATTTTTTTTTTACAAGCTCCTTCCTCACTCATCTCTATCTCTATACTTATATCTATCCATCTGAAGTCGCTTTTCCTATATCTAATAACCGTGCACGCAACGCAAGCTACAAAACATCTTGAGCAACAAGAAAACAAAAAGCACTCGATCGACAACACTAACCATTAACAAGTCACGGCCCAACTTGCTTTATTTCTGGAGAAAAGTATTAGGCTTGGATTTGGATATGAAACCAGAAAATATGAAAATGAGAGCTCCATAATCACGGGCGCTCATTCAGGAGTTCCTGTCATTGACTTGAACATTCCTATAATCAGAGTCAGCATAATTATTTATATATTTCGTGTTTCAGTTTGTAGAAGGAAAGGCTTAATATATAACCCAAAGATCACGCAAACTTGTATATAAATATAATCACCTTAATATTTCCTTCTTCACCCATCAATTCTCCTTTGTGTTTCTCCACCATTATTCTTCTTCCAACATGCACAACCTTTCACTCTTTCCGGGCCTTGTCCTGTTGTATCTTTCAACTTTGTGCAATGTCACTGCAACAAATAAGCTCCCGAAAGGTTTCAACATCGATCTCATTCATTGTGACTCGCCATTGTCACCTTTGTACAACTCCTCAAAGACGACCCACTAGGAGCGAGTTCAAAACGCTGCATTGCGTTCCCTGGCTCGAGTCAATCGTTTTCGCCAATCTTCTTCCAATAATGCAGCTGAAATAAGCGAGCAGCTGGCTCAAACTGATATCATCCCAGACGATGGAAGCTATCTTATGAAAATCTTCATTGGCAGCCCACCTGTAGAAAGATGGAGTGTTGCAGACACAGGAAGCGACCTGATTTGGGTCCAATGCTCACCTTGTCCTCAATGCTACCATCAAGATGTCTCATTGTTTGATCCCACAAAATCTTCCACTTACAAGTCTGAGTCTTGCAGTTCAAGAAACTGTGCTCTTCTTCCTCAGCGTCAGCACAAATGCGGAAACTCAAATCAGTGTTTGTACCTTTACTCATATGGATATCAGTCTTACACGGTGGGAATTTGTCTACAGATTCAATCGGTTTTGGTACTAGTGATGGCCAATCTGTTTTGTTCCCTAAGTCAGTGTTTGGATGTGGACATAACAATCTTGGGAAGTTCAATAGGCGGATGGCAGGACTTGTTGGACTAGGTAATGGTCTTTTGTCCCTAATTTCACAACTTGGTAATCAGATTGGTCGCCAATTTTCCTACTGTTTGCCTCCTTCAACGCAAAGGCTGCAACTAAGTTGAGATTTGGAGAGGAAGCCAAGATATCAGCAAATGGGGTCGTGTCCACTCCCATGATCACTAATCCTAATAATCCCACCTTTTACTATCTCAATCTTGAAGGTATATATTTGTTTTACTTTGAGACTAATGTTACTCTTGCGTATTTTCGTTTTTAAAGTTTTGAACTTGGGAGCTCAAATGATTCTTGAAATAGGATAATAAAGTGGGAGAATTCAGTACTTTAAGCTTTAAATATTTTGTACTAAACGTTGTACTGATATTATATGTGAATCTTTTTTTGCGGTCTGAATTATCTAAGTAAAACGGTCATTGACAAGCATCACCGTTGGGCAACAGACAGTGCAGATTGATGAAAGCGACAAAACATAATAATTGATTCTGGTACATTGACACTTCTTCGATCAGGCATTTATGAGCAGGTTGAAACTTTGGTGCAGAAAGCCATTGGAGCCACCAGTGAATAGTGAAAACCCTCCATTAAATCTGTGTTACACCAATGCCAACTCTATCAAGAATGTACCAAACTTTGAGGTTCATTTTAAAGGAGCCAACATTTCCTTAAAACCTCAGCACTTATTCCTTCTCGTATCCAACGATGTGGTATGCCTTGCGATGTCTCCCACAGATCGAGATTCCATTTACGGAAACATAGGTCAGATTGACTTTGACGTGGAGTATGATCTTGATCAGAGAAAAGTTTCTTTTGCTCCAACCAATTGTACTAAACAGCAGTGAGACTCTTCAAGTACCAGCAATAATATATAGGGAAAATTACGTACAGATCCCACAAAAGGCAATTTATTCATCTAAGGTCCCACAAAATGTCAAAATCACTGACAGGTCTCAAGGGACCTCAGAGTAATATTTTCGATTTTATAAATGACATTACTGCCCCTCATATTCCAGATTCACATTTGCTCTGTCATTGCGATTTACAACCTCAGCAGTGACTATTAACAACCGAATGAGAAGGCATTAACAACCTAAACAGTATCCGTTAACAACTTACTTTATAGAATCATATAACCTCCATATAAGCGTAAATTATACCCAATAGTATAATACAACAACTTTAACACTAAACTGGAAGCTTTTTGATATCATTAGAATTTTAACTAAACCCAATAGGATTATAGCAACATTTTAATGCGAAGATCCATTTACAACCTCAACGGTGAGTATTAATAACCCAAAGAGAGCTGTTGACAATATAGGCAGTTTTAACAACACTAACTTTATAGGATAATATAACCTCTAACAACTATATAAGATTAACTTTAAGACTTTTAGTTATAATTTAGTTAGTTATAGTTAGAAGTTATATTATCCAATAAATTTAGTTGTTAACAGTTCTCCTTAGGTATAATATTTACTGTTGAGTTGTGTAAATGGATTTTCGTATTAAATGTTGCTATAATCCTATTGGGTTTAGTTAAAATTCTTAATGATATCAAAAAGCTTCCCATTTTAGTGTTAAAGTTGTTTTGTATTATACTATTTCGTTATAATTACTCTTATGCGGAGGTTATATAATTCTATAAAGTAAGTTGTTAATGGATATTGTGCTTAGGTTGTTAATGCCCTCTCATTCAGTTATTAATAGTCGCTGCTGAGGTTGTAAATGGATCTTCTTCGCATTAAAATATTACTATAATCTTATTAGATTTAGTTAAAATTCTTAATGCTATCAAAAACTTCCCATTTTAGTGTTAAAATTGTTGTATTATACTATTTATTTATTTACTCTTATGTGGAGGTTATATGATTCTATAAAGTAAGTTGTTAACGGATACTGTTAGGGTCGTTAACGCCCTCTCATTGGGTTGTTAATAGTCGCTGCTGAGGTTGTAAATCGCAATGACAGAGTAAATGTGAATCTAGAATATGAGGGGCAGTAATGTCATTTTTCAAATCGAAAATATTACTCTGAGGTCTCTTGGGACCTGTCAGTGATTTTGACATTTTGTAGGACGTTAGATGAATAAATTGCCTTATGTGGGACCTGTACGTAATTTCCCCTAATATATAGGGTGTTTGCTGCCCCTTATATTTTTCTTAATTACTTTCCAATTTTTTTTTTTGCTTCTTCTAATTACTATATTCTATATAGAATGACTAAAATTTTGATATTTTATGAGCAAATATGGTGCAGTAGTTTTGAATTTTTTAATGATTTTTCAAAAAATTTATATCTAAATTAAAAAGAAACTACACAATTTTAGAGTATTTTTCTTTAAAAAATCATAGAAAAACTTAAAACTGCACCATTTTTTTCTCATAATATATCAAAATTTCATTATTTTATATAGAATATAACAATAAAGAGGAAAAAAAAAAAACAACATTTTGAAGGTGGAAAAATATTAGGGGGCAGCAGAGGGGGCCCCAAATCCACAATATATATATAGTTAATGATATATACTTGATGAATAATATATTGTCTTAATATGGACGATGGACTATGATGCAACTTATGGGGAAGGGACCGGGCTTATGAGAAATCTATAAAGATGGCCATGAGCGTCTATATATAGAGGTGTGGCATTTGTTTAATTTTCCCTCCGTACGCTTAACAAGGATTAGTTTGATTGATGATAATTGGGGCGAAAAAAAGTGTCATTTATTAGCGAGTTAAATCTCTCTCTCTCTCTCTCTCTATATTTGTGTGTGTCTATATATATATATATAGTCCAGATGCAGATGAATGAAATGAATAAAGCAGCAGAGAGTTGTAAAATAGATTGAAATTTCAAAAAGAAACTGAGAAGATGGCACCCCTACAATGAAGATAATTATAAATCAATTGCTCCAATTTGCCATGATAGTTTCATGGTGAATAATGTTCTAAAAAGAAAAAACTTGATAAACATGTCACCAAAAGAAAAAAGAGAAAGAAAAACTTGATAACAAAATGGTTTACTAAGTCAACAAAGCATATAGATCTTGAAAGATGATCATTCTTTTTTTCTTTTTTCTTTTTCAATCAAATGAAGATGACCGGTAGTAAATACCAATTATTAATTGGAGTGAATCGTGAGAGATGAGAAGTAAAAAATTTAAATCAGAACCTATTTTTTCTGATGTTAACTCAATTTATAACTAAATTAATTTGTGGAATTTATAACTCAGCTTCCCATCATATATTAACTGATTTGTTTATCAATAATTTACGAACTTATCATTTATTTTTACAAATAATCAGAACTTTTAATTTACAGCTTACTTCTAAATTAGAACATTTTCAACCAATCGATCTTTCATCTGTGCCCCAAATTAATTAACCATACTATTCCTCAAATCGTGTTCCGGACCAGTGGTGTGAAATTAAGCAATGGAACTGCTCATAACAGTCAAGAGTGCAAGATGCAGACATGTGAAATTAATAAAGAAACACAAAGTTCCATAAAATGTTTGACACAATCCATCATTCTTCTCCATAAATTCATACTTCGATCTCGGGGTGTTTGTAAACCCCCACGACCCTTTTTTTTTTTTTTTTTCACCCCCTCATGTTTTTTCTTGTCTCTTTTAATATCTTGTAGACGAAAAATGATGTAGTTTTGAGTCTTTTATGATTTTTTAAAAGAAATATCATTTTTTCCATAACATTTTAAAATGTCACCTTAATTGTACAGTGTACGCAATGTACAAAACATTTTGAGCAAAAAGAAAACAAAAAGCACTCGATCGACAACACTAATTATTAACAAGTCACAACCCACATAGGCTAGTACTTGCTTTATTTCTGGGGAAAGGTATTAGCCTTGGATATGAGACCAAAAGACAAAGGTATTAGACCAGTATTAGATTTTGATCCCACAAAATCTTCCACTTACAAGTCTGAGTCTTGCAACTCAAGCAACTGTGCTCTTCTTCCTCAGCATCAGCATAAATGCGGAAACTCAAATCAGTGTTTGTACCTTTACTTATATGGAGATCAGTCTTACACGGTGGGAGATTTGGCCACAGATTCTGTCGGTTTTGGTACTAGTGATGGCCAATCTGTTTCATTCCCTAAGTCAGTGTTTGGAATTGGATGTGGACATGAGAATCTTGGGAAGTTTAATAGGCACATGGTAGGACTTGTTGGACTAGGTAATGGTCCTTTAATTTGTCCCTAATTTCACAACTTGGTAATCAGATTGGTCGCAGATTTCCTACTGTTTGCCTCCTTTCGACGCAAAGGTTGCGACTGAGTAGAGATTCGGAGAAAGCCGACATATCAGCAAATAGGGTCGAGTCCAGTCCCATGATCACCGATCCTAATAATCATCCCACTTTTTACCACCTCAATCTTGAAGGTGTGCGCGCGCGTATATATATATCTCTCTCTCTTTTACTTTGAGATTAATATTTCTTTATGTTTTTGTGCGCGTATTTTCATTTTAAAGTTTTGAACTTGGGAGCTCAAATGATTCTTGAAATAAGATAAAGTGGGAGAATTCAAGACTTAAGCTTTAAATATTTTGCATGAAACGTTCTAGTGATATTTATATGAATCTTTGTTTTGCGAGCTGAATTATCTAAGTAAAATGGTCGTTGAGAAGTATCACCGTTGGGCAACAGACAGTGTGATTGATCAAAGCGACATAACACAATAATTGATTTTGGCACTACATTGACACTTTTCGATCACGCATTTACGATGAGGTTGAGACTTTGGACAAAAGCCATTGGAGCCTACCAGTGGATAGTGCAAAACCCTCATTCAATCTGTGTCACACCAGCGCTAACTCTATCAAGAATGTTCCCAACTTCGAGGTTTATTTTAAAGGAGCCAACATTTCCTTAAAACCTCAGCACTTATTCCTTCTCGTATCCAACTATGTGATATGCCTTGCTTGTTGCAAGGTCTCCCACAAATAGAAATCCATTTATGGAAACGTGGCTCAGATTGACCTTTGACGTAGTCAGAGAGAAGTTTATTTTGCTCCCGTCGATTGTGCTAATTAAACATAGAGACTTCAAGTCTCAGCAATATAGTTTTATCCTTAATGATGAATCATGTTACTTGGCTGATCTAGCTCAAGGGAACTATAGCATTGTAAACCCATATTATATTTTTCTACGTATGTATATGAAGGATTTCGGGCATACCTGGAGTCGGTGTAATCAGGTTGCCACGCGGAGGTCCGATCACGGTGACGGAGTCGGATTTGGGAGACACAGCAAATACACTGGAGTAGAGGGAAGGGAAGAATGGAGAGCAAAGTGTGGAGACAAAAATGAAAACCACCCACCGAATGCCATACCCATGACTCACTAAAAAAGGGTACTCGGACGGTTTAACCGAAGACAAAAACCGTCTCTGTTTTTGAATTTTGCCTCCACGGTTATTTAACCGTTTTAAACTAAAGGGCAAATTGCAATTTCGACCCAAATGTTTTGTTATTTGCTTCAGAACCCCAAAGTTAATGGGTTTGGGTCCAATCCACCAAGGGTGGACTGGCCCATTTTCCTACATCTCCCACTCACACTTGGTGGATTAGATCACGGGTCTAGTCTCTTCACCTTCCCTCAATTTCATACTTAGTGCTTTGCCGTGACCGCGTGGGCTGCACTCTTCGCGTCGTCTTCTGTACTACTAAATCCTTTTATAGGATCAGCACAAGTCACCCTTTCCTTGTGTAGCTTGAATTTTAAAATTATGCCTCAGATGTCCCAGATTTACTTATATACACTTTTTCACGGTAAATCTAATCCCTCTCGAGTCAATGGTTGACTCAGATTACCTTTCTCTATGACTAGTATCCACACTTACGACCACAAATGTCATAAGGGACATGTCACAGACACTAGCATAGGTGTGTATATCACAGTCAATCTTCCTTTCGCCCAAATATCACTTTGAAATGAATCAGTCGCTTTCTTAGCATACTACCTTAGATCGCATCAATCATGACCATAGGACATATGCCAAAGTAGCAGTCACTGAAACATATCTTCATGATATTGTCAAAGTCAAAGGACACCAATAGGAGGATAATTCCTCCCTGGGACTCACACAGCAATGAAGCAGGGATCTTTCACTTGCTTCCCTTTTGCGGTTCTCTCAGCACATGTGGTATGAAACACATGCTACGGTGTTACTCTTTTACTATAAGAGCGTATGTCGATTTAGATTTATTATCAACACCGTACAGACTTAGGTCCAGACACACTCAGTATCTAAACCCAAATTCTTCAACTCTGCTCATTGTTATGACGTCGACGTTGAAGAGTTTGTTGTCTGGCTACAGGTATTATGGAAGTGGGATTCCAAACTTCGATCCAGCTTTATCAACGTGGATCTCATCTTGACTTGCTACACTTTAGTCAAGGCGACATAAAGTTTGTGTTTCTTCTCTACCATATCAGCATTCATTGCTGCTTTACTGGTGAACACAAATGTCTCATCTTTGTTCACTCCACCTGAGTGTCAAAGGCGGTTGCCCGTGTGAGAGAGCCAACCTTTTTAACCTGTACGACATACTAGACATTGTATACTTTCGGACAGACACATAAAGTGATAACGAAATATAATTTCATTAATGAAGCATTCATATTACACTTTATGTATGCCAAGGGCTTGTACATGTTCTTTAAAAACTTTTTCGCCTATTGGCTTTGTCAGAGGATCTGCTACCATACATTTGGTTGAAATGTATTGTACAGTAACAATCTTTTGTGCTATGTAATCTCTAACAAAATTATACTTGATGTCAATGTGCTTGGTTTTGCTGTGATACTTAGGATCTTTAGTATAGGCTATGGCTGCAGTATTGTCACAGTATACCATCACCGGATTGGTACTCTCATTTCCAAATCCAAGGTGTTCTATAAATCTCTTCAGCCATAAAGCCTCTTGCACTGCTGCAGTGCATGCCACAAACTCAGCTTCCATTGAATGTAAGGCAATGCACGTTTGCTTCTTGCTACTCCAACATATGGCGCCATTGTTGAGTAAGAAGGTATAACCTGAAGTTGACCTTCGTTCTTCTTCATCTCTCCTACTCATCATCGGAGTACCCAACAAGACGCAGGTCACCTCCTTCGTAGCACAGTGCATAATTGGAAGTGCCCTTTAAGTATCTCAAGATCCTCTTCACTGCTTTCCAATGCTTTTCACCGGGTTAGACTGGAATCTGCTCACCAGTCCCACTGCATAACAGATGTCTGGTCTTGTACACATCATTGCGTACATCAGACTACCAACAGCACTGGCATATGGAACTCTTTCCATCTTCTTTTTATCAGATTCGGTTTTGGGACACATGTCAGAACTCAAAGCCACTCCAGTAGCAACAGGTGTACTCATGGGATTGCAGTCTTTCATGTTAAATCGCTCAAGAATCTTGTTGATATAATTCTCTTGTGAAAGAGAGAGGATTCGTTTTGAACGATTTCTTTGGATCTTAACTCCAAGTATATACTCTGCTTCACCCATGTCTTTCATTTCAAAATTCGACGAAAGCCATTCTTTATATAGCCACCACCGAATCTAGACTATTTCCGGCTAATAGTATATCGTCTACATATAAGGATAATATGACAAAATTACCCTCAAACCGCTTAATGTAGACGCAGTGGTCTTCCTCTATCATTTGGAAGTCATATGAGGTTATTGCTTTGTGAAACCTCAAATACCACTGTCTGGATGACTGTTTCAATCCATAATGGACCTTTTGAGTTTACAAACTTTATTTCCTTTCCTTTTTCAATGAAACCTAATGGTTGTTCCATATAGATTTCTTCATCCAGATCACCATTCAGAAATGCGGTTTTACATCCATCTGATGTAATTCTAAATCTAAACTGTTTACTATTGCCAGAATAAGTCTAATAGAATTGAAACGCACAACAGGTGAGAATGTATCTTCATAATCTATTCCTTCCTGTTGTGTGTACCCCTTTGCCACTAATCGAGCCTTGTATTTGTCAATTGATCCATCCACTTTTCTTTTAATTTTGAGAACCCACTTGTTCCCAATGGCTTTACGCCCTTTTGGAAGATCAACTAACACCCAAACTTGGTTCTTTTCATTGAGTCCATTTCTTCTTCCATAGCTTTCATCCATTCATCTTTTGCAGGACCTGACAAGGCTTCTCGTACAGAACGGGGCTCATCATCCCTTCTGGAGTAACTAAGAGAGATTCGCCTTCTATTTGAAAGCGTCTTTTGGAACACTTTCCCTGTTACTCCTTCTGACGGGAGCTATTTGCTTATCTTTCTTTCTTTGTTCAGGTCTTGGTGTTGACCTTTCTTGGCTCCCACTCAGATTGACACACCTAGACGATTCTGGTCTGTCAATTTGTTCTGCACTGACTTGTTCCTGTGTCTCATAAAGAGATACAGTGCGGTCAACATCTCCTCTTTAGGAAATTCAGTCTCAATGAATGTGGCATCTCTTGATTCCATTTCAGTCACTGTTCCATCTTCGTTTTCACCTATGAAAACATATCCTTTAGATTGTTCAGAGTACCTTATAAAGATACATTTCTTTCCTCTAGGACCCAATTTCCCATGCTTGTGGGAATCATCATGAACATATGCTGCTGACCCCAGGGTCTTAGGACACTTAGATCCGGTTTGCGTTTTGTCCATAATTCATAGGGTGTGGAAGCGACTGATTTTGAGGGCACACGGTTAAGTATGAAGGTTGCCGTTAACAAAGCATCACCCCAATATGAAATTGGTAGGTTTGCTTGAGCCATCATAGACCTAACCATGTCTAGAAGAGTTCTATTCCTCCTCTCAGCACTCCATTCTGTTGTGGAGTGCCAGGGATAGTCAGTTGTCTAATTATCCCTTTTTCTTCACAGAGCTGTTTAATTGATCAGATAAATATTCACGACCTCGATCAGTACGTAATGCTTTAATTTTACTGTCCATTTGATTCTCTACCTCATTTATGTATCGTCTAAAGCACTCAAGTGCTTCAGACTTATGCGAGATCAAATAGACATGACCATATCGTGAAAAATCGTCAATAAAGGTAATAAAATACCAAGCTCCGTGTCTCGCCCTCACACTCATTGGACCACAGATATCAGAATGGATTAATTGCAATGGATTTTCAGCTCTTGTTCCCTTACCGAAAGGTTTTCTAGTTGCCTTACCAGCTAGACAATTTTCACATAAGGACATTTCCATGTTAGGATTGTGCCCAACATTCCTTCTTTTGCTAGTTTAATCATTCTATTTTGATTAATATGTCCTAGTCTAGCATGCCAGATATTCATATCAGGATTGCTTGAAGAAATAGCAAAACAATCATGAGCGTTAAAACCAAAAGCAAGATCCATAACAAAAAATTTCTGGAATCTGAATGCTGAACCATAAAATTCAGAGTTGAAGGAAATGTCTGCAACTTTATCATGAAAATAACATTAAACCCAAAGTCTACTAAGCAAATAACAGAAATTAAATTCCGTCGGATGTCGGGGGCATGAAGCACATCATGGAGTATCAAGGTCTTTCCACCACGCAAAGCAAGCTTGCAGGTGCCAATGCCTCGAACCTCGATTCTCGCATTGTTCCCAACATAAAGCCACTTGCTTTGATACGGCAACCGACGGTATTCCACGAAGGATCCCCGATCCCTGCTTACGTGGTCTGTGGAGCCTGAGTCTATAATCCAAGAAGAAGAAACAGGTTCTGTTAGAAAACAGTACTAGAAACATATGAAACATGTGAATTCACATAATTCACTAATACCTTTTCGCTTTCAGCCTGTTTGGAACAGTCACGTGCGAAATGGCCCATTTGTTGGCAGGCGAAGCATTTGACCTTCTTCAGGTCTAGCTTCTTCTTCCCGCCTTTCTTTCCCTTCTTCTTAATTGTTTCTTGCCCTTTTTAAATTGAGGACCGCCCTTCTTCCCTTTCTTTTGGGGCTTCTTGCCCTTTTTGAAATTGGGCTTAGATTGGGAAGTACCAGCATCCTCAGTTAAATAAGTCTGTCCAGAGCTCTTGTAAGCCTCTAGACGTTCATCTTCCAGCTCCAGATGCTTAGCTACATCATTAAAAGTGATGATGTTTTCATTGTGGGTTAGGTTGACTTTCATGTGCCCCAACTTGCAGGGAGTGACCTGATGACAGCCTGCACTTGCTGTCATCAGACAGATTATGTCCAGCTTCCTTCAGTTCCCGGATCATATTGGCCATCTCTCTCAGATGTTGCTTCATAGGATTGTTTGGCTTGAGCTTATAGGTATCGAACTTAATCGTCAACCTTCTAAGCTTGGTCGTAGAGACTCCGCCAAACTTATCCTTTAATGCTATCCACATGGCCTGTGCAGTTTTGTGCGACTCAAACTCGCACATCAGGTCATCAGCCATGGAGCTCAAAAGCGTGATTCTTGCTATGCTATTCTTCTTTTCCAGGTTAGATATGCCTCTTGGTCTCTCCTGTGCTGGTTTGTGTTGCCAGCCTCAGGTTCAACCATAGCAGTGGTGAGAGGCTCTATCGCATCCTGTTCCTCGGATATACTGGACCTTTCGGTGCCAGATGTCCCAGTTGTCCCCGTTAAGCTTTTCTCCCTTGTTCAATTCAGCAATTATGTTCTTGGTTGCCATTCTTAGTTCTGTGACAAATCTATCCCACATTAATCTATGTTCTCTTTGAAGAGAACCGAACCAAAGAACATTTCAGTTATATAGCACAATGAAGTATACAATGTAATGTGCCTATATTATCCTCGATCAGTAAATAATGAAATTACTAGATCCATGATCAGGAGAATACGTTTGTACCTCCCATCACACAGATACTAGCAATAATCATCATGTCCTATCAAGGATTTATATAAGCACTTCAAAAATTGTAACCTTTAGAAGTCTTATCTTCTAAAAGCTCCCACTTATAAAAGGCATACACATGATATTCACAAATAATCATACAACAATAATTCAAGTAATTTCATTAAATGAAATAACATACTTAGTCTGTTTACAATGCATGAAACCACAAATTCATGTAATACAAATATACATCATTTGATATGAACATAAGGTAATCAAGCATTGCTTTCTTAGGCTTCTAAGTTTGCGCGTTTTGTTTCATAAAGGAGGACACTAGCTCTATGGCCCAAATCCAGTAAGACTTTCTTATGGGTTTGCCTTTAGGTCCGCTCTAACTCTT